>NW_026596125.1:18753651-18817682 GCF_907164565.1 Psammomys obesus
AAGGAAGGAAGGAAGGAAGGAAGGAAGGAAGGAAGGAAGGAAGGAAGAAAGGAAGGAAGGGGGAGGGAGGGAGGAAGAAAGGGAGGAAGAAAGAAAAGAAGGGAGTGAAAGAAAGGAATAAGGAAGGGAGGAAGTGAGGAAGGGAGAAAGGAAGGGAGGGAGGGAGGGAGTGAGGGCTTGCTTGGGCTCATAGTTTGAAGACACACAGTCTGTCATGGCAGGCAATGCATGGGAAGAGTAAGGCTGCCGGCCCCATCGTGGCCACAGTCAGGAAACAGAGACAAACCACAGTATTTAGCTGCCTTCTGCTTCCTTTTCATTCCGTCTCAGACAGCTGTCTGTGGAATGGTGCCACCCACACTCCGAGCGCACCTTCCACCCTTGGTTACACCTCTCCAGAACACCCTCACAGACACACCCAGGGGTGTCTAGAGGAGTCCAAATCTTTCAATGGATAACTAATACAATATGTGGACATCTCCATGAAGCTGTTTAAGAAGTGATCCATACTTTTGCAGTAAGTGTGACACGAGTCACAGGGATGATGCTGCCACGTTGGCAACTGGAGAGCGCTTGCACCCAGAGGCATCTGGTGCGAGAAAACATGAACTGAGTGAGCCTCAGAGTCCCTCAGGCAGAGGAGAAGGCACTGCCGCTCCCAAAGGGTGTTGGGATGAGAAATGAGATGAGCTGTGTCCAGCACTTAGTACAGAGCCTGGCATGTCACAGGCTGTGAGGACGCGGTACTGGACATTGTCCTTCTGCTAGAATAGTGACATGGAGCAGCCCTAAGGACAGTCTGTTGGAAATGGAAAAAGTCCCTGGAGGTCATTCCCGAAGCTTTAACATTCTCAGATCACCTCCATTGCAGCAGTTTAGGTCCCGTGTGACAATGAAATATATTTACCCTTCTCCCAAGATGTCTTTATTCACACCTCTCACAAGGCTGTGAACAGATTTATGTCACATAATAGCACCATCACTATCTTTGAACAACCTGAAGTATCTTTGGTGACTGGTGGTGGAGAAATTAAAGTTTCCCTGATTCGTGTCAACCACCCATAGGTGCTTTTAGAGACTGTGGTGCCCACGTCTGAGGGACACTGGACAGAGTCAAGGGCTGACCCCGGGTTTGACTTTGCCACTCTTCAGTGGTGCAACTTAAGGAAACTATTTCTTAGGACTTCAGTGTGTTCACTTATAAAACAAGAAGGTGAGGTGTGGGTGGGGGGTCTCTGAAGAGCCTCCAAGCAAAGGACCTCAGCCTATGGCGGTGATGCCAACGTTATCACCAGCCAAGTGAGCTGGAATGGGCATGCTGAAGGATATGCCCTACTCGTGCAGCGCACTGGCTAGAGACAGCTTGCTGTTAGGTCCACATAATTGCTGATTTTCCAAGAGGCTCTGGGTCTCCAGCATCTCTCTTACCCCAGGTTCACTTGCACCCCTGGATGAGCTCTGGCTTGGACACGTGCATGTAGATGTATAGGGTCATAAGGACAGCCCTTCTCAGGGTAGGAAAATTTGGAAACAGAGACACAGAGAGGAAAATACCATGTGAAGATAAAGACAGGGGGTGCACCCATGTTGTCATAAGCCACAGGGTACCACCAACTGCCAGAAGTCAGGGGAGAGACCTGCCTCAGGTCTGCCGCGGCCCCAGAACCAGCCTCAGCCTTCTATCCGAGGAGGCACCATCCAGTCTTCAGGGCTGGTGACGATTGTCACGGGGCAGAGATTGTTGTTTTGTGTTGGAATGGTGATGAATGTGGACACTCCCAATGAGGCTACCTGATCCACCCAATGCCTTTTGTTTTTGTTTTTGTTTTTTTTCAAGGCTTTGAAATGATAGCAGCTGGACAAGATGGTGGTTCTTACGGTGACCAGAGCTGCCCAAATGACAGCCCAGCAACCACGCTTGGCTTTTATCACAGAAGAGCAGAGCACACTGAGACAGAGTACTTGTCAATCAACCAAATCATCTCTTGGAACGCATAAATGTGTGCGCATGTGTCTGTGTGCGTGTGTGCAAGCAAACACACCTGTCTTCTCGGGAGCTCCTGTGTGCACCGATAATTGAACACACTCTCTGAGAGAAAAAAAACCCTTTCTTTCCAAAATACCTTTGGTTATAACCTCGGCCAAGACCCGTGATTGGTGCTGGGACAGTTATCTGATAGACAGCCACCCTGTCACACTCACTGTGGAGACAGACGCCACATAAGGACACTAGAGGCACCTTCTCCCTTTAGTGACAACCTTAGCAGCTGGAGCATTCCCGTGTCCTGCACTAGGACCCCGGATACTCAGACTGGCCAGGCGAGCGCCCTGCGGGAACACAGACCCCTGCCCTGCACTTCTCTGTATACCACTGTCAGTGTGCTTTACTCGCAGTCTCGAGCTCCATAGACAGTGGTTTAGCTGGGGCTGCATCGCCTCTCAGGACGTGGCCCTGATGACTTCGTTGACATAGGGGTATAGAGTGTCTCCACTGAGCATGTCTGAAGACTTTCAGGAGACCTGCATGTGGGTGGCAGCATGCTCAGAGCCACAGAGAGTACGACACACAGTCACATCCAAGACCCATGCACCCCGCAGGACAGGACAGCAGCGGCCGGGTGAGGGGCTGTGTCTTCACCGAACCCCTCTCAGTCCTTACATTCTCAGCCCTGGAGTAAGGACAGCTTGGCAGGCCTGGGGATCCAGGACTCTGCTGGGCAACCCAGAGAGGCCTGTCCTTCAAAGAGGCCTGTCTGTCCACAACGCCATGTAATGATATGGAAACCGCCTCAGAGGCCCCTGCCCCCTTTTGTTCCTTGTTGGAGCCACCCGCCCTCACCCCCTGCTGCCTTTGATCTTCATCCCACTCCGCTTGGCCCAGCTTGGAGGTCTCCTGCTGCGTTGCCCCAGGATGGTCCCCAGCTCCCAAGGTTTCACTCCCTCCCTGTATCACGCCATCTGACCTCCTGCCTGCTTAGCTGTGGCGGCAGGAGCCCTCTGTGAGCCCCGGAGGGAGCAAAGGAGAAAGGTGACTTTGGGCTGAGCTGGGGAGGGCTCTGTAGGCTAGGGAATCTAGGTAGATGCATTTTGAAGGTGAGTGAACACCGCATTCCTGAATTGTACAGTGATGGGGTGAGTGTAGATAGAGGTTAGGAATTCAGGATCTGGGGGGGAGGGGGGGAGTCTGCTCACCTTCCAGCTGAAGGTGTTTCCTGTCAAGGAGGGCACAGCTAAGTTCGTTAGCCTCTTGTGCCTCAGTTTGCCCATCTTTAGGATGCACAGCTTGTTGTTGGGTTTTAGAGGCCCCGTGACACTGAACGTGTAAGAGCTCCTGGCGCTGTGAATCTGCCCCGAGCTTCGGCTGCTTTGGAAGCTGCCGTTGGCCAGCGTGGGAGGTTGCCAGCCCTCTGGAGGCACCGCTGCAGTGGGTCTTTGGAGCTCTTCCTGCCTTCTGCAGCACAGGCCTCTCTCTGCCTCCCTTTTTTGCATTCATCTTTCCTCCCTCCCCTGGCCCCCGGCCCAGTTCGGCTCTGATGACCTCTGAGCGACTACTAAAGTTGCTTACTCCAGCTTCCTGCCCACATCACTCCCCACCACAGCTTCCTCCTGCCCCATCTTCCCCTGCAGCCTTCCTTCACTTTGAAGACCCTCTTCTGTAATTTGGCCTTTGTCTGCAGTTCTCTGTGAACTTGGGATTTCTGAGCCCACACTACCTCTGAGCTGTGGTATTTCTACTTTCTTATGTATAAAAACAAACAAACATACTTGTGCTACCCGACAAGAATGCTTGCTGGCTGGATGAGCAGGTGAGCTGCAGCTGGGAGTAACCTGGGCAGCACAGTTTTGGATCCCACCATGGCTTCCTTTCTTCAGGGTTTGGGTCATATCTTTCATTCCCCTGTGGGGCCTTGTCACCCCGAGCCACCATTGTCCAGGCCAGTATTCCGTTCAGAGCTAGGCACACACTGCGTGTTTCGCTGGAGGCTATTTTCCTCTTGTATTAACTGTCATGTAATGTATCCTAATTCTCAGATGATGCTTCCAGGGTCTGCCCTAAACCCCTCTCTCCTGGAAGCCCCTCTGTACTTCCACCCTAATAGGGGTTGAGGTGCCTCTGAGATCTCTTTTATTATTATTATTATTATTATTATTATTATTATTATTATTAATTACACATTATTCATTTTGTATCCCCCCATAAGCCCCTCCCTCCTCCCCTCCCGAACCCACCCCTCCTCCCCTTTCTGCATGCATGCCCCTCCCCTGATAGGGGAGGTCTTCCTCTCCTTTCTGATCTTAGACTATCAGTTCTCATCAGAAGTGGTTGCATTGTCATTTTCTGTGGCCTGGTAAGGCTGCTCTCCCCTCAGGGGGATCTCTTTAAAGACCTAAGATGGCATGTATCTGAGAGTCTGTCTCTCTTTCCCTCTCTCTCCCTTCATCCCTCCCTCCCTTCCATCCCTCTTTTCCTTCCTCCCTTCTTCTTTCCCTCCCTTCCTCCCTCTCTCTTCATTTCTACCACCCTCCCTCTCTCTCTTTTTCAAATAAGAAAATTACTTATTTTCTCGATGTTTGTGTGTGACAGGACTTTCCGTAGACCAGGCTGGCCTGAAACTCAAACCGTCTGTGTAATCAAGGATGGCTTTGAACCCATGATTCTCTCCTCACCACCTCCTGAGTTCTGGGAGGGCAGGCCTGTGTGAGTGCTCGAGCTGAGCACTGTGCTGGGTTCTGTGCTGGCCTGCACTCTACCAGCTGAGCTATGTCCTCAGCCCCTGGCCAGCCACTTTTAACATTTGGCCCAGGTATCTCAAGAAGAGGGATTTGGGTGCAGAGGTGGGAAGGTCAGTTAGGGAGGGGCCTTGTCTGTACGCTGTCACGTGCAGATCAATGATATACTCTAAAAAGTGGATATCCGGTGCGGCCCTTCTTTGGGGTGGACAGGAGATTGGCAGGCTCCCAGGGCTGTTCAGAGCCTGGGGTGTCCATGCAGCAGGCACTACTGGGGACTCTCAGAAGTGCCTCTCCTGAGTGAAGCATGGAGGTTGGGGTGGAGCAGGGTGGGTATAGGTGATTGACACATGTCATGTTCCACACACAGGTTGTTGGAAACTGAAGCACAGGAGGAAACATTTGCGACCCATTGGCTTCCATCTTAGACACAGTAAGGCCTGTTTGCCCAGGGAATCTAAGGGCAGCTGTGGGTCCTGTCATGGCCCCTTCTCTGCCCCCAACTCCTATTCCCAGGCCACACATTTCTCCAGCTGTGCTGAATTCAAAGTATTTTAATGCCTGATGTCTATCTCTGTATGCAGTTTTGTTTTATCATGAGACCTTTCTTTCTTTCTTTTTTTGTATCTCTTTGAAACAGATGTCAGCCAAAGCTCCCAGCCCAGATCAAGGGCAGGTTCAAGGCTTTGAGATGCGTCTGAATGCCCCCTTAACACAGCTCCATCTAATACCCAAATATACCTCAAGTCATTACCCCGTTTTCATAAGACATTCTGAACCATATGTTCGGGAACTAATTAGGCACACAATTCAAGCCCTGGGATCAGGTGGCACGCTGTTGAAATATCTTAACCTTTCGTGATTATCTTAATTTAGAGAAAATTCAAAACACATTCAGAAGTCTTAGAAAGTGAAGTAAGTAGGAATTTACTGGCTGGCTGGTCTTCTTGATGTTAGGGTCCTTCTTTACAAGCCCAGCTCAGGTCTCCTGGGAGGTTCTCAGGCCTCCCTCACAGCTTGCAGGGATGTGATCAGGGGCCAGGCCTGGCATTCCCTTCCTTCCTCAGTGGCCTCCCTCAACTTATATCCAGATATGCCCAGTTCCCAGCCCCACTGTCATCCATGGACCAGGCGGAAGATTAAGGGTGGGCACTGCACCTGGGAGTTTTACCCCCTTCTCTGACAGGGCATAAAATAAGTAGATCGCAAATAACCCTGCAGTCTGTGTTCTGAAAGCTTCGCAGCCCGGGCTCCCAGGCTGGGCTCCTCAACAGCTGCAGCGGTGATAGAGATGAGGCCTCTGCTTTCTGGGTTCCAAGTTCTTCTGATGAGCAGCCAGGGTTCTTGGGTCCTTTGCTTCTGTGTGGTGTGTCTACAGAGCAGGTCCGATGGGCTTACCCTATCTTTGACCCCATCTTTCCAGAGCCTCTGCTCAAGGTCAGGTCCACTCTTGGCAGCCTGTGCTGTGGCAGGGCCCGGCTCCTGCCGCATGGCTGGGTCAGCTCCCAAAATCACTCCCATTTGATAATTAAGCTTTTAGAATAAGGTTTCCAGACAAACTGCCTGGTCAAATTAAAATTTGTGATAAGTACGCATACATATTTTTATAACTCTAAGTATATTCTAACAGGACACCATTACACGAATGAGTTCTGGCTACAACTCAGAATTTCGGGTTAACGGGGAATCTTGTATTTTGTGTGCTAGCTCTTGCAGACAAATGTCAAGATACAACACGCTGGAGATAGCAATTTTGGAGGTTCCCAAGGAGCAAAATTGGATCAGACACTCGACATCCTTCCTAGAGCTCAACACAACTCCATCAAGTAGGGCTGAGTGACCTGAAGCTCAGACATGTCATGTGACTCCCTGAAGGCCGCCTAGCTGCAGGGCTAGGGCTTTGCCGGACTTCAAAGCCTGGACCCCTTCGGTGCTACCCCAGTGCCAAGCTGATGGTTATCTTTCCCAAGTTCTTATTTTCCCAGCTTGCTCTGGCTCCTCTCAACTTCGTCCCCATTTTTTTTCCACAAATGTTCAAGGAGAGATTCACTCCCATCAGATCAATGTCACTGCCATAATGAAAAACACCACCCAGGCCCACGGAGGACGAGGTCTGTGGGACCCTAAGGAGAATGGTTCCGATTATGTAGAAAGCAACCTCGTGGTTATTCTAATGTTACAAGTAAATATAAAACATTTAGAAATATTTGGCCTGGCTTTTTTTTTTTTTCAAGTACAGATGTCTGACTGTCTGCCAGTTTGTTATTAAATGCTGTGGTGGTTGGGTACAAAGATTGCTGTGGAAAAAAAAGCTGATGTGCTCTGAACACTTGTTTTGACTTTACAGAGCAGTTGGTGCTGATGAGGTCAGAGCAGATGGTGGCTAAGAGTGGGAACCCCAATACTCATAACTCACAGTGGCTCTCAGTTACTCCCCGATCCCCAAATTGTGTCCTGCCACCCCCAGACTCAGGCGCTGCTGCTCTTCCCCTCACTTCCCAGGGCAGCTTCCGAATCACCCTGCATTTGTGTTTGCACTTGCCAGACTCTCACTTATGGGCCTTGTCCCTGTCTTGGTCTTGCTGTCCTCTCCTCCAGCTTCTCTGGTGTACCCTTCCTCCTCTTGCCCCAGTCTCTGCTGTCACACAGCTCTGCTGCATTCTCTTATTTCCCGTAACTCTCTAACACCCTCTTGTTCACTTCTTGTCTCCACACCAGAAAGTAAGGTGTTTTCCTGAAGGTGGGGACCCCAAAATTGTGTCCATCTGCCTTTTCTCCCAACAGCAGGGCAATGTGAAGCAGACGCAAGTGGCTCAATAAACATTTGCCGAACGAAGACTCCATCAGCACGCCAATGCCCTGCATCCCTCATCCCTTCTGAGGCCAACAGGAAAAGTAACAACCTCTGCAAATTGCACCCTGAACAGGACAATCCTGACCCTCTATGCCATCTCTGGGAGCGTGCTCTGAACCACTGCAGGGGACACCACGTTGGAACAGCACTTCGTAGTGTGAGAGGACACATGGGCCTCACCCGCCTCAGCATGACCCTGACAATCCTCCCGGTGCAGGTGCTGTGTCGATCCGACGTGGAGGACACACTGCTGAACAGCTTTGCGCCTCAGCACGTCCGAGGCTCTTGCAGGCTCCGCTCTCCCCTCTCCCTGGGTCCACTTGCACCTCTCTGTGCAGCTGCCTGTCCTTGGCCCTCGTTTGTGGTTGCATACAACTTTCCCCTTGCCGTCCCGTGCCAGCCTGTTGTCTGGCTGTGCCGTCACTGTGAGTCATGCCGGGCCTGCTGCAGAGGTTACACTGCCACGTCCAGAGCTGCTTTCGCCACTTCTCCCACCTCGGAGCTCTCTTATTCTTCGTGCTCAGTACCTTCCACAAAAGCCTGACTTTGAGATGCTTGAAGGGAAGGCACTGGGCTTGTTTCTGTGTCTCCAACATATAGAGTTCTTTTGTTGGTGCTGTGGATCAGGACACACAATCTCAGAACCTCCAGTCTTCTGCTCTGAGCAGAACCCTGCAGCGCTATGGCTGACGAGCTTATGCCTCCTTACCCTAGTGCAGGGAGAAGTAACATGGTTCCTGGATCAGGCATTGTATCCTCTGTGTGGTGTGTGTGTGTCACAGAGAGAGAGAGAGAGAGAGAGAGAGAGAGAGAGAGAGGAGAGAGAGAGGTGTGCCACCTGACGTGTGGAGGACAGAGGACAGCTTGCAGGAGGGGGTTCGCTTTTTCCATCACTTGGGTTCTGAGGATGAATTAGAACCACCGAGTGATTTCTCTGATCCCACCTTGTATTTGAGACATGAAATCTCTCTGGAACTTGAGAAGTGTGCTAGGTTGGCTGGTCAGCCCCGGGCATCAGGCTGTCTCTTCTCAGCTCTGGAACTTAAGCTGTACATGCCCTCGCCTGCCTTTGTACATGGGTTCTGGGGGTGAGCCCAGGCCTTCATACTTACAGGACAAGCACGTTCCCAATGGAACACCTTCCCTGGTCCCAGGGTAGGCAGCTAACTGGTGTCTTCAGATCCCAGCACTCCACACACCCAAAAAAAGCTTTCTCTGCTTTGTTCATAGGTTTTCCTGCTGGGTGCCAAAAGCCCAAGACAACAGAATTCCTAGACTTTCTGTGCACACATTTTGCCTTCCTAACTTGCCTAAACATTTTATTCCAAAACTCAGTCCAAAAAAAAAAAAAAAAAAAAAAAAGTCCTCTAAAAATTCAGTTGCTAACACTGAACATGAGTCAGAGAACCAGAAATCTACGTGGAAACAGATACCTGTTTTGCCAGGGAAATGCTGTCATATATACAGACATGCATTAATGTTTACTCAAGTGAGTCATAATCAGAGCACGCCACACGGAAAAGCGTCAGCTCTGGAGAGCCGCACACTTCCGAAGCCAAGGATTTCTTCTTCCTGTGTGATCTAGGAGACTCAGAAATGTTCTGCAGGAAGTGAGGCTGGGGCCGTGACAGCCAAGGGCGATGTGAAGCCAAGGGCGAAATTCAAACACTCCCCCTTGTGTGCAGAATCTGCACCCGCTGCTTGCAGTCACACACACATCTTTGAGCTTCTGCACCTGACACTCGACCTGGTGAGACAGACCCACCGGTGATCTTCTAAAGCTGCCATCTCAGATGTGGCCTTGATTAGCTTCAGGACCACTGTCGTATTTTCAACAACTGACGGCTGTCAGGGAGAGAGCTCATAAAACATTTCCCCAAACTCCTCATGGAGGACAGCAGCAGGAGGAAACACTCCATCACTGGCAAGTGACACTAATGTATTCTATTAGATTTGCTTATCATGTTAAAGAGCATATTAAAAGGAAATGTTTGGAGACAGGATGGCATGCCATCGGATGATGGATGGAGAATTCCTAATTTGGAAAAAATGTACTAAGACGACATGATTGATGTGAGCGACCTACTTTATTTTATAAGAAAGTATGAGTTGCCTTGGGCCCATTCGTACACATATTTGGAAAAAGTTGTTTTTTTTCCACATTAAGTTTTTATTAAGATTTTCAAAAGAGCAAAAACACCATAGAAGGATGTAAGTCTCAACTTGTCAATGCAGATGTCATAGTCGCCTGCTTGCTAGAAGCGTTTCTCAACAAAGCACGTTTCTTGCCAAAAGAACACCTGACGGGGAGAAGAAATATGACACCCCTTTCCCTGAAAACTGACAAGAAGAGACGTTAGTATTTCTTTCTTTATTTACTGCGCTCAGGCGGATCTTCTGGTACTTACACGTAGTGATCCCGAGTGACTCACATCTCCCCAGGGCCCAGACATTTGCTGCAAGCAAAGATCAGGCTGAGTTAACCTTAGACGTCATAGCCCAGAGATGAGGAGCCATCCCTTCATGGGACAGATCTTAGGTTGGAAAGTCAGGATCTGGAGTCTCCTTCAGGCCGTGGAGGGCTACAACACAGTTGAAGGTAGGTGGAAGTGCTGCTGCTGGGAGAAGGCAGAGTCTAAAGGAAAAAAATATCCGTTTTAAAAGGCAGAGGTGGAAGAGTAATGCTCCCCAGCTTTCTCAAGGGCTATTAGCAACTTGTCACAAATGCCCAAGATTGCTGGATGCCTTAAGTCCAGAAATTCCACTTCTAGAGACTTCTTGTAAGAAATCATTTATGAAGAAACACAAAGATAGAGCTACCAAAATGTTTGCTATATGATTACTTGCAAAGTTAAAAGACGGGCCAATCTACATGCCTGACAGCAGGAGATTGCATAAATATATAGATGCTTAATACAGACTACACAAAAACAATGTTTCCAACAAAGCAGAAGGAAGTGTCGTCACACACGAAGTGGGGAAGGTGGGTCACAGGTGTGTGTGTTGTGCTGCTCTTGAAAACTGTGCATATAGAAATATAATACTGAATATATTAAAATTCACTCTCTTTCTCTCGTGGTTTTTCCAGGCAGGATTTCTCCATGTAGCCCTGGCTGTCCCGAAAGCCTGTAGGCCAGGCTGGCCTCGAACTCAGGGATCTGCCCGACTCTGCTTGCCGAGTGCTGGGATTACAGGCGAACTCCACCACCACCGGGCTACCATTTTCTTAAGCTTGAGAACAGTCACCCAGACTTCAGGAGGGAGCGCTTCCAAAGCCTGGGAGTTTGCGGGAACCACTTTCTTACTTCTGCCTGGTTCGTTTTCAACAGGAGACACACGTCACCTTGGTGATAAGTGAAATCCATATGGAGCAGGACGTGCGAGCGTTGTGTACTCACAGGTATCCCTGGCCACAAGCTAGTGTCTTCATGTATTAGAACGAACAACTTAGAAATAGAGAATGGAAAATCGTTCCGTTAACTAGAATGGAAAGCATCCGTCATCCTCAGAACTGAAAATAAGACTCATTCGTGCCTTAAATGTACCAGACCTGGTTAGAACCATAGAATCAACGTATCGGAATCTGAATGGTTGACCTGTTTCTGGTTGGGATGCTTGGCCATGGTAAAGGCTACAGCTCTCTCCCAAATTAGTTTATACAATTTACACAATAACTGGCTGGCTGATTCTAAAAATTATCTCAGAGAAGACATACACAAGAACAATTTTTCTAAAAAGAAAACTGAGATTAAACTGTCCTACACAGTTTTAAAAAATGAATTACAAAGTGAAAGTAGTTAGTACACAATGGTGTGGGAACAGCGAATGTGTTAGCAGGTCAAATGGAACAGGACAAAACCTTGTGGGTCAGTACGATAAGATACGGAACCTAGGATGAGGTAGAGGTTGTTTTACTACAGAGAAAGAGGTTAGATGGTACCAGTGTGCTGTCAGAATAACTGTTTATTGTTTGAAAAAAAAATTTGTTTTTTTGCTTCGTGACACAGTCACAGAGAAAAAAATCCACGTTCATTAGAGGTGAACATGTCACCTAAGGATCTGAAATGTGCAGGACAGGCTCAGGGATAAAGGGATAGAATCAGTCCAGAATCTGGGCCTGAGGGCTGAAGAAAGACCTCAGGCTCCACAGCAGGGACACTCCTTTGCCTGCAAAATCCTTGACTATTTGGAGTGGAGAAGACACTCTAGGAGGAAATGCAGTTCTTATGGCAAATGGCAGGTGAAAGGGAAATGATTTGCATTTCTGTTTTTGAAGCAGGGGCTCACTCGGTGGCTCTGGCTGCTCTGGAACTTACTGTGTACACCAGGCTGGTCTTGAACCCACAGAGATCCTCCTGAGATCATAAGTGTCTACCACCATTCCTGCTCATACAAAATGTTTCTTGTTTGAAGAGGTTTGCTTCTGTGTCTATTTGCCACTGGAAAGACTGTGTGTGTGTGTGTGTGTGTGTGTGTGTGTGTGTGTGTGTAAGTGTTCGTGTATGCATGTGAGTGTGTGAGTGAGTGGGTGTATGTGTGAGTGTGTTGTGAGTGTGTGTATGCTCGACTGCCACATGTGTGGAGGTAGCTCCAGAGACTTGGGTTGTGGTGGTGTGAGCAGCTGTTGTGGGTACTGGGGCCTGAACTGGGTCCTCTGGAGCAGAGCACACTCCCAGTGGCTGACTCTCCCAGGCCCCAGAGAAACCAAGGGAAAGACCGGACATGTGGCAGTGGCGTGGCAGGGCCAGGGGCTGGGTGCCTGGCTGCCCGCTTGGGTTCAACCTCTGGGACCCACACGGTGGAGTGAGAGAACTGTCCCTCCTGTCATCAATCAATTAATCAACAGGTAAATTAAACTGTAATTTGAATTTTTTAAGAATAAAAAGACCATCAAAAGCCAGAGTTTTATTGCAATGTCACAGAAACACAAAGCAAGACAATAAATGAAACAAAGAAGAAGGCCATCATTCCAAAAGAAATGTTGGGAAGATTGACGCAAGCTTTCTAAAATAAAAAATAAAAAAGACTAATAATAATACGGAGCAGCACTAAGCTGGCAGGAATCCAACGAGAACAAAACATTTACACTCACTATAACTCCAATTTCTCTCTAAGAATTATGTGTGTCTGTAGCGTGTATCTGTTTGTCTGTCTAACAAATAGACATGATTGTCAAAGGCAGCAGGATGGGAGAGGTTCCTTCCGTTTGACTTTGGTTCTTCCATTACATTTTTCTGATCACACACTGTTTTGCTCTTGTTGATGCAGGGTCTCATGTGGTCCAGCCTGATCTCAACCTTGATATGCAAACCAAGGATGACCTTGAACTACTGGTCCACTGTCTCCACCTCCCTAAGGCCGGGGCTTCAGGGATGCACCAGCTTGCATGATGCTCACACTCTAACCCAGGGCTCACGTGTGCTAGGCAGGAACTGTACCAACCGCACTGCAGCTCTGGCTCCTTGGTGGGTGTATTGTTTTTATAATACAAACACTATGCACACATCATGAATTTGTTCTTAGTGTGGGCCTCCTGGTGCTCACCTCCGGGTCCCCTGAGAGTCTGTTCTTCTTACTGAGGAAGCCATGGGGCCACAGCACAGTCGCTCCAGCAAAGGGGATCTAATGACCGGGAAGAGCTCACATAGCTGAGGTGGAACAGGAAGACACGTCTCTCCCAGATCACAACAGCAGTCCTTGTGTTTCAACATGTCTCATACGCGGCTTCTCTGCAAATCACTTCAGTTGTCTAGGGTATTTTTCTTTGAGGGACAAACACTTTTGATTCTTATTCGCATTTTATAGACAGGGAAACTGAGTCTCCAGCAATTGAGCATTTGGCTGGTTACATGGCTTGAAGATAAGGAGAAGCTGGAGCAGCTTCCACTTCTGCTGCAACTCCCTAGCCCAAACCCTCAGTTTGCTTTTCTTGATAAACACACCACTCGGCCCACAGATGCCGGTGGCCCTGCCTGAGCAGGGCCAGCACACTGCGGCGTCTCCTGCCATGGTAAGGAATGACTTTTGGCTCCTTGCTCAGTGTGTGGTGCTTCTGTGCTCCCTTGCCACTTGAAGGTCAGCCTGGCCAGGCCAGTCCTCTGGAGGCCCAGGAAGGACTCAGCAGGAGGTGCTATCCTCCGCACAGTGCTCAGTGAGCTGGAAGTTTCTTTGGCTCCCAAGTGCTTCCACACTCTGCTAAGGGCTTTGCACTCTGAATGCGCTTATGCAATAGTTTGCTTGATTGGTGGACTGGCCAGAGAGACCTGGAGGCCTATGTCCAGTCCCCAGACTCATGGTGCCCTCAGGCCATCTCTGCCCCCACTGGAGCTCCTCTTTCCTTCTTCAACAGAGGCGTGATGTGGTCTTTAAGGACATGAGGCCACTTGGGGTCACGAGGAGCACGCCCAGGTTTGCTTCATTAACACAATGAGGTCAGAGAGCAAACGTGACAGATGACATTGATTATCGATGTGACGGGGTCTAGAATCATCTGGAGACAAACTCTGGGCATCTTTTCAAGGGAGTTTGCATGGGGCTGAAGTGAGGAGGGAGACCACCCTAACTATGGGCTGCAGCCTTCCATGGGGACCAAGACCGAAGGAGAGAGAGCGCTGGCTGGGCACCAGCGTCCATCTGTCTGCTCCCTAATCGCCTCTGCCTTCGCCGTGAGTGATGGCAAATTGTACCCTAGACTGTGAATCAGAGCAAACCTTTTCCTCTTTGAGGAGCGTTTGCCAAACATTTTGTCATAGCCACGAGAAAAGAAACCGATGTGTGGGAAGACACAGAGGCAATCGTAGGGCAGCATGGAGGGGCAGGTCCATACTGGCGTTCTAGGTCTGCCTACCTACCCTTCATTAGCCCATGGCCGATGCCCAGGAATGAATGCATCTAAAATACCTCCATAACTTTCCATAGCTGAAATCAGAAATGAAGGACTAGAAATGACTTTGTGGGCCACACTGCCCAAGGCCCTCTCTCAGAAACCCAGAGACAGCACACACTGCCCCAAGGTTGTATTTATACAGGTTGAATGAGCTGGCTTAAAGACACCAGCCAAAGCTAAGAATAGCTTGGCATGGGTTAAGGGCCAGGGGAACCCTAGGGCAAAGCACCCCTCATCCTAGAACCCCCACATCGACTCTTCCAGCCTAGCCACCCCTGGAGAGATCTGATGCTCTTATAATGAAGTCAGAGGTACCAAACGGATCCTTGAGGCTACTTAGCTGAGGAATAATTATATGTGTCTCAGAACTGGGAGAGCAAGGGATTCTATCCAACAACCCATGATGCTCTTTAAAAAAGGGTTTCACTATAAACTGCAGCTGGGGTGGGGAGAGGCAAGGTTTTCAAGCCAGGATGCTATGTTCTAATTCCTCCTTTTATGTTTTGGCAGCATCTCATCTGTATGTCTGTATCACGGTGTGGACATATTAAAGCAACATTAAAGAAGATTAAAAGAGGAACAACTGCCATCCACAATCATGCTGCTGGGGCTCAACTGCTCACATGCCTGTGCCTCCTTGTTCAACCGCAGGGGCAGGGCACGACTGTGTTCGCACCGTCAGCAATTAAGCAATCAAGAAGCACACAGCATCACAGGAAAAGCACCCAGTTCACAGAGGGCTCACCAGGTCCCTTCTGTCCTGGAGCCACTCTGCTGTCAGCTCAGTGCAAATCTCCCTCAAAGTTTCCCCAACTTTCCATCTAGGTGTGTGTGTGCAACTGGGCACGCAGGAACACAGACAAATGATGCTTGTTTTAGCGTTAGCAGAATCATGTTATGTATTGTTCTAGAATACTGGCTCTCAACCTTTTCCTAACGCTGTGGCCTTTTAATATGGTTTCTTGTGTTGTGGTGGCCCCAACAATAAAATGATTGTCATTGCTACTTCATAACGATAATCTTGCTGCCCTTGTGAATGTTAATATAAACATCTGTGTTTTCCCCTGGTCTTAGGTGACCTCTGAGAAAGGGTTGTTTGGCCTCCAGGAGGAGAACTGCTATTCTAGAACTTGCTTTTTCCTCCCTTGATGGGTTGTGGAGATCTCGCCATGATGGTGCAGAACGCTGCTTCCATTTTCTGAGGTGAGGAAGCATCGTTTTCCCAAGGCAAACCTGCTGTTAGTGGGCATGGAAGTGGTTTTTACTTTTTCAGAATTTGAAACAGTGACGACACAGTGTCCCGCAGCCTTGAGCTTCCTGCTGCTCTCCCATGCCTGCTCTTCATGGCAGCAGCAGGCTGATAAACTGCAGACTGTCTTGAGGAGTTTTCTCCTATTACATCTCCAGTGCCCAGAACTGTACCTCAAATGGCATTTTTATGCAGGAAGTATTCAATGAATAAATAATTGATAAGAGAAAATATATAGTTGCAAATATTTTTGCAGTCAAGGCTTGTCAAAGGCCCATACTTTACAATGGCATTTTGATTTCCTAATCATATTCAGTCTTCAGAACTACACCATGAGGTCATGACTTCTTGATGAACTGTGGCCTAATGTCAGGGGTCAGGAGGCAGAGGTCAAGACTGTAATCCTGTCCTGAGACTTTCTGTGTCAGTCTTTGAAGAATCTACTTAACCTTTGTGGGTTTAAATTATTGTTGTTTTTCTGTACATATTTTATTACTATTGTGTGTGTGTGTACAAACTATAGTACCCATGTGGAGCTCAGAGGACAAGCTTGGCTACTGGCTCTTGCGGGGTGTGGACCCTGCGCTTGCAGGGTCTCTCTCCTGCTCCCACTGCCTGTGGCAGGAGAGCGGGCCTGGGAGGTTCCCGTAGGTTTTCCCGTGTCTGCACCCCATGAGCTGTAGGTGTGTTGGGATTAGAGACACTACTACCCTGCATCCAGTTTTCACACTTGCTGTTCCAAGGATTCAAACTCAGGTCACCAGGTTTGTGAAGCAATGCTTCCATGGGATAAGCCAGCTCCCAGGTCCCAGTCCCAATTTTCTTTCTTTTTATTTATTTTATGGATATGAACACTCTGTTTTCATGCACACCGGAAGAGGTAATCAGATCCCATTACAGATGGTTGTGAGCCACCATGTGGCTGCTGGGAATTGAACTCAGGACCTCTGGAGGTACAGCCAGTGCTCTGAACCACTGAGCCATCTCTCCAGTCCCCCAGTCCCAAATTTTAAACATGTAAAAATAGTGAAGGTGAACACACACGCACCTGCGCATGCGCACACACACACACACACACACACACACACACACACACACACACAGACACCCTCCTCTGGAGCGGGCTCACGGTATCTAAATGTGACGGTCTATGCCAACTACCTCATCCCCAGAAAACTCAATAAAAACCAATCCTTCTGTCCCTTGCCCACATGTCCTGTCTACCTGCCTAGGGACAGTTGCCTACACAGCTGCCTAAGTTGTCTAGCCTCTGAAACACCTCCCCATTTTCCTTAAAGAACCTCCTGATGGCGTCTCCCCTCACCTCCGGGAGTTCTCGGAAATGCCACAGAGGAATATGATCGCTCTGTGTCTTCCAACTGTTATAGCAGCAGCGTTCCTCAGGAACTTTTCATTTGGGCACTGATCCCATTAAGAAACAGTGAGCTGCTCCCCTAGCTCTTGAGGGCCAGCACTATGATTGACTAAATATGTTAATTGCAGGTCAACTGCAAATTTCCTTGTAAATAGTATACGCTCCATTGGTGAAGTGAAAATGACCTAAAACTTCAATAACTATCTGATTTTTAAGTGATCCCATGCTTCCGTGTTTCTGAGGGCTCAAGGCCTCTTCGCCCACACTGCTCTGCGCTGGTGCCTCACCACGCTGTCAGCTGCACCCCTGTGGCTATCTGGAGGAACTGGGTTTGTCTTTTCTCCCCAGAGCCAGGCTTACGTTTTTGCCTCTGCTCAGCCAGACCCACCTCAGGCAGGCTTCCTGTGGCCTTTATAGCTTTTCCTTTTGCCCTTTGTAGTGGCAATTTCCTGCCCATTACCTTTTCAAGTAAAAACATTCACCACCCCCAGCAGAGGGGAGAGGTGAGGTACTCCTGCCAGGCAGAGACAAAGGGTGACCGGTGAGGCTGCTTTGCGATCCCAGTGTACCGGGTCGGGTCGGTCTCCTCCGCTAGGCAGGAAGCTCAGAGCTGCTGTCACAGGAGCTCCCAAGCTGGAATTCCGAATGCTAGCCAATGCTTGCCACGTGCAGACCTATGCGGACAGGCAGCAGGGGAATGCTGCTTTCGTTTTCTCTGCTGTTCAGTATGCTTATGCTATTAAGCTTAAAATTCTGTATTTTTAAAAGGAGATATTTAACAGACCTGTGGTGGATTCGTAATTACTTCATATAATTTGTTTTTATGAAGGACAACATTGTGAATGTCAGTTACTGACTAGAAAAATGTGTCTGGAACCTCAGAAAGATAAGCCCTTCTGTGTGTGGTTGGGGGGCTTGGGGAAGCAAAGGGATGGAGTCTGGCGACTTGCGGGGGCTCCCCTCTGGATGCCCCCCTTTAGGGCAGCTTGCCAGAGCTCAGCGTCTGATGGCTTCACGGGCACACCTATGCTGCTTCTCGAGTTCATTTGCTCTAGAGTTTGTCTAAGATTCCTTTCTTCTGCCAAGGCATAAAGATCTGCAGCAAAATACTTTAAAAAGTCTTAACTATGGTAAGATTTGCCAACTGCATGCATCTGCTGCCATCGCCGAAGGACCTGAGTTAGAAGGCATTCCCGTTCTTTCCTGTGGCTCTGTAGTGTCATCAGCTTTTACTGGGTGTGAGCTTCAAGTAAGCACAATGACTAGTTCGATTCCCTTCCTTCTTTTTGTCCACTAGAACAAGAGCAAAATGTGTAGAAATATTCTAATTTCTTTTCCAAAATATCAAAAGTTAAGAACCACAAGTGCAGGTCAGTGGTGAGGGGATTTCCAGGACATCGGTGATTTCTGTACTCAGTCTTGTTTAACATAAAACTATACATCTAGTTTTACAATAACAAAGGGAAGGAAAGCTTCCCTGGCCAGGGCTTGTGGAGAAGGAAGCAGTGGAGCACACCAGCGGTGCTAGGATAGCTCTCTGCCTGTTTCCTCTTGTCACTCTTGGGTTTGCTTTGAACATGGAACAATTTGATCAAAAACTACCTCCTACCTCAAACTATTTTTCCGGGAAATTACACACATGTATGTTTTACAATCTTGATTGCACATTCGAGTTTTAGTGGTATGTGTGAGTCAAATGGTAGCAGGAAAAAATATACAGTCAATCTGACAAATTTCTCTGTAGATCATCTGGCTAAAGGTAAGAGACAATTTCCTCTCCATGTCCTCGTGTCTCTGCAACACAGAGGTGCACACCCTGAGAAGGAGCAAAGAGAAAGACATAAATACTTCACTCAAAACACAAAGAAGGAAAGACAGCTCTGTGATTTCTCAGCAGAATGGGAGGCCTAACTCCATTGGCTAAATGGTCCCATGTGTGGTGACCACCAAGACTGGGGCTCTCCATAGGGTGCAGGGTGGTGCCCGGGTCCTGTGTACACTGGGTAGGCACTGGGCAAATTGAGAACCTCATTGAGCCTGTCTCCAGATCTTTAAAATGGGGTGATGATGGCTACTGGGAAAGGTGATAAAAGTGGCATATGCCGGCCCTGTCCCAAGAGCTTACTGGCTCTTCTGGAACAGGAGCAAGTGCTCTGGTCTATGGATTCAAGCTCTGCATCTTATGATCACTGGCTTTGGGGGAAGGTCATGAATTTAAGTCAGGTTTTCTTTCTTTACTCCTCTTTATAGGCTTTTACTTTCTCACTGGGGAAACAGGGACATTTTGTTAGTGAATTAGAGGTGGGGAGAAGAAGGAAGCGCCTTTGGAGTCATAAAGCTCTGGATCAAAATTTCACCTCACAGATTCATGACCTGAGACCAGTATGAACACCAGAGCCTCAGTTTCTCATGTGGAAAATGGGTTTTGATATTGCTTTAGTGCAATGTTTAATACACCCACTGAGATAAGAGCCATCATTGACCAGAATGATTATCTCTCATCTGAGATGCCCTGGCAAGGAGGAGAAACGAAGCCAACGGCACACCTGAGCAGGTGCCCTGTAAACCAGGTTCATGGGGGCTCAGAACAAAGGACTCTGATGAACAGGGAGGATGGAGTTCTCCACAGTGCTGGACTTGGACAAGATGGATCACCTGGACTGAGAAACGGGCCAGCTGTGCCTGAGGCCATCTGGGGGAGAGCTGCAGCCACAGGCTGAAACTCTCCAGCACCCCTCATCTGGGTGGCAGTTCAGGTGCTCCACGGATCCCTGGCCCCGAGACTGCAGCCCATGCAAGTGGGCTTGGCTGTTTGGTTTTCAGCAACCCGAGGTCGCAATACTCTCCCTTCCCCAGTCATTTTTGCACATACCTAGGGGCCTTTTTAGGGTCTACTTTCTGTCCACAGAAAGTTTTCCCCAAGTCTCCAATGCAGGCTCTGGGCCTCTCTAATTCCTGGGTTTGCTAGAAGCGGAAGCTGAAGCCAGCTGGTCTGGGGTTTAGCCAAATTCACTGTTTCCTGGTACAAAGTGTTTGCAACAGGTGACCGTTTTGGAGAGGGTGTACTTTTAGGAAAAAGCGCGTTTGCTAACATGGCCCCTCCCGCCGACTGGCTCTTTGGTGAGGGCCTTCATCTTATTCCCTTCACACTCCACTTTCCCTTCGCAATATCTGGCCTCTGAACTCCCACTTCGCTGTTTATGCTGCAGCGCTGGCCTTTCTCCTGCTCTTTGCCTCCCGAGCAGGGTCTGGCCACCTCTCCTGCTGCCCAGAGGAATCCCTTTGCGGGGTCCAGTCTTTTAAAGGAGGTCACCCACATCTGAAATCCTTACTTATTTGCTTTGGGCACACCTGGCAGGGGCTCTTGCACAGAGGGCGCTGGCGGGGTGGGAGGCGGGGGCAGACCAACCGCGTGTTCAAGCCGTGGTTTTCTGGTTTTCGGTTTTCGCCTTCACCCCTCTGAGAAGTAGGCTGGAAAGCGTCAGCGTCAGTCTGTAACAGACATCACTTGCTTGGGGGTAGAGGGCAGAAACCAGAGCCGTGGGGATTCTGCCAAAGCTGGGACCCTTTGCTACCTGGAGCAGGGAACCTGAGGTGAGAGGCATCTCCTGTTCTCCTCAGCTGAGCACATGGCTCACTCTTCTAAGTAATTTCTAATTCATGACATAACTTTGGGGAACCAAACCTACAGTCTCAGCGAATGGAGGGGCCACGCCAGGGAGGAGGTATTTGGGAGCTTGGAGGGGCGATGCTGTTCAGCATTGCCAGCTCCCCTTCCCGGAAACACGATTGAACCCCAAAGTATTTTATAGCTGGTTTCAAAGCGGTTTCAGTTAGGACTTTGTAAATTTAGATTAAAAAAAAAAAAACAACAAATGCATGATTACAGGGAGAGTAAAGGCTACACACACACACACACACAAATACATAGAGCATGAAATATATACTAGAACAATGTACAATGCACATAATGTGTATAATAAATATTAGATAATTAATGTGACTGAATTAACATAGGAGGCAGACGCCGTACACTGACGGCATTTGCTGAACAGTCTAAGTACCTAACGCAGACACAATGAAACACAAGGTGGGTCGGAGTTTAGCCTTGCACGGGATGGAAGCCACAAGCCCCGGTGGTCTAGATCCTGCGGCCCCAACCTGGCTTCACCCTGCACAGCTTCCCAGAGCCCACCCCCAAAGATCAGGTTCCTGTTGGGATAATAGAATTGCAGTTTTTCTTACAAGGGTCGAAATCTAACTCGGGGAAGGGCGCACATTTCCTAAAGGACACGGAGGACTCACTCAGTCCGGTCACTGTAAGCCCCTTCGGTCCCCAGAGGTTAGCCCAAGTGTTCTTTCTCAGGCACAGAAACCGTTTAACTTGCTCTTTACCAACGTGGGCGTCTCCAGTCAATTCAAACTTTGAAATGAATCTTCATTTGCACGATCTGAGGCCGAAGAGCCCCGTCGGTGAGAAGGTTGGAAGGCTGTTTCAAAGGAGAGTACAAAGCCGGGCTCGAAGAATCACGTTCCGGGCCCTCTCGGAGAAGGCCGGGGCGGCGAGCGCCCGCTCTTCCCGGCCGGGCCGTCCCCGGGCGCTTAGAGGAGGGCGCAGCGCGCTGGGCTCGCAGCCCGAAGCCCGGGACCTCGCTTTCCCCGGGCGCGGCTGGGTCTGGGGCCTCCACGCCGGCGGAGGCCGGGTGCGTGCGCGGAGCAGGAGCTCGTCTGCGTTGGCGCGGACGCCGGGAGGGCAGGAGCGCCGCCCGGCTCGGCAGCCCGGCCCCGCGGACAGCGCCGGGCGGCGGGAGCGAGCCGCCTGTGTTTGCCATCACTTTAACTCTGGTGCCTGGTTCTCGCCCGAGCTCCCTGAGGCGGACGGAGTGTTAGACAAGCCCCGTCGCCTGTAGCTCTCACCTCAGAGTCAATATTATCTCAGATGGGCACAATAGACTGGAATGAAAAGCTAATATTGAACCAATGCGGTCCCGGCTCGCACCGCCGCGGCGCCAGCCTTTGTGGCGCGGCCCCAGGCGGGCTGCCGGCGGCCCAGCCAAGCGGAGGGCTGCGGCGGTCCGGGCCTCTGCGGGGTCGGGGGCGGGGGTGTGCACTGCGGGCCCCGAGGCTCTGGGGCTGCCGCTGCCCGCACCCTTCAGTCTCCTCGGCACCCACCACACCTCCTCCCTGGCGGCCTGGCCTTTCACTGCCAGAGGCTTGTTGGAAGACCAGCGCCGAGTAGAGGAGAGCGCACCGCGCTTCCCAGCAGGGTGCTGAACAGGAAAGCCAGGCCCAGCGGACTCAGCCTGTGATGTGCCAGGGTCCCTGACACGGGTAGCGCGGGCACCAGAGGCAGTCATGAGCCCTAGAAAGAAGCCAGAGTCTAGGGCTGTTGGCAAGGTTTTTAAGGTGTTTTTAAGGTGTTTTTAAGGTGTGCTATGGTCTTGGGACGTCACAGGGCTCTCCCAGCTGCGCTAGCCCACCACTGACAGGCAGAACCAAAGCTCTAAGAAAGCTCCAGGGTTCCCGCTTTGACTCGTCCTCCTTGGCGGCCACTGGAAGAGGCTCTAAGACCCTTCTGAGTCTCCAACGGGAAAGACAGGGGAACCACACAGGGAAGGGGGCTGTTCCTCCCCTCACAGAGGCGCTACCCTCACCCTTGACTCTTCACTGCCAGGCTTTGCTAGCTCCAGTTTGGGAAGGAGGCTCTCAGGACAGGCAGCGAGCCTGGGAAGCCATCAAGGCCCAGGATTTCACCGGAGAGAGCATGAACGGGCCCTGCGCCTTGGATTGGTTTGGGTAGCCCATCTAAGGGTGGGGAATCTTTGCTGACCTTTCCAGTTGGCTGGAGTGTGCTCTCTGGAGACTGGGTGGGAGGGAGACTGGGCTGCCCAGAGTTCTTCATGAACTAACCACAGCATCTGTAGTAGGAAGTGGCAAGGCAGCACCCTGACTGGCGGCACACTTCCTGGCTCTCTGCTTTCTCACCTGAAAAATGGGCATCCTACCATTCACACTTTGAAAAGCCCACTGCCTCATGGGTGTGAAAGGACACACTTAAAGCCCAAACTCCACACAGGAGAGGATGTGTTAGCGTTTCCCAAGTCTTTCTGGCATTCCCCCCACCCCCACCCCCAGCGTTCAAGATAATCCAAAAGGGAAAGCCTGGCATTTCTTTCCCCCTTCAGACGGCTATGACCCCCTCTCTAGGCTCAGCTCCTTACTCCAGAAAAGTTGGAATTGAGAGAGAGGAGAGAGAGAGAGAGAGAGAGAGAGAGAGAGAGAGAACATTCAGCGAAACCTGGAGAAAGCATTTCAATGCTCCTTGCATCTAGCCCTTCTCTGTGCTGGCTCTGGTCAGAATCAGTTGGGAGCAAAGCTGCCTGAGAGCCCCGGACGGATCCTGAAGGATCCCTTCTGTCCCTCCACACCTGGACCTCTGTGTGCTTCGGAGCAGCAGCGTCGGCGTGCCTGGAAGGGGACCACACTCCCTGCCCAGGAGTGGCGGAGACAGCTGTGTCCTTACTTGCCGGGCAAGCCTGTCCTCCGTCCCTGCCTCCTGCGTCCCTGCGTGTGAGAGCATCTGTTTTTTTTTTTTTTTTGGCCATAACCTCTCATTTGAAGGCAGCTGATGGAGAAAGAAACGATGACGCCCACCCCCTCTTGGTTACTTCTTTGAATCATCCGGGCTAGGGGTTCTCTGTGTCTGCGGTAAAGCTCAAAGATCTTGGTGTGTCTCCCAGGTAGTTTGGAGTTCTGGACCAAAACGTTGGTTTCCAGAGATGCGGAAGCTCGCAGGCTGCCTGACGCTGCCCCCTTCCCGCAGTCAGCCAGCGCGAAGGCAGGGTCGGGAGAGGCCCGCTGCAGATTTCCGCACCCCACCCCCGACTCTGCACTCTGAACAGCAGTCCCGGGCGCTCTTCTGGGTTTCCAGCAAATTCTCTGCGGATTCTACCGCTTCACTTCAAGAGAGGAGCTCGGATGCGCCGTGAAAGATAAGGCCCCTGAGCGGCTGGTGGCAAGGCGGTCACCATGCCGCCTCGCTGCCACCTGCGCAGTAATCACAGGCCCCCGCCGCAAGGGGGCGCACACTCAGCCGGGGTCCCCGCAGGCCGTCTCTAACCCGCAGTGGTTATTGCGGGTGGACCTGTGTGCCTCTGTGCGGTATCTGGCTGTGTCCCTGGCCTAGCGAGTCCCAGTCCCTAAGTCCTTGTTGGAGCAGAACTTGTCCGTTCGGCCCTCCTTCCCTTACATGAAAGCCTGTCCCCCAGAGGAGGGGAAAGTCCAGCGAGGATAGACTCTGGCGCTGAGTTGAAACTAATGGGAACAGGTGGGACGCGAGGCCACCCTCTCCTCTCCGTGGCCAGGAGCCTCCTCAGGGGTCCTCTGGGTTTTGGACCGTGAGCGGCGGCCGTGGGCTGCAACCCTGTGCACGCTCGGCGAACTCAGAGCGCATCCCTCCCGCTCGCGTCGCTCGCCACTAGGCGCCGCTGCGCACACGCGGATCGCGGCCCGAGCGACTCGCCTGCTCCGCGAAGACACCTGGGGAGGACGCCAGAAAGGGATTTACCGTGATAATTTTAAAAATGTTTTTAAGGTCTTAATTCTCCTTTTTCGTTTTCCCACAGCCGCTTTCAGGGCCGGGGACTGGCTTCACGGTTACAGAGTGTGGAGAAACTTCACAGCCGGAGCTGGGCTGGCCCTTCTCAGCAAGCGTGGGGGTCACCACTGTGGGGCTCTCCAGGGTCTAGACACTAGCCCAACGAAAATGTAAAGAACACAAAACCTGAGCCAAGTCCACCTACCCCGACCTCTGAGACACTTCCTTGGCACTACCTACCCGCACAGACAGAGCAGAGAGGCCTTGCGGGGAAACTCAGAGCAGATGCTGATCAGTCCCCAGAAATCTCTGCCCCTTGATGCCTCTGGAGATCCAAGAGTCCAGCCTGCCCCTGCCCACAGCGCCTCCTGAGGGAAGTTTGTGGCCTTTTGGGGGGCGGCACAGGGAGCATGGCAGAAGTTGGATGTTTGTTTGTTTGTTTGTTTGTTTGTTTGTTTTTCTCAACTTGGTTGTTCAGTCTGTGCTGCCCTGGCTGGGGGCAGATAATAAGAGCGACATCCATGACAGGAACTGGCTTTCATGAATGTTCATTACGTGCTAGACACTGTCTGAACAGTTTGCTTTGCTTATCTCTTGCAACAATTCCAAATGCTGCTGTATTGCCATTTGGAGGAAGAGAAAAGAAGAGGCAAAGACGGAAGCTAGCTTGCTCAGGGTCACACAGCGAAGCTATGAAGGCGGGGGGGGGGGTTTACTGGGTATAATGACAAATAGTAAAATTTGCACTTTGTACAGCTTTAAAATGGGTTGTGTAATTTCCTTCACCCTGATACAGAACTGTTAGATCAGACCGCCGTCCAGAAACTCACTGGCCACAGCTACTGTCTGCTTCCTAGACAGACAGGCTGTGTTTTTCCATACAACAAAATGAGGTCAGGAGCTACTGAGGTGTGGCCTCAGGTCTCGGTAAGAGACAAAAGCATCATTAGAACTTTCACACGTGTCTTCTGTCCTCTGCCTGCAATCCCCTGGTGCCCAGCCCTCGGTGACTGGGGTGCACACCAGCAAAGGAGGCAGCCCCTAAGTGCACAGCCCCTCCTGGGGACCTTGAGGATCCACGGAGGTGTGTGTTGGGCGTGTTCAGGCCAGCAGCGTCCCCACCCGTGGGCTCTGGGTCCCAAGCTGGACCTGAGATCCCAGAGCCACGCTGCGCCTCTGCTGGCTGGCGCGGTTAATGAGTTACTCTAGTTAATTCCTGTGCACGATGCAGAGGCCAGATCCTTCCCGCACCTCTGGCTGGGAGCATGAATTAACATAGATTACTTGGGCTTCCACACCCAGCCTGACTCACCGGAAACTGCTTTTCTTCCTCGGGGAAGGCGGGGTGAGGGTGGCACAGAGCCCCCTAGGGTTCGGGTACTTGAGTGCCAAATGCTTTAGCTCCCTTCAAAATTCAGGGACCAAACCTGCTGCTCAGGAGCACTGACCACCTGCAGGCCACCCACCCCGGGTGCACAGTCCTAGAGACAGAAGGACAGTTTACAAGAGGCTGGTGGCTTGCTGAGGTACCATAAAACTGGTGAGATTTCCTCATGCAAGAGCGGGGGTGGGGGGTGGTCCTTGTCTGAAGCTAGGGCTCATTCTCTCAGGGTGACATCCTGGCACAAAGAGGGGAAGGGTTAAACAGATACCAACCACACCATAAGCACTTAAGGCCAAATATTTCAAACCCACAATATGGGGGTCTCAACCAGATCTCCCAGCCAGGCCTTGATTCCTTGGCCCTCCAAGGCAGCAGCCGTGATATAGTCAGCCCTCTGGGGTAGCCTCACAGCCTAAGCTTTTAGTGGTCCTGATTTGGAGTCGCAGTGTTTCTGGAGCATTCTGGAGGCCTAGTCCCACCTCCTTGCTCCTCCAGAGGCCCTGAGTGAGACCAAACAGGACTGCTTCTAGCTTCAGAATGCCCCGCTTGAGCCCTAGCTGCTCTGAAGCTTGCTTGGCTGGGTACAGCCCAGGATTTCTGCCCTTCAGTGGCTCCAGGCTTCTGAGGCCTGGCCTCTATTTCCACAGCCTACCTGAGAGCGACCAGGGAAGAGATTTCTCAGCTGTGTGTCGGGATGGTTCGGGCCTGAGGAGAGTGTGGGCTCAAATGCACACCCTTCCCATAGGCCTGCACCTGATGCCTGTCATTGTCGGCTTGCCAAAAGAAGGGTTGGGGGACAAAGTATCAAAGCCATCTAGAATAGAAGGGGTAAGTGGGCCGGGACCAAGGACTGGTGGTGCAAAGGTCTGAGGCAAGAACAAATTCACACCACTGCCAGAAAGACTGAGCTCGCCCCTGTGTGCTGGGCGAGCTGTGTATGACTGCACACGCTTGAATACATGGGACATTCAAAGCGAAGGGGCAGCAAAAACAGCTCCGAATTAGTCTGTCTGCAGCCTCGACAAAACCAGAAACTCTTTCCTCGACTCCTTTCTCCCTCTGGGGCCCCTGAGCTTCTGCCTTCTCAGATGAGCGCTGCCACCTAAACAACAGCAGATGAAAACCAGGGAAGCAAACAGGAGAGCTGGCAAGGGACCCACCATCGCCGCTACCCTGGAGTGCTAAGGCCCAGACCTTGGGTGGAATCAGGTGGCTTTCACGTCTCTCTCCTCCTGATCTACCTCTACCTCTCTGGGGTCTCAGGCAAGCTAGTCACCACACACACACACACACACACACACACACACACACACACACACACACACACACACATTTTATTCCTCTTAAGATAAATGGCTTTGACCTGGGAGTAATAGATTTAAAGGACGCCAGAAAATTTTTTTTATCATTAATTGTAAACGTGAAAAATACCTGCTGGTACTTTAGAAGAATGTAATTGGCACAGGGTGTGGAGAAGGCGGCTGATGACTAGATAATAGATCTTTAACCACCAATAAACAGAAAGCAGCGCCAGCAGGCTGGGGGGTGGGATGTGATCATGATTATGCCTCAGCGTGAGCCAATGGGGACGAGAGAAGTCGGCCCTAAAATCATCCCAAAACCGAAGGCAAGCTCGAAAATGCGGACAGGGCCTAGGACCGGAGACACAAGCCTCAGCGCCTAGTTGCGAAACCTGGGTTTGCAGAGCAACCCAGCCCCGGGACGACAGATGTCAGAATAAAAATAGGCACAGTAGTAATACCAGTCACCATAACAATGCCAACGCTATTAACGACAGCGGGACGACCGCACAAGCACCGCCGCAGCTCCTGACCTACGACCCCAGACTCTTCCCAAATAGCCTCGCACATCCCAGACAGAGCTGTTTCGGGGAGGAAGTGAGAACCCTCCAGACAGGAAAAGTAGACACTGAGGCCAGCGCCGGGAGCCCACGGCAGCCGCAGCTCAGCGGCCGCTCACCTTTCCACTAGCAAACGAACGAGCCGGGTGGAAGAGCCGAAGGCGGGGGCCCCGGAGCCTCGAAGCCCCGCTTGGCCGGAGGCGTGGGAGGACCCCTCCTGGCGCGCCCGGGGAGCCTCGGGGGTTGGCTGGGGGTGGGGATGGGTAGGGGTGAAGCGGGTTTAGCCCTCGCCCGGAGCCAGTCCACGCGCGCTTACCCTCGCCGGGCGCCCGGGCCTGCAGGGCACGGCCGTAGAAGAGCTCGGGGCGCGTCCGTCGGTGCCCTGGCCCCGCAGGCTTAGGATCGGGGGTCCGCAGCACAGGCAGCGCGGGCCGGAGACTCTGCGGGGACCCGGGTGCCCCGGAGGGAGTGGTGTCGGCGTAGTAGGAGGCGGTGGCTGAGCGGGAGGAGGGGGAGGGAGGAGGAGGAAGGGGAGGAGGGTGAGGAGGACAGGGAAGCGGAGAAGAGGAAGAGTAGGAGGAGGAAGGGGAGGAGGAGGAGGAGGAGGAGAGAAGAAGAAGGAGAAGGAGGAGGAGAAGGAGGAGGGATAGGAGGAGGAAGAGGGGGAAAGAGAGAGAGAGAGAGAGAGAGAGAGAGAGAGAGAGAGAGAAGGAGAGGGAAGCGGAGAAGGAGAATAGGAGAGCCGAAGCGGGCACCGCGGCCGGGGGAGCCAGCCCGGAGCTGGGCGGAGGCGCCGGGAGGTCGGGGCTGGGGCGCGGCCGGAGGATCGGTCGGGTCGGCAGCGCCGACTCCGTTCCGTTCTGGGCCCGGATCCAGGCCTCCGGGTTCCCAGGCGTTCGCCTCCCTCTGACGCACTTTAAAGCGTCTCCCCCCCTTCCACCTCAGGGCGAGTAATAGCGACCAATCATCAAGCCATTTACCAGGCTTCGGAGGAAGCTGTTTATGTGATCCCCGCACTAATTAGGCTCATGAACTAACAAATCGTTTGCACTACCAGTGAAGAAGCGAACACTTCCATGGATTGTCCTTGGACTTAGGGCGCCCTGCCCGCCTTTTGCAAAGGAGAGAAAACTTTTTTTTGCCTCCCCCGAGAACCCCCCTCCCTGCCTCTAACTCCAACCCACCCCCCACGCCACCTCTCTCAAAAAAACATCACCCCAATCCACGCCTGCAAATTCTTCTGGAAGGATTTCCCCCCTCTCTCCAGGTTGGGCGCGTTTGGTGCAAGATTCTCGGGATCTTCGGCTGTGCCTCTCCTCCCCCTCCCCTCCTTTCCTCTGTCCTCTCCTTCCTTCCTTTCTTCCTTCCTTCCCTTTCCCTACCCCTGCCCCCGCCCCCACCCCGAGCGAACGAGCCCCCGATTCTCGCCGGGCCTCGCCGCAGGCAGCGGGCAGCGGAGGCAGCGCCGCGGTCGCCGGGAGCGGGGAGCCCGGGGCGCGCGCTCCTCGGCGCAGCATGTTCCAGCCGGCGCCCAAGCGCTGCTTCACCATCGAGTCGCTGGTGGCCAAGGACAGTCCCCTGCCCGCCTCGCGCTCCGAGGAGCCCATCCGTCCCGCGGCGCTCAGCTACGCCAATTCCAGCCCCATCAACCCGTTCCTCAACGGCTTCCACTCGGCCGCCGCCGCCGCCGCGGGCAGGGGCGTCTACTCCAACCCGGACTTGGTGTTCGCCGAGGCTGTGTCCCACCCGCCCAACCCCGCCGTGCCGGTGCACCCCGTGCCGCCGCCGCACGCCCTGGCCGCCCACCCCCTGCCCTCCTCGCACTCGCCACACCCCCTGTTCGCTTCGCAGCAGCGGGACCCGTCCACCTTCTACCCCTGGCTCATCCACCGCTACCGCTATCTGGGCCACCGCTTCCAAGGTACGTGCCACGTCGCGGGGGTGCCGCGCGGCGCCCCGGCTCCGCGTGCCCGGCTGGGCCTCCTCCGGGTGGGTGCTCCGCGGGGCCTGGGCGGAGGCCCGGCGAGAGCGGGCGGCGAGGCCCCCGGGCGCCGCCGGGCCCCAGTCTCGGGGCTGGCACCCTCGCGGGCCGCTGCCCGCCCGCCCTCTGGCCTGCTGCAAAGGGGAGCAAAGGAGGCGCCCCGGGGTCGGCCTGGCCGGGGCGAGGAGCTGGGCGGCGGCGCCCGCTGTCAAGAAGTCCTGAGCCCGCGAGGTCCCCCCAAGGCCGTTCCCGGACGGGTTCCTCTCGGGGCTCCGACCGGGCCACATGGCCAGGCTCCCTGGACTGTCCAGCTCTGCGTAAACCCACCCCGAGCCCCCCCAGAGCAGGCCTGCGGCTTCTAGGTCTCCAAGCCCTTTGCGGAGGCAAAGCTCAGAGCAAACTGGGTCATTCCTGCGGTTCTGGGGGCTCGGGAGGGCAGGGACGGGGAGCCACCGCAGCCCCTCTGGCTCTCTGCGACCCGTGTAATCGGGGCGCCCGCCGCCGGACCGGCGCGAAGGCAGGTTCTGTCCGCTTTCTGTTTGATTTTTTTTTTCCTCTGAGAGAAAGAAAGAGAGAGAAAAAGAGAAAGAAATTAAGAAAAAGAAAAGAGAAAACCTAATCGAGAGAAGGCCGGACCAGAGGAATCTGTTTGAGTGTCTTCGTTTTTCCGGTTTATTAATTTTGTTCGCTTCTGAGTAGAGGTTGGAAGGAAACTTCGAACTTTAGGAGAAGGGTTCGAATTAGTTTGTGGGCTGGAGTCGTAAAAGACCCACCTCCAGCGGGGCAGGATCGATAACCGCGTCTCTTCAATAACGCTTTGCTTTCCTGTCAGAGTCTGGAATCGGCTAGATGCCACCTCGCCAGTTCATATATACGTATAGATTTAAAAACAAGAAAACACCCCGAACAAAAACCCCAAACCAAAGCAAAACACCTTTCTCACCTTAGCCCAGCACTGAATTTGCCTCCATTCCCGCTGGGACTACTTAGTTAGTTTTTTGTTGTTTGGGGCTTGGGTAAATAGATTCACTTCCTTTAATACGAAAAGCAGAAATACCCAGCCTTAAAGTTTAGCGCTCAGCTTCCCCACTCTGCCAGTTGTTACGTCCATGGACAGCCTGGATCTTCGTGGGCACGGACCATCGTGGTGAGTGTGCGCAGCTCGGCCACCCCGGCGGCGGCGCCGGTGTTCTCTCCCAGCTCTCCGCAACCCGGGACCTCAGAACCGGACACTCCGGAGGCAGCAGCCACAAACACTGGGCGTACTCGCCTCGGGATTTCTGCTCTGCCTGGCTGCAGCGTCTCGGCCGGCCTCTACCATTTCCCAGAAAGATGAAAAGAAAAGAAAAAAGAAAGAAAAAGAAAGAAAGGAAGGAAGAAAGAAAGGAAGGAAGGAAGGAAGAAAGAAAGGAAGGAAGGAAGGAAGGAAGATCCTGAATGAATAGCGCCCCGATCTTTTCCTACTCCCGTGTCAAATTTTTTAAATAGGCTAGAAAATAGAAAACTTCCTCCTCCTCTTCATCTTTATTATTACTCCTGCCACTGCTACTTCTGAATGGGACACCCACCTCCCAGCCGGGGCTCTAGGTCCCTCTTCTGCCCCAACTTCCAGCACGGAGGCCTGCGGTGTCAGGACAGGTCCGGAGCCTGAGGACTGAGCCCTGGTCCCTGGGAGACAAGCGCTAGTTGGGTACCGCCCAGGTTGGAACCGGGGCCGGGTCTGGCGGCTGGACCCCTGTCCTTTTCCAAAGCTTAGGGACAGCGGACCAGCTGCCGCGGGTCTGGCGCTTCGACTAGGCAGAGGCCCAGGGAGCAATGCGGGGCCAGCCCGGCTCCGGAGAAGCCCCTAACGGTACCTTTGCTGTGCCCTCCTCAGGGAACGACACCAGCCCGGAGAGTTTCCTTTTGCACAACGCTCTGGCCCGAAAGCCGAAGCGGATTCGAACCGCCTTCTCGCCGTCCCAGCTTTTAAGGTTGGAGCACGCCTTCGAGAAGAATCATTACGTGGTGGGAGCGGAAAGAAAGCAGCTGGCGCACAGCCTCAGCCTTACGGAAACTCAGGTGAGCGTGCCCAGCGGCCAGGGTGAGTGTGCCCAGCGGCCAGGGCACCCGTCCGGACCCAGGCAGCCGGCGCCTAGCACGCCCATCAGGCCGGGCTAGGGGCTGATTTCCACGCCGGAGCCCTGGCTTTGTAGCTCTCCGGTTGCTCAGCCTGGGTAGGCCCGCTGAGCGGCGGCTGGCTCTTCGGCTCGCTGGTCAGGCCCCTGCGTGGCCAGCTAGGCTGCCGCGCACTTCTACGGAGAGGTTCCCTGAGAACCCGGACACTCGCCTGGGGTCCGAGGGCAGCTAACCACAGCAGGGTGCTCTGGAGATGGGCTCTTGGCTCAGAGGGCAAGGAACGGTTTAGAGCTCCGAGAGACTCCAGGGTCCGCCGACCTTTCCCCCTAAGGGAATGCTGGGAGTCCGACCGGAGGCTAGGCAAGCTGGGCGCTCCAGAAAGCCGGTTCGCCGAGGCGCGGACGCGGTCTTCCGGCGCGGCAGGGCTGAGCGGGGAGGCCCGGCGTGGGTTAGTCTTCAGGCGGGGAGGAGGCTCCGTACGCAGTAGGAGCCACTGTACCCGCAGTCGCGAGGCTGGGTCAAAGTTCTCAGTAAACAGTAACGCTTTGGGGGCAGAGTGAAGTTGCGACTTTTCTTCCCTGAGAAGTTAAAATTGAGGATTTTGTTTTTAAACAGTTCCCCTTCCCCGGGCGGTGGTTTACGAAGAGGCCTTGCGGGTTTGTGCAGGGAGGACACAAGCAAGGCCTACCTGGCTTCTCCAGGATAGCCAGGCAGCGGTGGTCTTTGTCCCTTTGCTGCCCACACTGCCTGGTCTTTGTGTGCATGTCAGGCCAGGGCACACGGAGCAGAGCGGTGGGCAAACTGGGGGGGGGGGGGGGGTTGGGGGTGGAGGACGATATACCTTCCCTTTTAATTAGCAAACTCAAAGCAAATTAAACTCAGCCTGTTCCCACTCTGCTTTTTCGTGGGGACACTTTGGGGGACAGGAGCGTTGAGGAGAACAACCTGGACCCTGTGGCAGGCAGTCTTAAGGCAGGGGTGGAGCGGCCTTTCAGCCCAGGGACTCTGGCTGTGGGCCGCGGCTCCAGCCACCAGTGTCTTCACGGGCCCACACTGCTGGACAAATCTGGGAAGTGCTGCTGAATGAAGGACCCACCACCCAGCTTCCCCAGGGAGCCACGGATGGCTACTGACCTCAACCTCACCACTTCCTAGACTCCAGGCTGCAGGTTCAGGGAGGCCGGGCTCGCCACCAGGCAGGCCTCTCCGGAGGCTGAGGCCCAGGTTGATCCTACCCCGTCTGGGGGCTGGACAGGAGCAGAAGGAAAAGGCCATTTCCTTCTCCCCCCTGCTCAGTTTCTTTTACTCTTTTCTATGTCACAGTCTTCCTGGAGCTTTCCGTTCTTGAGTGAGGCCTGTCCAGTCGCTGTCTTCCTGCCTCCTCTGTGCTCTCTTTAGCCTTGCTCACCTGCCAGTGTCCCCCAGCAAGGCCAGGCAAACCCCATCATCTACCGCCGAACTTGGCGGCCTGGCAGAGGAGGCGCTATATTTAGGCAACTCCAGACGGTAGAAAATAGAAAGCACATTAGGACGGCAGAGACAAGGGATTTTCTGCACTCACTGGCTAGGCAAGCAAGGAACATGCTTTATTTTTGAGTACTCTATATTTTCCTTACTTATTATTATTATTATTTTTTTTTTACAAAGTTTTTCATGCTTTGCAAAAAGCCTTTGCTCTCCATGGGTGTGTGTGTAGAAGAAAGAGCTCCGGAGAGGGCACTGTGGCCCTGGGGAAGGTTCCTTGGTAAGGTTGGAGAGACAGGGGATTAGGCTTCCCATAGAGGGCCGGCTCTCAAAGCAGGGGGTGGGGGGGACACAGAGTGGCCAGCCTTTAGGATTTGTATCTGGGGGGCTGGAATCAGGCCGGGCCTGCACAGGACTCTGGTGTTTGACAGGAGGGCACTGTGAAGTATCTAATTAATGATGCCCACTGGCCTCTCCCACAGGTAAAAGTATGGTTTCAGAACCGGAGGACGAAATTCAAAAGGCAAAAGTTAGAGGAAGAAGGCTCAGATTCTCAACAGAAGAAAAAAGGGACACACCACATTAACCGGTGGAGAATTGCTACCAAGCAGGCGAGTCCGGAGGAGATAGATGTGACCTCAGATGATTAAAAGTACAGACCTGATCCCACAGAAATGGACAGCATGGAGCAAAAGAGACAGGGAGAGGAGGGGAAGAAGGAAAAACCCTACAAAAAACAAAAACAAACTGCGCACACTTTCACCGGAGAGGGAGAGAGGGACCCAGGGCAGTCGCGCTCGCAACAGACTGGACAGCGAGGGCGCTGGACCGGGCACTGGACTGGGCGCTGGGCACCCGCACGGATGGCAGAGGATGAAGAACCCTTCATCAACATGCAACCCTCGTCTAAAGAGGCAGCTGAGTGAGTGAGAGAGACAGAGACTGGGAGGGAGAGAGAGAAAGGGGAAAGGAAGAATGAGAGAGAGAGAGAGAGAGAGAGAGAGAGAATGATTCGATCGTTGCGAGGCAAAGGCAGGTCAAACAAGGAGAGCTGTCAGTCAAATGGCAAACCAGGGAAACAAGATGATTGGCATTCCGCGTATTGAAGTCCATTTAGAAATGAGAATAATTTTGGAAAAAAAGAGGCACAGGACTTTTCATTTTGCACTTCACAGTGTTCCCCTCATCTTTAATTAGAAATCATATACAAAATTCCGTGTCTAGCCCCATCCTACACCTGTTTAAGAACTTGAATTGCATGTAGCAGTTGTTGGGCGAATGGTGTCTAAAAAAATGAATTGTAATTTTATTCTTTTTTAAAAGACAGGTTCTGTGTATTTTTATTTTATTTTTCTGAGAAATGTGCAGTCTGTAAAAACACATTTTGATACCTTCTATTGTCAAAGTGATTGTGAAAGCTAAATGAAGTAGGCTTGGAGATAGTGGTCCTCTTACAGAGAAATGAGGGAGCAGGATGGGGATGGAGGGCGGGGGAGGGTGCCCCTGAAAAGAATCAGAACTCGTACTGGGGGTAAAATGACAACAATAACAACAGAAACCTAAATTAATTCCATCTCTCGAATATTTTCTAACATTCTCAAACTTTAAACCACCAAGGCAACTTTTCCTTTCAGTGGCTGGAGAAATTGACGCATGCAGCCACTCAGAATGGCCACTCAGAACTTTGTCTATTGCAAAAGTGGAAGGAAGAACTGTAGTTAATGGGGTGATGGCGGCCAAGGACATGGGAGTTTTCAAGCACTGAGTTTCTCTTCCAAGACTATAGAATTACTAAAGAGGGTGACAAATGCTTCCTTAGTGTCTTCTATACCAGAATGTAAATATTTTTGTGTTTTGTGTTAATTTGTTAGAATTCTAACACACTATATACTTCCAAGAAGTATGTCAATGTCAATATTTTGTCAATAAAGATTTATCAATATGCCCTCAGAGCAGTTGCTTTGGAAACTGAAGTGGATCTTTACAAAGTAACCCTCTAATTCGAATGTGGGCCTTCTCCAAGTAGGCTGGAGGGACCCTGACTCCCTAGCCACAAAGGAGCCAGGCTGGTGGCTTTTGGGAGGCACATATTTTAAAGACATGTGAATGGGGAAGGAAGATGATTCAGTCAGCCAAACTCTTTCAGAAAAGAGAACGGAGAAGCTCTCCCACCAACTTTGCTGAAGGAGTTTAGTTTCAACTTCAGACTAAAAACTTTAAAAAAAAAAATCTCTTCACCTCTTCTTTCTTTTTCTTTTTCAAACTTAGAATGTAGTTCTGAGCTGAATGCTCTCCCAGAAAGCTTGTAGAACCTGCGTTCTGGAGCTCCTAGCTTAGTCTCTGGCTTCAAACACCTTAAAGACATGCCAGTCTCCTCTTCTCTCTCCTTTTTCCTTTCTCTTTTTGCTCTAATCTGCCAAAGGTGATGGGGATGAGCCCAAAGGCCCCAGAAGCCTTATAAGGCAAGCGTTCCGAGAAATCTTCCACTCTTAATTTTAGCATTAAAAAAAAAAAGAAGAAGAAAAGAAAAAGTTGTAACCATTCTCAAAGAAAACTTCACTCTTTCCCCCTCCCCCTCCCGGGGGTATGAGGTTGTTTTTGCATGCTTCATTTGCTTCCTACCCTGATAGCTGCATTAATCAGTTTTATTTCCATTGATAGAGAAACCTCGTCTGTTCTGTTCGGGCTACAAAGCGTCCTGTGAGCTTTTGTGAAAGTGCAAATCAGTTTAAGCAATTATCATACCAGGAATATGAAGGGAAAAGAGGAGGCCTTGCCCAGTGGTCTCCTTTAATCTCTTAATCCACGGCTCCGGGGGGCTGCTGGGACATAATTTAGGACAATCTCCCCCACCCTTTACACTGTGATAAGGCCAAGTTACAATGCGGGGCACAAATACAAGCTTTGTTACATCCTGCCTTGGAAAGTTAGGATTAGACATTCCATGCACGTGTGGGGACGACAGGGCACTATGGAATCTTTGCCTTTTGTTTTTCCTCCGTCCTCTAAAGGAGAATTCATTCTCTGCCTCACTCCCTCTTTTTTTGTCCCTGTATCTCTGTCACCCTTCTCCCCTTGGTCTTGGTCCCTGGGCGGACCTGGCTGCTCATACTTTGAGCTCGCAGATCCGACCTCGGCAGGTTGTGTTGTGGGCCGGCAGAGGGATTTCAGGAGATCTGGGCTTGTCTTCCAAAGGGACAGGTACAACTCGGGACTTGCACAAACATGGATGGGGCTTAGGCTGGTTCCTAAGGGATGGACTACTGGTTAGTTCTACCGGGTTCTCATCATTTTCGCTAGAACAAGGCAGTTCACCTTTTCATCTGCCCACCTTCCCGAACCTGGAATGGCTGGAATATATAGCCTCCTTACAACTGAGGCTGACCCTTCCATTAAGAAGTCCCATCTTGGTAAAAGCTTTCCGCAGTAACCGTATACTTAAATTTAAGTACAAGAAAGGGGGAGTGGTGAAGAATTTTTAAAAATGTCCTACGCAGTGTGACAGCAATAAAATCATCAGAGAATACTATTAGCTTTGAGGGGGAAAAAAACCTAAAAGCTTTATTACAAACCAAGCTTTGAAAATAGGGGGGATTAGGCGGCTGAAAGGGTCCCACAATGGTAGGAAGAAAAGGTTTCATGCTAATGAGGTTAATGCCCTTTGTATCTCGGGCCTCCACATCTTCATTACTCGCTATCTCCGGCTGCACGGAGCGGCTCAGAGAGCCGCAATCCACTCCAACGCCCCCCTTCCCGGCCCAAAGAAGGATTTGATAGCCGCTCTGTTCAAACTAGATAATTATATCTTTTCAAGTCGGAATTAAGATAAAGAAAGTGAAGCAGAGGCGGCTCGCCTTGATCCACTGCAAACAAATTTGGCGCACTTTCGAGTCCTTCCCCCGCCTCAAAAAGGCAGGACAGTCAGCGTATTAGCGGCTCGTTTGCTTTATTAATTCATCTATTTAAAGTGGCAGGATTAGAGCGTCTAATGTGGGCGCGGGCTACCGTAGCGCTGAGGAATATAAATATTTGCGAGATGCCATCCCACGATGCCTATCTGGGCGAAGGGCTGGGGCAGGGTGCGCCGGGCTCTTCCCGTCCGTCCCCTCTGCGCTCGAGCTTGGCTGCAGCCCGCGGGAGCCTGCGCCCACTCGTGTTCCGTGGGTGCCGGGCCCGGACGCTCCTGGGCAGGGCTCTCAGTGCGCTTGTTAGGCACAGCCAACTGTATGCTGCTTCCCCGCGTCCTGCCTCTGACTTGTAGGTTATGAGTTGATGACATATTCGCGCCCCCCCCCCCCCATCCCGTGAGTCCCTCTGTGCCAAAAGGGTGTGCAGGAGTCCCAGGTTTTCAGTTTCCTCCTTCCTAATAGGGTCAAGCGGGAGCGGGCCAGGGCTGCCTTCTCGGTGATGGACACCTGAGCTGAGTGTTTCTTCCTTGGAACCCGCATCTTCTCGAAGCGGCTGAAATCATCTGGTTTCCGGCAGTCGCCGTTGCTAGCTCTCGTTCCCGACACTCGCTCCTGGCAGCGGGACCGAGCCGGAGCGGGCGCGTTGGCCGAGGCCAGGAGCCTGCCGGGCCACCTTTGTCGTAGGGGCGGATTGTGGCAGCCACACGGCCAGCCAAGCCGGCCCAGGGAGAAAGGGAGCTCCGGCCTGCGCGCGGCCTGGGAAACCTCGGCTCCTCCCCGCCCCGCCTTGAGGCTCAGAAAACAAAGTCCTGGACACACTGCCTGGTTGGGGAGGGGTTCTGGAGGTTCGGAGGCCTGGCTCTGGGCCCTGCTCTGTGGTGGTAAGGTAGGGGCCAGACTGGGCTGTCCACAAGTGGGCAAGTCGATGCACGGGTAGGTTAGTAGGTTTGCGATAGGCACGCGGCCCACCCTACCTCTGTGAGTCTGTGATGGCCCCTGAGCCGAGCGTTCTCACCTAGGACTCAGTCTGTCTGTGTCGGTGCTGATTTCGCTTTAGCTGTGGAGGCTTGAGGTCCCTGCAGAGACGGTGCCAGCATGTCCGTCTGTCTGGGTGCTTCTAGATTGCTTTGAGTCGGGACAAGAACGTGTAGCCATGGGGCTGCGGGTGAAGTGCCTATTAAGGTGTGGACACACAGCTTATTAGATTTGCACACTGAGTCTGGTTGCACAGATGTTTGTGAATCCTGTTCCTTTGCCTTTTAGGGGACGGTATGGCGTGTGTGACTTGTGGGAACACCTCTTCCTGCTTGAGTGAGGGTTCCCTTAATGAACATCAGTGCCCAGTATTTGGAGTTTCGTGCTTGTGTCTTGGGGTCTGCGCTTGAGAAGGGAGGAGTATTGGGCTGGGTGTTGCTCTCGAAGTGCGCCACCGGCTCCCGGAATTCGGTGAACAACAGCCGATTTTTGCAACTGCATCTTTTTCTAGGCCGGTCGCTATTATTTCGGCAATTAGCAAGTGATTTATTTGGGTGCCGTCTGGGAGCGGCGCGGGAGGGGTTGAGGGTGCTGGCCACAGCGCTGGGCCACCACGCCGGGATGCCGAGCCGAATGCAGAGTCCGCGGCTCAGCCCCTGATTTATTTTCCCCAACCAGCACCATAGCGAGGGGGAAGTGGGAGTTTTGAGAACCCTCTGACCCGGGCAGTGACCCGGCTCCGCGAGGCAGCTTCTCCAGGCGCGACCCTGTGCGCCAGGAAACCCAAAGCGGTGCCACACTTGAAAGCGAAAGGTCCATTCATCAGCCGCGCCCCAGCCTCTAATTGGCCTTTTGTTCATTAGAGCCTGTTGCCCAGCAGGGGAGCTTGGGAGGGCTCTCGGGCTGCAAGTGGGGTGCCTGGTGCGGGCTGGGGCCGCGCCTGTGCCCCGGGCTGAGGGCTCCATAAGGGCAAAAGCCGTCGCGCTCCTCCGAGGGGGCGCCAGAGCGCGCCAAAGTCACAACCACGTGCAAAAATGCGCTTCCGGGGCGAGGCAGCTGTGGCTTCCCCTCGCCGGTCCCTCCTGGTTCTCCTGCGAACAGAGCAAGCCGAGACCTCAGCCCCGTGGTTCCCAGTCCAGCGGCAGCCCTGGGGCTGAGAGGACGCATACTCTTCTCGCTTCCAGGCCCTTCGCCTGGGCCTGCCGCTCACCCTAGAGGCTCTGCACTCCTCTCCCGAGGCCCCAGCCCTTACCGGAGCCGACAACCCACTTCACTGAAAGGGTAACTGGTGAGAAATTTTGGCACAAGTCAGGGAGGTGGGAATCACCCACGAACCAGGGAACAGATGGGAGAGGTGAACCAGGCCTCTATCACTCCAAATTCCTTCTCCAGCTCCTACTCGACCCATCTATCTGCCATCCCACACATCATTTCCAAATCAAACCTGAGCACCCTCCCTTTCCCTCTCCCTGCCCACGCGCCAGGGGAGTCCTAGAGATAGCACGGGGCTTCTCAGAATTCACCCAAGGATCAAGACGCACCTGAGGGGCCCCGGTGGTGTCTAGTCAGGGGGTGGGGTCTCTTTTGGAAAAATGAGAAGGACCAACTTTGGCTGGTGGAGACTGGTTGTCAGCAGCCTCCCGGATCTGAACCTATATATAGGACCCGAGGCCGCTCCTGTCCCCAGCTACCTCCACGTCCTATATATAGCTTGGGTCTCCACAGCCTGGACTGGACCCTGACGTCAGGAAGAACTTGATCTTGCCTGCTTCATGCCTGCTTCTGAAACTGATCCTTGAAATGAGAGAACAGACTCTACACAATTCCCATGGCCTTGACATAAGGTACAGCGACAAATATACACCACTAATGAGCAATTACCATATAATCACCTTCCAATTAGCTCGCATAATGATGAATTAAACATTCTAGCAGGCGGGATTAGGTTTCTTACTTTGTATATTATTTACGAAGGCTATAGCTTCTGCAAAGAACCAAATATCAAATTGGATGGGGAGTTTTCACTTGGGGGGTAATTAGGTATTCAGGCCAACGGCTGTGCTCTGGTCACTCATCAAAGGAGGTTCCTGCAAGGTACTGGCCAGTTCTTTGGCGGTTGATCTGGCGGTTTCCTCTCTTTCTTTAGGTTGTAATTGCCTTTCCTCTCCCCCTTACCACCCTGGTTCTTGGGGTGGGAGACTAAGATGACTGAGGATACCAGGGCCAGGCATAAGGAGCGACCTCAGCCTAAAGGTAGATGGTAGCTTTAGAGTCGCTTCTAGGACTGTGTGTGTGTGTTGGGGGGGGGGGGTCTGTGCTCTGGTCCTGATTCCCTTTCTCTGCAGCCTCGGGGGGTGGAGGTGGGACCCTTGCTCCCTGGTAGCTGCAGAACGCAGGCCCTCATGGCTTCCAGCGCCCAACGACGGATTCCCTGGACACCCAGCCTTCTGCGCTCCTTTCCTACTGGACTCGCCTCTCCCACCCCAGGTACCCAGAGGGAAAGGCGGGTGGAAATAAGGAAAGAGACAACACACCTCGCCCCGCCTGCAGCCACCTCTCCTGTTCGGAAATGAATTTGGGCAAGAGATTACTTCCTAATCTGAGCCAGCGCAGCTGACATTTGGGAAGAAGATGAAAATGGCAGCTCAATTTCATTGTGAAACGGGGTCATTTCACGGGGCTCTACTCCCCAGAGAATGTGGTCGCTCCTCCTCCTTCCCAAACTGGAGGAAGAGGAAGAGCCAGCAGCAAAGCTGGAGAGGTCAGTGAGCTGCTGGCCGGGTGGCCCGGGGTCAGTGGTAGGGCAGTAGCTGTCAGCCAGGCTGGTCTGGCTTCCTCCGCACCTCACTCACAGTCTGCCTGCAGGGCCCTGCTTCTGCAGTGTGGAGAGGGCTAGACGGGAGAGTGTCTTTCTTACAGAGGGTGCCCCAGGGCCTTCAGCAAGCTTCCCGCGTGCTCCGAGGGTAAGCGGGTCCTTCTTGGAAGGGATGGATCCTGCCCTGTGATATCCCTCCTAAAACTGGCTCATAGAGCATCAGGGTCCTAAGAGCCAGGACTCCCCGCCCCCCAGGAGCTTCCACTTTCTCCCAGACAGGCACAGTCCTTGCAGACCCAAAGCTGATCAGGATATGTTGGATGATCACCCAGCAGGTTCCACAGTGCCTAGCCTCTGCCCTCAATGCACCCACCCAGCCGAGGTGTGATCCTGGTGGAGGCAAGGGGAAGCTGTGTTGCTTGAGGAGCTGTTTTTTCCCTAAATGCTGTGCTCAAGGAAGGACTCTTGGAGGCCAAGAAGCCTCTGAGGAGCCATCCCCCATGAGGTGCCGATCCTGGGGTGGGTGGCGTCATCCTCAGTGCAGGTCAAGAAGAGAATGTGCGCCCAGGGCCTCTGGGAAGTGCGTCTAAGGACAAGAGCTCAAGTCTGCCTGTGGCCGTGTGTCTTGCTTGCTGCTGGCTGAGCACCCGGATATGCTTGCAGAGTTCGGCACTGAGCATGTGGAGCACCTGCCACACGTGCAAGCGTGTCCATGGTCTGGGAGGCTCATGTGTGCTGCCTCTGTGTGGTTTAGAAACAGTGCGGTTTCTTCTGGGTGGATGTCGTCTTGCGGCCTATTCCATGACTGGACTTCAGTGGTGCCCCACCCCTGCCCTGAGCTTCTCACACTGCAGTGTGGACTGCAAGGGCTGTCTGTGTTGGGTGAGGGGTCCCCAGCTGACGCTTTGCTTACTGAGCTGCAGCTCCCTTCTGAGAAGTCCCACCCCTGCCTAGTTAGGACTGTTAGTTCATCCCCTACACCTAGTTAGGACTGTCCCTTGGTCACAGTAGGGTGTGCAATCCCCTGTGACCCTCAGAGTTCCTGGACGTTTTGTGAGGGCTGAGCCACTGAGCACAGAGTACACAGAGGAATGATTATAGGGGAGGGCACAGGTGTGGTGATGGCATGGCTCACGACTCAGCATGCTGTGTGCCTCAGTGAGGTTCAGGGAGTGAGGAGCTAACTTCTTGTTCTACACAGTGCTCCCTTCAGCAGAAATAGCCTGTCTCTGAGGGGCTCACCTCAACCCCTCCTTGCTTCCCTCTCCCTCATTCTAAATGACTGCAATTATGCCCTTCCATGAAAGCCAGAAGTGGTGTGTAATTCTGTAGCTCACTTGAAGTGGCAGGCTGCTGCTTTGTTAAGTAAACGGTGCCACTCTCATTCAGATGGCAAGTTCCTACTTGTACAGGAATAGTGCAGAGGGCTCAGGGAGTGGGCAGGGGGAGGGGTCCAGGCTGAAATTTAGGGACAGCTGGAGCGCTTAGAAGACCTCTCTTCCCCCAACTCCCCTGCCATCCCACAATGTGCTTTTCCCAAACCTCAGGTTTTCACAGCTGTGAAGAAGTTATTTATGTTGCGCCTAGAGGGTGGCAGAGGAGGCTGAGCGTTCACCTGTGTGCCCATGTGTGAAGTGCTCACTCACATACAGGTTGGCGGGGTACTTCCAGCAGCTCTCTGTGTACAGCTCAGGAAGACACAGCTCAATGCCTGTCCCTTGGAGAGAAGACAGGGACCAGGAGTCTCTGAAAAGCCAGGCTGATGCCCGTCTCATAACCACATCCCCTTTCTGTCTCCTGAACCACAAATAGCCATTGCTTCTGCTCCAAGCGCCTACTGGAAACCAGGATCTTCTGTTATCAGTTCTGTTTCCACCATGACTTTATAGGTCTTGTGGAATTCTGCCCATTGGCTGCACTGATGTCTTTATCTAGAGTAGAACAAATGGGTGATGGAACATATCTGGGGACGACAAGAGCCTTAGAGTTAGGAAAGCAGCTGTGCTCAGGAAGGGTGAAAACCTGCCTTTTCCGCTCTCTGGGCATCCCTTCCTTATTTCTTTCCTTCCTTCTACAATACCTAACACTCCTAAAGCTATTTAAATGTCCACTCGCAGGAAACTGGTAAAGCATTTATGCCAAGATTTACACATCAGTTAAAAGAATAATCCGCAACTGAAGTTCTAAAATGGGAGGGTGTTCTAATTAAATTTCTGTTGCTGTGGCAAATACTGCGATGAAGAGTGGGAAGGGTTTATTTAGCTTGTAATTCCAGGTCATAGTCCATGATAGTGGGGAAGTCAAGGCAGGGACTCAAGCGACTAGACACTTCACATCCGCAGTGAAGAGGAAAGAGAATAAGGGCATGGATTCTTGCTTGTGTGCTTTCTATCTTTCTTCACGCTTCTATTGTTTAGTGCCCAGCCTAGGGATGGCGCTGCCCACCGTAGGCAGCCTTCTGCCAATTAACAATAAAGACGACTGTACGGATCTACAGGCCAATTTGATTTAGATAATTCCTCATTAATATTTTCTTCCCAGGTGATTGTAGGTTAACAGTTGAGATATGTTTATATTAATTGCTAAGAGAAAAGGATTTTCATGGACTATGTTAGCATAGGAGAAATTACACACAGGGTGTGTATATTTTCTGGCACTCGCTGCGGATCTTTCTAGAATGACACAGAGGAAGCTTGTGGAGGTATTGCTGATGATCAGTTTCAAATGCACAAGATTATGGCTTCCCATCTCCCTCCTCCCCATCCATCCTCTCCTCAAGATGCAGCTCAGCTCTTGAATACTAATATCTCTTTCATCATGGGGTTTTCTCTTATGGAGCCTCAGGGTCCTGGAGGGCCTAGTCTTGTTAAGTGATGAGCAAATCCAGTTCTCTTGTCTCTTTCCTGGAAACTGTTCAAAGTGTCATGGGAATAGTTAGGAGTGTGGCCATCCCAGTTTTCTCCCCAAGAAGGATTCCCACAAAAGGAACCCCCAACTGGCTGTGGTGGGGTAGCATCCAGCCTTCAGTTTTGAATAGTTCAGATGCTCACAATGTGGCCTATCTCTTCTGAAAACACTTTAGTGTGGTGGTTTGAATGAAACTGTCCCCCATAGATTCATATATTTTCATGCTTGGTTGCCAGTTGGTGGAACTATTTGGAAGGGTTAGGAGGTGTGGCCTTGGAGGAGGTTTGTCACTGGGGGGTGGCTTTGAGGTTTTGAAGGCCCACTCCAGTTCCCAGTTCTCTTCCTGCCTCTCCTTTCCTCCATTTTTTCTCTTTCTCTCTGCTTGGTGCTCGTGGCCTCCACATACAAGCTCTCGGCGCTGCTCCCGCGCCATGCTGCCTGTCTGCTGCCATGCCCGCTGTTGTGATGGTCATGGCCTCTGTTACCCTATAGAAACATGAGCCCCAAGTTGTATAAGTGGCCATGGTCATGGTATCTTACCGCAGTATAGGAAAGTATCTACTGACAGAGTCTTAGGATTTTCACTGACGTTTGAGCAGCTGCCATGGTGGTTACCGGAAGCATTGCTCAGCTGTCTGCTCCTTTCCATTATCATGAAAACACCCATCAGCATACACGTTGACCCCGCAAATAGTGCAGCCACCTGTACTCTGCCAGAGCTGAGCTGTGTGCTCTCTGCAAATGTACAGACGGAAGCTCTAACTTCTGTTAGCTCAGAATAGAGCTTATTTGGAGACAGTGCCTTTAAAAGGTATTTGTGTTAAAGCGCAGTCATTGAAGGGATCACTTATGGGCTGAGGGGATGGCTCAGGGGGCAAGAGCTTAACATACAAGTATTTGACATGCAAGCATGAGAAGAGGAATTCAGATCCCCAGAGCCTACATGGAAGCCAGAAAGTCACAGCAGCCAGCCTCTGATCGCAGTGTGTGGACATCAGTGGCAGGAGACCCCAGAGCAAGCTGGCTAGCCATGCTAGGCGGAACAGCAAGTTCATGGTAGGGCAAGAGACTGTGTCTCAATATACACGGCGAAGAGTGTTCCAGAAAGACGCCAGCCATCCACCTCAGGCTCTACATGCATGCATGGATACAGACACGTGTGTACACACAGGCACAGACGTGTGTGCCCCATACATATGAATGCACATGGCACCACGTGTGTGAAGAACGGGACTGGCGATGTTATAAAAGAGGGGACATGCCTTGAGGATATAGCTCCATAGAAGAGAGTTTGCCTGGTCTGTATGAAGCTCTGGGTTCCATGTCCAGCACTGGGGTGGGGGAGAAAAGGAAAGGGGAAGCAGTGCAGGCTCACTGCACGGAGGATGTGAAGTTACAGATATGCATCTACAAACCAAGAGTTGGAACAGACCCTTCCTTCAGCTGGACCAGTCCTACTGGCATCTTGACCTCAGACTCTAGCTTCCAGAACTATGATAAAGAGTATTTAAGTGTGCTGTGTAAATCACCCTGTTAGCAACTCTGCCTTATTATACTGACCCTGACAAGAGCCAACATAGATGACCAGGTCAAGCTGATTTTTGCTCTGCTCACCCTCTCCATGCCTTCCATCTCAGACTATTGTGAAGCGAATTTCAGAATTTATATATTTTCCCTGGTAACAATTTTAGGATTCACCTCTAGCAGGATTATTTTCAAGTTTTAGGCATAGTGATTCCTCTACAATTCTGTCTGTGGAGCAGGAGGAAGAGCTCTTCGAGAGCATGATGAAAGCTGAGTGTCATGCTTGGGGGAGAAGGAAAAAGGTGGACCGTCATGCCAAAGAACCCTGGGGAGCCGTGGGAGACAAACAGGGGAGGGCCAGAGGTCAAAGGTCAGAGGTCAGACTTCAGGCTTCATAGCTACTGGAGGAACGAGGAACAAGGCAGTCAGGCCCAGGGTGGCAGGAGCTGACGCCTCACAGAGGCTCTCTCCCCAGAGGCCTCCCTGAGAGGAAAACAGCCTTGTCTTAGGCACACCTGGCTGCCTGACCGCCTGCCTTGGATTTCAGGAGCACCAGAAAACATGTGGGGAGCTCCCTAAGGAGGAGCCGAGGACGTGGTTCTCTGCCCACAGCCAGGCCCCCCAACTGGCCACCAACCAAACATTTCCTTTCCTGAAAATACGACAGGGAACAATGCCCCTGTGTGGTGCTGTCAGAGGAATGGCTGCTGCTCGGACAGGGCTGGCACAGCGGGTGCAATGAGTGTGGGTGTGGAGAGAAAGGAGAGAAGAGTCTGGTCTCCAGGGCAGAGCTGACAAGGTAGAAACACGATCGCCTCTCTCCCCGCTGGGCCCAGAGACGCCCTGGGAAATGTTTTAATGAGGTGGGTGGACAAATGGCGGCTGAAGTTTGTGATTTGGGCACAGCAGCAGGTAGGAGACAGGGCCATCCTCCCTCTGCAGGGGGTCAGGCTGCAGCCTGGGTGTGAGTTGCAGTGGTCATCCCCAGGCCCCTCCACACTGGCGCAGGACCTGTGCGATCAGAAGGGCCTGCAGGCCTGGGTTACTTATTTGTTATTCAGTGTGTACACAGGTGCACAGAGGGAGGGAGCTCCCCTTTCCTCAGGGAAAGGGAAAGGAGAAGGGGGACTGGGAAGAGGGGAGGGAGGGACACCCTTGGTATGTAAAGTAAATAAACTAATATATATATAAAAGTTAAAAAAGTTTATTTTTATTTTTTAGGGTGTGTGTGTGTGTGTGTGTGTGTGTGTGTGTGTGTGTGTGTACACATGGAGATCAATGGTCAGCTGCTGGGAGCCCTCTCACCTCATGGGTCCTGGGGATGGAACTCAGTTGTTAGGGTGCCTTTATCTTGCAGCAAAATCTCAGTCAGTGGCTGGGCACTGCTATCTCTATTGTTGTGTTTTGGGGAGCACTGGGTGTCATTGTTTTCCCAAGATGCTCTAGGCCATGCTCCACTACTGCCATCCTGTTATCAATCAGTGACAACTCACACAGGAAGACAAGCCCTGAGCAAGAAATCCGAAGACCTCAGTTAGCGATCCAGCTCTTTGTCTGTGTGACTCAGCCAGTCCCTTTCCATTTCCAGGCTCCAATCTTCTCCTCAGACGGAGTCGGACCAAAAGCCCTCCGAGTGATGGGACTGTGATTGTCCCTCAGCACATGGCTGACCAGGGCCCAGGCTCCATGAGAAGCCTCACGGGACGATGACTGAAAATCCTCCCTTCTGGTGTCATCAGCCTGATTCTTGGCCATCAGTGGCCCGCCCTTGTGCTTCCTCAGAGCTGAGTGGAGACGGCATGTTTCCACACCATGCACAGGCTGACCCCAGCAGACACGTGACAGAAGCCACACAGGTTCGTGCAGGCCACTGCCGTGAAGTGTGTCTATGGGGAGCATGGCTCTCTATCCGACCCCTCCAGGGCCTGACTGGTCAGACCGCCTGCTCTCCTTAGTGGCAATGCAACAGTAACGAATGTTAACAACAAAGTCCTGGGAAATTTGTAATTTTGGAGGAAAGTTTTTGTAGGGACATGTATCAGACCACACAGCCAAGCAGGGTGGGGGTGCTTGTAGCTAACGAGAGGATCCTGTGTCTGGGTTGCCTGGCTGTCCATCCTGCAGGCCCAAGCCTGTGACGAGACAGGCTGGACATTGTGGAAATCCACCTGACTGCAGTAGTTCACCTGGAAGACCTAGGTTAGGGTTAAGGGTGGCAGGGAGAAAGGAAAGAACAATGCGCAGGGCAGGCCTTACGGCTGTGCGGGGAACAGGATCTGATACATTTTCTTCCTCCCTCACTGAGCAGAACCTAGCCACTGGCTCAGCACTCATTACCTTATAAGTTTTATTTTATTTTATTATTTTTTTGTTTCAGTTTATTTACATTCCAAGTGTGGCCCCTCCCTCTTCTCCTCACAGTGCCTTCTTCCCAGAAGAGAGGCGTGTGCCCCTCTCCCACATCAACCCTCCCCAGCGCATCAAGCCACATCAGGACTGAGCACATCCTCATCCCCTGAGGCCAGGCAAGGCAGCCCTGCCAGGGGGAAGTGGTCCAAAAGCAGGCGTGTTAGAAACAGCTCCCCACCGCTCGCGTGCGCGCGCGCACACACACACACACACACACACACACACACACACACACACACACACACACACTTTTCAAGTACCCTATATAAAGACCAAACTGCCCATCGGCCACATATGTGCAGGGGACCCAGGTCCAGACCATGCTCCTTAGTTGATGTCTCAGTCTCTGAAAGCCCCATAGGTCTGGGTTAGTTGTCTCTGTTGGTCTTCTTGAGAGGTTTCTGTCCCCTCCAGAACCTTCCCCCAACACCTCCACAGGACCCCCTGAGCTCCGCCCCATGCTTGGCTGCAAGTCCCAGCATCTGTCCTGATCCACTGCTGGCTGGAGCTCCCAGAGGACAGTCATGTAGGCTCCTGTCTGCAAGCATGGCAGAGCATCGTTAATAGTGTCAGGGGCTGGCTCTCTACCCTGGGGTGGGTCTCAGGTTGGGCCAGTTATTGGTTGGACTTTCCCTCAACCTCTGTTCCCTCATTATCCCTGCACTTCTTGTAGGCAGGGTAATTTTTGGATGAAAGGTTTTGTTGGTGGCTTGTTGTTCCCCTCCTTCCACTAGTCCTGCCCAGCTTGGAGGCGGTCACTTCAGTCTTCATGTCACAATGTTGCCATCACACCCTGGACCCCAAGCTAGGGCGAAGCCCTTTCTTGTCCTCTGCTCACCCCAGTCAGTTCTTGTGGGGAGAAGACGCCGTCCATGTGGCTGAGCAAGGAGGTTCTGCTTTAGTGTGCTTTGTGGAACTAGCTTCAGCAAAGCCTGCACTAGGCAGGCTTCTCCTGGGCCAACTATAGTTCCAGCTGCCACGGCCTTTTCTGGTGGTGGTGGTGGTGGTGGTGGTGGTACTACCAGAGCTGTATGCTAGAAATGGCCGTGGAGAGGGTCCTAGCAAGAGAAACACAAGTGTGGCCAGTACACAGGAGCCAGGGAGGGACCTGCTCACGCCCATCCCGTGCTGGTCAGAGGGCTGCTCTGCTTGGGGCCAGTGGGCAGCAGAGAGCGTACAGGGTGCTCCTTGACAGGCGTGGCGAGGATCTAAGCAGGCCACACAGGGCGTGCATACTGTTGGTGAAGTGTGGACACAGCGAGACAAGATTGCATGCGGTCGGTCATGCTGCCTGGCCTTATAGAGCAGGATCATATCAGATACCCTGCATATCAGACTTGTTACAATTCAGACAATGGAAAGCTACAGTCAGGAAATAGCAATGAGGTAATTTTATGGTTGGGGTCTCCACACCATGAGTGCTGCAGTATTAGGAGGGTGGAGAATCATTGCCTTGTAGGACAGCCAGGTGGCAAACAGTATGCCAGAAGAGGTTAGAAAGGCTTCCTGGGAATGTGGGTCTCGGGCTCTGGTCCCAGCCTGCTCTTGGCCCAACATGCTCTCTCTTGTGCCCTGGGTTTGCACGCGTGGTGCACAGGGGTATTCTTCACAGGGATGACTTGGGGCTGTGCCTATGGACTGTAAAGAAGGGAGGGTGTGTTCAGGGCCCACCTGCTGGGACCCCGTATCTGCCCATGTACCCTGTACTCAGGGGGGCTGCGGCACAGGTTCTCCTGAGGCTATCCATATTCTCCAGTTAGGACACTTGCTAGAAGCTTCCTTAGCCCCCCCCTTCACCACACCACCTGGGAGTCATCAGAATAATATCAAGTGGTGGGGCCGTCAAAGGGCAAGGCCCTAGGAAGCCAAGGTAGAAGATGGGCTGTCATAGAGGTGGCAGCCAGGCAGGCCCTGTGTCCTGGGAGGTCACCTGCTTGGCAAGCTTCTGAGACCCAGATAAGAAATCATAGAAATGCCCCAGATGTGGGCTGTTTTGAAAGCCTTGGCCCAGGGATTCCTCCTTTCCCATAGGACCTAGGTGCCAGCTGCAGTGCTTTTGTAACCCCCCAGCCCCCTCCCCCAGAAGTGGAAAGACCCCAACCTCATTTTGGGGATGCCATTTGGTGTTGATTTTCTTGTGCCACAGTGACGGATGCTACTATTCACAGGAGACCAGGAGAGGCAGACCAGCCTCTTCTCACAAACCCCTTGGGGCTGTGTTGTGCTGTGTGCCTGCCTTTTGACTAGAATCTGACGTTCTAGTTCTTTGGCTCACCCAGGAAACAGGAAGGAGCCTTTGCTGCTGGGTATGTGGTCCCTACAGCTCCTGGGGAGAAGCTGTCTACTGAGGCTCCCCCTGTTCAAGGCTGACCCTTTTAGGGTCGGGCTCCATCTGTCTGGGCTCTGAGTCCCCTTCTGAAGGGACAGACTATAGGGCCCTTTCAGAACTATTTTACTTTAGTGGGGTTTCTTATTCCTTTACCTTTCTTTCATCACCCCCCCCAACACTAAGTAGGAGAGAAAGGAGGTTAGAAGGGACAGGGGACTTAGACCTCTTTGGATTTAGTTCCGGCTGGTTAGGGGCAGTGGTTCTTTGGGAAAATACCAATCTCAGGATATCCAGCAAAATCAGCAGCCTTCTTTTTTCTCCATCTCTCTCCTCTAAGCCTCTCTCTCTCTCTCTCTCTCTCTCTCTCTCTCTCTCAGTGACCCTCGAAGCATCTTCCCCTGCTTGGAGCATCCCCTCTGAAGCCTTTCTTGGCTCTGGCATTTATACCCTCTCAGAGTCCTCAGAACTCCAGTAACTCAGCTGGCAAAGGCCACGCCCCTCTCAAGCTGATAAGGCAGCCACCCTATCATTTTACATGGCTGCTGGGACAGCTCCCCAGTCCTTCTTGGTGCTTTTGACAGGCAGGAGCATTGCTATTCTCATGGCACAGGCAAGGAAACTGAGGCTGGTAAGGAGGTAAGGGACTTTCTGAGATGCCATCAACAGAGCCCGGGGCCTTGGGCCAGGTCTTCTGATACTCGGGTTAGCACTCATATTATTTCCAGTTTAGCAGGCTGGTAAAATATGGACAAATTTAAACAGCTCAGTGATCTCTGAGTCCCTTCTTTACCGATGAGCCCTGCAGATCAGCTGAACTCATGTATTTTGAGACACAAAAAGCCACAGTTGCTGGTGCTTTAGGTCTCCACCCCTGGGGATGCAAACTCTAAGGAAAAGGATGGGAAAGAGAGCAGGAACCCGGAGCCCAAGCCCGGGGTCCTTTCCAGGCTAGCATCTCTGCAGATGAGTTGATTTCCTCTGAGCACGTCTGGAGAAACAGCTTCTCCACCTGGCCTCTCCATCAGCCCCCTGGGGACTAGGTCTTAATGAGCTGGCTGCAGAGAGCTGGGGCTGGGGTGAGCTTCAGCCTGTGGAATGCACCTCTGCTGTGACTGGGGCCCTGCATTTCGTGGTTGGGGCCAGCACGGTCCTTGAATATCTGTTTGGAAGCAACAATCCCCCAGAGCATTTAATCAGGTTATTTTGAATTAGGAGTTTAACAGAGCGCAGCGCTGGAGGAAGAGCCTGGGAGGAGAGCTAGCAAATGAAGTTGGCAAGGGAGAGCATCCAGGGGAGAAGGGAGGAAGTCCAGGACAGGCACTGGAGTAGGCTTCATGATATTGGTGACAGCATGCCTCATCTCCAGGGCAGGGGTCCCTCTGTGACTTACAGAACCCTTCTACTGCAGTATTCCTGAAGGCTCACAGTGAGCCCGACAGCCTGACGGAGTTTTCTTACCTCATTGTTTCACAGATGGTGAGAAGGCCCAGAGGAGTGCTGGGATGTGCTCAGGGTTACAACGTGGAGAGCAGGCTGGAATTCTGGGTCCAGGCAGTGCTCATTCTTCTCCTGACTCCATGGTGTTCCTCAAAAGGCCTTGCACTTTCTTTGAGGTGCTGTAGCAGTTGCTCAAATAGTCCTTCCCGGTCCTGTGTGAGTGCCTTGCTCTGTCTACATGCCTACCCCTAACCTTTCTGGCTCTTTTCTGTGCTGGCACCTAACAACTTTTCAGGCTGGCATGGAGCTGCTTTGGTCATGTGATTCATGCAAGGCAGCGGGAGTGCCTGGAGGCTCATGGCCGCAGCCTTGGGTGTTCTGGGGCAGTCAGAGGTCCCTGCGCGTGGGCCTGAAGACACAGCTCTCGCAGGGCTCTCCTATGTAACCTTGCGTGCTGACTCATGCCTGGAATCCCAGCGCTGGGAGGTGGTGACAGAGCAGTGAGAGGCTGGGCAGCCAGCAGGGCCAGCAGGGAGTCTCTGGTCAGAAAACAAAGTGAGGAGCAGGGTGGCTTGTGTAAAGGTGCCTGCTGCCAAGACTGTCAGCCTGCGAGTGAGTGTTGGGTGAGGCTGTTGGGAGTGTCCGTGGATAAAGCAAGTGGCACGCAGGTCTCCCAGAACCCCCAGAAAGCTGGGCTCAGTGCTGTGCGCCTGTAGCCCCAGCTCTCCTGCTACAAGCTGCAAACACTGACGGGGAAAGCCAGCTCTCAGGACTGCCGTGCAGGTAAGGAAAGCTCCAGGGCCAGCCACCTCAGCAGCGAAGAGAAACCTGAGGGTCGCAAACGCAAACATACGCACGCATGCACACAGCCATGGTTGCCAGAAGGAGGCTAGGGAGACCCAGGGAGTGAGGGCGAGAAGGCCCTGCTTGTCCTGGCAGGAAGGACAAGGCCAGCGCTGTGCCTGGGGCTCAGCACCTCTAAGACTCTCCATGAGAGCTAGAAAGCCTCCTGGAAGTGTTTCCTTGTGGTTCCCAGGCCTTTCCGGTCTTGCTTTCTTGATGCTGAACCTCTGGTCTCCCTAGGGGACTCCTCTCTAAGAAGTTACCAGGGAATAAATCCCCATGTTCAGATCTGCCTCCGACACTCCCACCAGACAGGGGAGGAAGGGTGTGCGGATTAAGACCCTGACAAGAGGCTGGGGTGGGGAGCGCTCTTCTGCCAGAACCCCTCACGGGAGTAGAGCTGTGCATGGAAGCCGTGGCTGCTCAGGAGTGGGAAAGGGGGATCCTGGGACCTTGCTGGTCCACGAGAGAACAAACCTCACTCACAGACAATGGCAATGTCTTCTGGAGGACCCAGATCTGGGATGGCAGCGGAGGCTGGGATGGCGGAGGACGCTGGGATGGCAGTTGGCCCCGGACTTGGGCAGGGCTGCGGACACGCAGGACGGGACGCTGGCCCAAGACAGCGTATGGCTCAGAGGACAGACATCTAGTAGAGGACGCTATTTTATTTATATTGACATTTCCTGGGTCAAATCACTTTACCCAAATATTTGGTATGAAGTAAACGTACAGGTGCTCGGAAAGCCGGGTAACCCTGGCTAACAGCTGGAGAAGATGTTGAGCCACAGTACAACTCAGTGCGGCTTCAGTTTGTCCCCACGTTTAATAACAGTAAGTGGTCTAATTGCTGGAGGAGCACTGGTGACAGCAAAGTTAAGGCTGCCACTGGGGTGAGCCCTGCTCTGTCAGCACTCCGGAATGTGTGCTTGACATTCACCTCGGCGGTGTGTGTGGTCTTCCTTCCACGGCAGAGTGAACACAACTCAGAGACGGTTGTGGATCCATAGTGGAACACGTTAGGGTCTGTGCGACTCGGCCACCTTCCCAGAGGTGACATCTCACATCCTTAGATGGACGTGGATGTGGACTGGGGATGTGTGTCATTGATGGGCAGCAGCGCCTGTAGTGGGGACAACTCTCAGTGCCTGGGCCGTTGTGCTGCCGTCCTCTCCACACGTGTCTGGGGTCTGCTCTGGGTTTGCTCCTGCTTAGATGCCTCAAAACTCCTCATCTGGGATGGCTCATAGCCTCCTGATAGCCCTCAAGGTCAGAGGTCATTTGAGCAGACACAGTGGCGGGCACTGGATGGACAGGCTATCCACGCCTGGCAAAACACAAAGACTATCTTTAAACATTTCATTTTTTAATTCATTTTACACCTGATCACAGGCCCCTCCTTCCTCTCCTCCTTGTTTCCCCTACCCCTTCTCCTAGCATATGAAGTTGCATCAGGACTGAGAGAATCCTCTTCCTCTTTGGCTTGGTGTAGTAGCCAGTAGAAAGTGATCAAAGAGCAGGCAACAGAGTGGATGTCAGGGTCAGCCCCCTGTTCCCTTACTAGGGAACCCATATGAGGCCCAACTGCCCAGCTGCTGTCGGTGTAGGGGCCTAGTTCTAGCCCTTGCATGGCCCTTGGCTGATGCTTCAGCCTCCACAGGTTCCCGGGCCCTGGCTGGTTGGCTCTGTTGGTCTTCTTGTGTCGAGGTTACACTGTCAGGTGCATGGCGGCAGAGCAGGACCTAACCTCGGCCTCCTGACTCAGTCTAGTGTATTTTGTTGTTCTGCACAGATGTAGAGTCATGAATATTCTGGAACACATCACCAGTTAAGCTGCATGGAAGGCTACATGCCTGTACTTATTATCTTAATTTAGAAATATCAACTTAAAAAATTCTGTCAGCTAACACATGTTCCCACGCTAGCTTTCACACCTTGGATGGGAAGTGACACTGGTCAGAGGTGGCCCCTGCCTGACCCGCTTGTCCTCCTCAGACTCAGTCATATCTCAGGTGAACACGGACAGGAAGGCAGAGGAAATACCTCAGCTCAAGGTGTTTGAGACCAACAACTTCTTTAGTCAAGATGACAGAAGTATTTATGACAGGAAATCCTTGGCAAAGACAGTCTAATGGTTTCCCGAGACAGCAATAAACACACTTTAGCCTGGAGCGCTGGACTTCTGAAGCCGGGCTGCTGGCATCCGACTGGGGCTTGTGCATTCCTAGGAGGGGCAGAATCTGCCCTCTGATTGGGAAGGTTGGAACAATGGCCATCTACAGCTGTCAGGCTTTGGCACGAGGGAGATTTATACCTGTGCCTGCTACAGGCTGGCCCCTCTGCTCTGGGAGGGAACAGCTGTTATGTTTGATCAGCTTTCAAGAAAGACAAAGCTGCCATGGGCCAGACACACCCACTCGTCTGCTTCCCACCCCAGCACTCTCCGTGAGGTGACTTCCTTGCTTGCTTCCAGCCTCGGGTTAGAGTGTGAACAGCTTGGATACACCTCCGGGACTTGCCTGTTAGGCAGTTAAATAGTCTGAGCTTTTCCTGCCTCTCTCTCAGTGCATTCAGTAAGTCTGAAGTGGGAGTGTTTTTATGATTACGTGAGTTTTGGAAGTAGTAGGTGTGGGTCAGAGCACCGTCAGCTCCACTGGGCGTGTGAGTCAGTAGCAGGCTGTACTGCAGATGGGGCCCAGGGCCTCAACATGCTAGGCAAGTATTCTTCTACCACTGGGCACATCCTGGCCCTTCTCTGGATGCTAAAATGATACTTTATAGGAAGCCATGAAAGGGCGGCACAGATTTGCAGTCTTGCTTGGAACTGGGTGTTTCCCCACACCACGACCCCTTCTCACCTAACAGGTGGTCTTTCCTTCTCAGGTCAAAGGTTTGACAAGCTCAGGGAGGAGACACATGACCCTGCGTTTCGAGGGGGCAGGCACACAAACCTTCTCCCGAGTCAAGAGGACCTGCACATCTGACATGTAGCTTTGGCAGGTGGGGCAGCGTACATCACCTGAGATTGATAATGGGAGAACATCTGGAGGTGCAGGAGTAGGGCCCTCTAAGGAGCAGAAGGAAGCATTCCCAGCAGGGGAGGCTGGAGAAACCCAGATCCAATCCCACCAAGTGAAGAGTGAACGTTGAACATCCTTGACAGCCACGTCTAGCTCTCAGATGTCTGGACTCTCTTAAAAGAGAAAGGGGACAGAAGCTAGCGCACCCCAATGGCTTTGTGGTGGACAGCAGGATGCACAGCATTGGGAGATAGAGAGGAGCCGTCTGTGGTCCTCTCCCAGGCACGCCTCCCCTGCCGAGGCTGGCTCAGCCTTCGGAGAACCCTGGTGTGCATGACAGTTGGAGCTTAGTTGAGAAGACGCACTCTTTGCTGACATCAGGTGCTGGGGCTGACTGGAGACTACAGGCTATCGGTTCTTAAAGGTTGCCCGGAAAGGTGGGAAGCCCTTGGGAGTTTTATTCCCAGAGCAGAGAAAGTACAATCCACAGATCTGCTGACTGGAGGTAGGATGCTGGAGAAAGCTGTTCAGGAGAACCCCCATGAGCACACCGACACTGGCATGTGGAAACGCTCTTCCATGTCCAAGTGTGCACCTCACTGACTTCTGTTAGTACACATAGATGAGGGTACAGGTCATGGATGTATCCAGACAGGAAGACTATCTTTCTTGAGAGCTGTTATTACACATACTCTGGCCAGAAAATTTTACACACCTGCGTTTAGTCTTAAAAAAAAAAAAAAAGATAGATAGCATTTCTATTTTGTAGAAATTTCTAAGTTCCAGGTCTCTTGATGCCCACAGAGGGCCTGAAGATTGAGTAGTCCCTGCGTCTGTGCATTGAGATCTCATTTTCTAGTCACAGGCTGATGTGACACGCTGTTCTGATGGACCGATATGTCCTTTGCCCAGGACCCTGCTCACACCTGTGAACGTGGTTGTGTCTTAGCTGATGAACACAAAGACACACAGCTAAACCCAGGGGAGGGCGTTTGAGCTCTCAGAGACTTGGAGGCCCCAACATTGCACTCAGGGCGGATGAGCAAACAGCCTGCAGCCTGGTTCTCTGACAGAATAAAGCAGGCTTCAGGGTGCTCTAACAGAAGTCGGTGATCTGCAGAGAAGAGCATTTCCCCAGCACTGCATTTGCCCCAGGGGGCTCTGTCTCTCAAGGCCTGCCCTCTCGCGATAATGCCATCATGCTATGAATCCATCACAGCATTAATTCACCCACTGGGCAGAGCCTCTTCCACGCAGGCACCCCCAGACGTGTGCTTTAGTGACCTAGGCGTTTCTTGCCCAGCCTGACCCACCACCCAGAGGGCCACCGCAGGGCTGGCATGTGGCTTAGTGAGCAAAGCACTTGCTGTACAGCCTAAGGTCCTAAGCTTGGATCCCCAGAACAGACACAAAGCCTGGCCACAGGGCCAGACACCTGTACCCCTTGGTCTATTATGAGCTGGGAAACAGAGACTCGAATTCATGGCTGCTCTCAAACTACCTAGCCTCTCCTTATTTATTTGTTTGTTTTCCACCTAGCCTCTCTTTATTTGTTTGTTTGTTTGTTGTACACTGAGGCAAACAACACAAGGGGACCCTGTCTTCAACAGGTGTTAGGTGTGGGCCGGCAGCTGACATTGTCTTCTGATGGCCACAGATGCAACCAGGCCTGTGTGTGTATCTCTCCGTGTGTGTATTTGCATATGCGTATGTACATACACACACACACACACACACACACACACACACACACACACACACGCATGCATGCACAACTAACCACTACAGCGCTTTATATTTTCAGATGACAAGTTATGTTGCCGTTCCAGGAGGGCAATTTGGAACCAACGCCATGTAAGCGCAATGGACCCTGCATGTGACACCAACAGGCAGCAGCAGCCCGAGCTTTGGGTAGAGGGCTGTCCGCTCTGCTCTAAAGGAAGGACACTGAACCCAGAGCTCAGCCCAGACATGAGTGAGATCCACAGGAAGCGGGGAACTCATTCAGGAGAAGCCGGGAGGACAGTTCTGTATATGAAAGGATAGTGTACTTTCTGTCTTCCCGCCTCACCAGCAGGGAGAACTCAGAGGCACTCGCTCAGAGCCAGGCATCTGGCCGCCAAGCCTCTGAAACATCCTCTAGGGTAATGAGTAATTAGCAGAGTCTCTTTACTGAAAGGAGCAGAGGACGCGCAGCATTCTGAGCAAAGTGACGGATCCAGGCTTACACCAGGCTCTGCACAAGTGGGGAAGCAATTACAACCAATGTTCTTCAAGCCTGAAGGGTGCCCACATCAGGTGACCAGCCATCTGTGTAGTTAGGCTGACTCGGCAAGCCGGAGCCCTGCCAGTCGCTCCAAACAGAGCGAATAGAAGACAGGGGCTTCATACAGGGGTCACTTCTGTGAGGAGGATGAGCCAGGGCAGGAAGCAGTCCCTCCCCACGGGGCCTCGTGAGGTGGAGGGAAGAGCCGGTGCTGCTTACATCCGGTGCTCATGGGGAACTGGGGCTAGGCAGGACCTCTATGAAAAGCAAGGCCCCAAGCAGACCGTCCCACTTCTCACTTGTGTGTTTCCTTGGCTGATACTGCTTGGAGGGTGGTCCCTGAGGGGATACAGAGCAGGGCAGAGCGTAAAGGATCTGGCAGCAGAGAGGCACAGAGCTGCCACAGCATCATGGCACAGAGAGCAAGCTACACAGCCCATGAGCCCAGCTCACGTCTGCAGAACACAGGTAGCTTTGATCACTGGTCATCACGGAGCCACTGCGGGACACTGGAACACGTGCTGGAGAGCCTGCGGCTTGCAGATTGCCATGACAATTCTGTGAGGGAGACGGTTCCCATTTCATGCCGGAAGAGACAGATGGCAGATGTTAAGTCAGTTTCCTAAGGACTCAGCCACTGGGTGGCAAGGTTTGAGTCAGAGGGAGGCCTCTTTGTTTACTTATTTTGTGTGTGAGTGTGCCTGGGCATCCATGTACAGGCCGGAGGGTAACTTGTGAGAACCAGTGCCTTCTTTCTCCCGTGGTGGGGACCATAGGCAGGTAAGGCAGGCGTGGGGGCCAGGGCTTCACCTACCAAGGTTTCTCACTGGCCCAGGAAACTTTGCTCAGAGGTAGCTCTTCTTGGGTTGAGGGGAGGAAGGCCCTGGCAGTTTCAGAATCCTTTGCAAATCGATAATGGTTGTGGGTCTTAGGTGGCCGAGCTGTGAGATGCCTCGTTTCTGCTTCGTGAATGGCTGCAGCAAACTCTGCTCACTTCCGGCACATTCTCTTCCTGACATCAGTAGGCCCCAGTGGTCATCTACCTAAGGCGGGCAGACCCTCTTGTCAGTCCAGTAAGTTCTAGTCCCCAAGGTGGGAGCTTGTCGGGAATGGAAACCCAACTTCAGCAATGATCATTCCATAGTCTTGCTTGTTCATGCTCACGATGAAGTGGTTGTGCAGGGAATACCGTTATCTGTTTCATTTGATTTTCCTGATGATAATAATGTTGAACACCTTTTCATAATCATATTGTTTATTTGAATCATTTGTCCATTTTCCCCATTGAGTTGTCTTCTTATTGAGCCTCCAAAGTTCTTTATATATTCTAAAATACATTTAAAATTATTTGATTTATTTTTATGTATGTATGAATGTCTCGCCTGCATGTGTGTATGTGAACCCAGTTCATGCCAGGTGCCCTTAGAGGTCAGAGGAGGGAGCCTCTGGGCCTGGGGTTATGGATGGCTGTAAACCCCCACATGGGTGATGGGAACCAAATCTGAGTCTTCTTCAAGAACAAGTGTTCTTAACAAGAGTCATCTCTGTATCCCCGGAATGTACAATATTATTGTTATTAACTATTTAGTCTTTTCTCTTCTGGAAAAAAGCATATGATGGACAGTGTATTTTTGACCAGAAGCATCAACTCATGAGCAAGTTTAGTGCCAACTCATCTATTTTTATTAATAAAGCCTTAGAAGAAAGGAATGTTTAGTTATTGTTGATGTTATGCTAGGTGAGACACACTCCGTGTGTGGTTTAGATTTGTCTTGAACTTGCGATCCACCTGCCTCAGCCTCCTGAGTGATGAGATTCTGCGTTGTTATCACTGATGTTTTTGTACCACTGGTGCCAACCTCAGATCTTTCCATATGCTAGGCCAGCACTCTATCACTGAGCTACATTCACTGCCTGATTTTAATGGTCACATGTAGGTCTGCAATTTGTTAGGGGTTTAGTTCAGGCATATAGTATCATGGGTCAATATTTCCTTTTAAGATTTTTATTGGTGCATATTCATTGTATGTAGTAATGGGCTTTCCAAGGACATTTCTTAAAAGCATACGTGCTTTGTCCAGATTTCCCTTTCCACAGGCTTCCACTCTTCCATCTCATTTAGTTCTTTGTTCTTCAAACAGTTTTGATTCTACCTTCATACATGTATAAATGTGTGAATTTTGAGACAGAATCTCATGTAGACCTGGCTGGCTTTGAACTCACAGAGATCCACTAGATTAAGCTCTTCCAGTGCTAGGATTAAAAGCGGCTCACCATTCCTGGACGGTTTTGTTCTGAAACAAGGTTTCCTTGTGTAATCCAGATGGCCTCAAGCTTGAAATCTCCTGCTTTGGTCACCTGATTTCTAAAATAAAATGTATCTGCCAACGGTTGGTGAGGGGTGATGCCCTCCCTTCTCCCCCTCTCCACCTGCAGCAGTTGGGAGAGCACAAGAGAAGGAGAGCTAGCCTCGCCCCTCACTGGTTGTAGCGCTCGGGAGAGAGGACCCTGCATCTCACTGAGGTGGCACAGGGCCCTGATAGCAAGAGCACTGGTGAGCTAGCCCCAAGGGTGTGAGAGCTGGAAAGCTGGCCCAGCCCCTCCATGCCTGCATCTTGACTGGGCAGCACAGTGGAGCTGGCTCTCAGGCTTCGCTGCGGCAACAGGGTAACTGGGAGGAGGCCCTGTGAGGATCCCATATTGATAGTGTCAGAAGCCAGAGACCTGGCACCAGACCAATGGCTCATTGTAACAGACATTCACAAATGAACACGTGTGGACGGACGGATGCACCATGGGTCATGCTGTGACACACTGCAGCTTCTTCAGTGGGATGTCTTCTATGCCGTGCCTGTGTGTGTGTGTGTGTGCGTGCGTGCGCGTGCGTGTGTGTGTGTGTGCGCGCGTGTGTGTGTGCGTGCGTGTGTGCGTGTGTGTGTGTGTGCGTGTGTGTGTGTGCCTGTGTGTGTGTGCGTGTGTGTGTGTGTGCGTGCCTGTGTGTGTGTGTGCGTGTGTGTGTGTGTGTGTGTGTGTGTGTTATTTTGTGGTGGAGGTTGCAAGGGGGAAGGGTGGATATGAGGGATGGGGAGGTGAGCTGGGACTGGGGCGCATGATGTAAAACCCATAAAGAATCAGTAAGAAGCTAAAACGAAGATGTGCCCCGTGTCCGGTCCTAAGAGTCACATAAGAAGACAGACGGGTGTGGCCTCAGGCAAACCTGAGCGCCTGAGTTGGACCTCAGCACTCACGGCCCAGTGGGGCGCAGCAGCGCGGTGCCAGTGCTGGGGGAGAAGATGGCGGGATCCCAGGGGCCTGCTGGCCAGCGGGGCCAGCCAAACCAGCGTGCTCCAGGCTCAGTGAGAGACCCGGCCTCGGAAAATCAGAAGACATTTGATGTTGGCTTATGGCCTCCAAACAAGCGTACACACACACACACACAAGTGCACGGATGCTCGTACCGACATACGCTCACACCCACACCCACACCCACCCACGGTTATTGGCAAACACCCAGCATCGTTGGCCCTGAATTGCCCTTGCCAATATCAATTGGCTATTGCACATATGTCCAATTTTGGACTCTGTGTCCACTTTCACTCTAACCCAGACCATTTTTCCCACTGTGGCTTCTAGGTAAACCATGTATACACTTGTGCATGTATGGCTTACATATTTAGTTAGGCAGTCAGGAATCAAGCAATATGGCTTCATTGTCATGCTCTCTATATCCAAAATTATTTTGTTTGTCCAACATTATCTCTACATCACTTTTAAATAGCTTTATTACAGCTTTAAAAAAAAACACAGATGGGAGTTTTATTAGATTGCACTAAATCTACGGATTAATTGGGGGAAATCAACACTACAACCACAGTGAGCCTTTCAGCTGTGAACACAGCACATCTCTCAGTTTAGTTCATTTCTTTCAGAAGTCTTGATTTCCTTTGGCAATGCTTTCTGCTTTTCAAACAGCAGCCTTTGAATATGCACTGTTGGGGACCCACACGGAGACTGAGCTGCCCATGGGCTGCATCTGAGCAGAGGGCCCGGGTCCTCCGCATGCATGGTCCTTGCTTGATTCAGGGTCCATTTGTGGCTTTGTTGGTCTCCTTGGGAAGCCCCTTTCCCCTCTGGGTCCTTCTATCTCCTCCTTCTTCCATAAGATTCCCAGCGCTCTGCCCAAAGTTTGGCTGTGAGTCTCAGTATCTGCTTCGATCCCCTGCTGGGTGGAGTCTTTCAGAGGACATCTGTGGTAGGCTCTTCAGTTCTCTCTCTTCAACCACTTCCAGTGTCTATTCTGTTTGCATTCTGAATGAAAATTAAGCCTCTTCCTAGGGTCCTCCTTGTTGTTTAGCTTCTTTAGGTCTATAGATATTGCCATGTTTATCCTATATTATATGTCTAATATCTGCTTATAAGTGAGTATATACTATGTGTGTCTTTCTGCTTTTGGGTTACCTCACTCAAGATGATCTTTTTTAGTTCTGTCCATTTGCCTGCAAATTTCACGATTTTCTTGTTCTTAATATCTGAGCAGCATTCCATTGTGTAAATGACTATACCACAATTTCTGTATCTATTTCTCAGTTGAGGGACATCTAAGTTGTTTCCAGATTCTCTCTATTACAAAGAAAGCTGCTATGAACACAGTTGAGCAAATGTTCTGGTGTTGTGGAACATTTTTCAGGTATATGCCTGGAAGTGTATAGCTGGGTCTTGGGATAGGGCTATTCCCAGTTGTCTGAGAAAGCACCAGATTGATTTCCAAAGTGGTTGTACAAGTTTGCACTCCCACCAGCAATGGAGTAGTGTCCCCATTTCCCACATCCTCACCAGCACGTATTGTCACCTGAGGTTTTGATCTTAGCCATTCTGTTGGGTATAAGATGGAATCTTAGAGTCGTTTTGATTTGCATTTCCCTAATGACTAAGGACATTGGGGCAGTTTCTGACATGAACTCCATTGCCTGCCCTTTGATCACTTCCCCTTGGCAGGGTGGGCTTAGTAGGCCACAGAGGAAGAGGATCCAGACAGTCCTGGTGAGATTTGATAGGCTAGGCTCAGATAGTAGGGGAGGTGGACTCTCCCTTTTCAGTGGATTGGAGAAGGGGATGGGGGAAGAGAGAGAGAGGGTGGGATCAGGAGGAAATGAGGGGCTACAATTGGGATACAAAGTGAAAAATTGTAAAAAAATAGTAAAATAAAAATTAACAAAGAAAATGTATTCTTAAGTAGTCTTGCTTTGTAGTGTGATTACAAATAAAATGGATTCTAAATTTAATTTTGAACTGTTTCCTGCTAATCCAATTGGTTCATTATTTACTTTATTTGCGTGTGAGTGGTTTGTCTGCATGCACAGCTGTGCACTTGTGTGCCTGGTGCCTGATACCGCCGGGGAGGCCGCCAGATTCCCTGGAACTGAGTTACGGACAGTTTCGAGCTTCGCCCGTTTCTGGGATTCTAAGTGGGTCCTCTGGAAGAGCAGCCAGCATTCTTAACCCCTGAGCCATGCTCTAGTCCTGCCACACCAATGGCTTTTTGCATCAGCTTTCTATCTGTGATTTTGCTAGGTGATTTACTTTCACAGGTGTTTCATGGATTAATTAAGCTTCTTTCTCTGTACAGGATTAATACTGACTATAGACACCATCTTAGTTTTTCTTTATTCTTTTATTTTCCCTTTTATCACTTAGTTGTGTAAGTTTGGCTCTCTAACACAACATTGATTAGAAGTGGAGAAAAGCCACCATTTCTCTTTTCAGACATATCAGGGGGTAAATTTCAACCATCCCCAAGTACGTGCAGCGTTTGCTGTAGGACTTCCCTGTTTTTTGTTTGTTTGTTTAATTCAGAAGTTCTTGTCTGCCTGGGTCTGGCAGACCTGGCTGCATGCTAACCGTTTGCCTGAGCTTACAGAGCTAAGTCAAGGCCAGCTTGGCTGTGTAAGTAGACTGTCTCAAGACTGAAAACACATGTTAAGGTCTGGTGGTGCGTCCCAGTGGTAGAGCACTTGCTTGGTTGAGTGGTTCTCTGGGTTCTATCCCTAGCCTAGTAACACACATCTATACACACACTCACACACACACACACACACACA
>NW_026596125.1:18817692-18836599 GCF_907164565.1 Psammomys obesus
TTTTTTTTTTTTTTTTAATTCTGTGTCTTGAGTTTTGTCTAAGCTGTTCTTGTTGGGGACAGTTACTGTGGGATTGATGATTTCTATAGGAGCCATTCTGTCTTGCTTTCTCGTGTTGCTTTGTTCCTGATATGGGATCTGGGCATCTGACATTAGGTTGTTGATTGTATTTTTCATGTGAGTTTTTATCCCACAAGGATAGAGTCCTGGTTTATAGCAGCAGACCAGGTTGTTGGCAGAATGGGGAGGAGACAGGCTAAGGGTGGTAGGTCCCTTATCAGAACCATGTAGGGATCTAGTTGGCAAGGTAGCTTTGAGGACTCCCTAAGGAGCAGAGTTGAGCGGAGCAGTTCTCCTGCCAGGATCAGCCATGTTGGCTGGGTGCCCACAAAGGTCCTGGTTTGGAGAGGGTGTGTACCCAGAGCAAAAACAGCAAGGATATGAAAACCTGCCCCAAACATGGCTGACACATCCTGTTGGCTGAGATACTGAACCAAGTGAAGATGAGACAGGGAGCATTCATCTTTCCACTTCCAGACCGTGGCTACTATGCCCCCAGCCATACCAATGCACAAGGGATTGTGCCCTCAAGCCCTTTCATCTTTAAGTTGTTTGCCAGGTATTCAGTCACAACAAGAAAGGTAGCAGATACATCCATCATCCCAGAAAGCTCCCCTTTGCCTTTGTAGTCCATGCTTCCCCAATCTTCTGCTCCTGGCAATGGTTGATCTGTTTCCTGTCCCTGAAACACTGGTTCTCTGTACAGTCATGCACTGTGTAACCTTTGCACATCCCTGCTCTTCCCCTTAGCACGACACTTTGTGATGTCTGTATCGGTTTATGCATCAGCAGCTAGTGTGCTTGAGTTCTTTCCATGTTGGGGCGGCTAACATGAGGCTTCTGTGCATGTACGCATAATGGTTTGCTCTGAGTGTCCCTGTCCTGTGCCATTAGCTGAGAGCCAGTGCTTCATGCCATGCCACACATTTCTGTCTCAAATAGCTTTATTAGATCTGGTGCCTGGGTTAGACTCCCACTTCTGGAGTAGTGTTCAATGTGATGGGTAAGTTTGTCAAGCTTGCTTCGTCTTAAAAACACCCAGTGCACTCATTTGTGAGACATTCCTTTGGGCGTGTCTGTGAAGGTGTTTCTGGAGGATTAACTGGAGTAGGGGAAGTCATGCTCATTGTAGATGTAGAATGCACAATCTCCATGAGGCATCCCAGACTTATTATAAAGAGAACATAAGGAAAGGCAGCTGAGCGCTGCAGTGTCTTCCTCACCATGATGGATCGTGTCCTGAAACCCTGAGCCAAATAAACTCTCCCTTCCTTATACTGCTTTTTGTAAGGTGTTTGGCCACAGTGGTGAGAAAGGTAACTAATACAGTCATTCGACTCCTCTCACAGGCTCCTCAAATCCAGCTGTGTTCCCAAATCATGTTACTCCAGGACTCGCTGCATTCAGAGAGGGTCTACACCTCCTCTCCCCCCTCCCTCCCTGCAGCCTTCATACTGTCCCCACATAGAGGAGGGAGAGCTGTGGGTGCCCATTCAGATGGCTTCACTCCAGATCTGAGGGATGGGTAGGGTCTACCAGGATTTTCTTAACCCTTGGCACGGCGTCTGGGAAGGGCAATGGGGCCAAGCTCAGCCATTCCATCCAGCTAATGGCTTTCACTTTGTCCTTTGGCTGCTAATTTGAAGTTCAGACTTGAAGGTGCACATCTTCCTTTTGATGATATTTTCTTTCCATTTTGTTGTTGAGTGAATTTCTTCAGCTCTTTGGTCAGGAACCTTCCACTCTGTCGCTGAGGCTGGCCAGAGACTCCTGATCCTCCCACTTCCGCCCACCCCAGATTTATTTTAAAAGTTTCATTGTCCCATGTGCACATTTACACTTTTTTTTTTTCAAATACTTTTTGGTGGTAGGATATAAATAGCCCTCCCACAGAAAGCTCCTGGGTTTGCCAAGGTGCCCTGGGACCTTGGGGATACAGCAGTGATTTGCAGGTGAGCACTGTGAGTACGAGGCACTTGAGCAGCTTGGATAAGTTGAGTGGCAGCTTGGCTCGGTTTGACACTGTCACTCTTCAGGGGAACTTAGTATCACTTAATGAAACCTCAGCTGTTGAGGAGTATCACACACTCAGAGTCCTTCAGAGGCAAGGGGTCTGACGAGCTAGTGAGGTGAGGGAAGTGCACAGGGCACGATGGTGACCACAGCACACCGAAAGCCGCCTGTCCTGTCTGCCGATATGCTTCCCTTCCACGCTAGACAGCAGAAAGGTGGGCGTACAAATCTTATAGGACTCTAAAGAGAAGGCATGAAGCAATCAGCCAGGTGTGGGCCTCACCACTCTCTCATGAGATGAAATTCTCAGTAGATATCTCAAGGGCTTTCAGGAGTAAAGAGAGCAGTTTAGGATTGGCGAGGCTGCTGCAAGTGGGGCCTTCCGGGGCCCTTATTCCAAGGCTTGAAGCTTCTGCTGGAAAACTTGAGGATAGTTGGGCTAAATCATAGGCAAGGTTTTCCTTCCTGTGCTGACCCTGTCATGCTAAACACTCACGTGAATCATCCCTTACTCCGAGTTCTGGATGCATTCGTTTTTTTCTTTATCATCATCATCATAATAATAATAATTTATTACAGTTTATTCAGTTTGTATCCAGGCTGTGGCCCTCTCCCTCTTTTCCCTCCCTCATCTCCCCCTATGCCCTTCCTCTAGACCACTGATAGGGGAGGTCCTCCTCCCCTTCCATCTGACCCTAGTTTATCAGGACTGGTTGCATTGTCTTCCTTTGTGGACTGGCAAGGTTGCACCCCCCTGAGGGGGAGATGATCAGAGAGCCTGCCAGTGAGTTGGATGTATTAGTTTTATCCAATACAATGACCTGAGCCAGCTCTGCACAGAGAGCCTGCTTTGCAGGTGAGAGAAAGGTTTCCAGAAGCCATGTTCTCACCCACTGGGGTCCTCGAGTTCTGTGCGCCCACAGGAGTGGGAATGTGCATGCATGAATGTTTATGGATTCTGGGGAAAGTGAAGTCTCTCTTCCGGTACTATTTATAGTTTGTGCTGTCCTAGAATAGGACACTACAAATAACTTCATGGGGTCAAGTGCAGCCGGCAGCATGTGTTTGTGTGTCACAGAACAGTTTGTATATTTTTAAAAGTCTGTTAAAAAAAAAACATTTAACAGAAACTATATGTGCTGGTCAAAGCCTAAAATAATGGCTCCCTGGCTCCTGAGCAAGTGCTGAGGATTCATTTAGTCCGAGCCAGAGAGCACAGCAGGACAAAGCTGCTTCAAGGACAGGGCTACACCACTGCGAAGCGAGGGGCTGGCTGATGGGCTTGTGTTCTCCCCACAGGCCAGGCGTCCTGGGAGCTGGACGCCCCCAGACTGAGTTCCAACTCAGTGTGCCAGGACTCTGTTGGGTGGGAGCCACACAGTTGTTCATGAGCTACTTTAGACTTAAATTGCTTTGAGGTCTTTTCTGAACCTGGGTCTGTTTCTCCTCTCTTTCCGTGGGTCCATCAAATTCCTGCACTCCAGCGAGGTCCCACTGCGAGTCTAAGTCTTTGCATTCTGGTAAAGCCACTCTAGCCAGCCAGCCTGCAAAGCCAGAGGTCTCTCCAGCATTTGTCCCTTGGCCGTGGTGCCTGACGCCTGTGTGGCATGGTGCCTGTATTCCTCCTGGAGGCCATTTCCAACGCAGCCAGAGAGGCTGGCTGACCGAGCCCTTCTGGAGGATGGCAGGTCTGACCAGCTGACCCTGGACTTCGGCAGAGAGGGACAACTCACTGACACCAAGCCCTAGATTGGCTTTGGCAACGTGTGTTGGCAAGTCAAATCCCTTCAGTGTGACTCGGTTTCCCTGTGGTAAAGAATGGGCTGTATTTCTGCTTTTCACAGCAGGGCAATTGAAGCTGTGATTAACATAAAATACGGGTTCGGTTTTATTTTACCCTGTGTCTGTCTGTGCATGTATGTCCACGTGTGCATGCGTGTAGGAGTGCGTGCGTGAGTATAGAAGTGTGCATTTATGTGTGTATGTGTGCGCACCTGTGTGCATCTGCATGAGTGTGTGTGGATGTGTGTGTGTGTGTTTTGAGACAAGGTCTCATACATACAACCTGGGCTGACCTTAAACTCAGAATGTAGCTAGCACTGGCCTTAAACCCTTGATCCTCCCGTCTGGACCTGCCGAGCGCTGTGGAATGACAGCTGTGGCTCCCACTTTGGCTATTTCACTGTGGTCTGAGGAGAATCCGTGGCTGTTCTGTTGGATCTGGCAGTTGGCTAGCTGTGTGCATGTGGAAGCACCTTCAGGTTTTGATTTTGGTGCCGAGGGTCAGACCCAGGGCTTTGTGCATGCCAGGTGAGTACTCTACCCCACGGCTACGCTCTGGGTCGTCAAAACTGCACACTTGGATTCTCTTGGATGAGTGTGAGAAAGCACAGGAGCACCCCTGGAGGACCACGGCATCGTGGCTTTCTGTGCACGTTTCTGCGGCAACAGAAGGGGGAGAGCTGAGCCATCGGTAGCACTAACATGTGTGTGCTAACGACGAACCAGCCCGCACCTGCGCAGTCTCCACCAGGAGCTGGAGGCTGGTCCGCAGAGCCAGCCTTCACACACCACGCAGGGCCTGCCCAGGGCTGCCCTCCACACTGCGTCCTCCGCAGTCGCCTTCTTAGGGAAGAATGAAAACTTGAGACACTTGAGTCTAGTTATATCTGTGTGTATTTACTTAAATGCCACCATCATTAAAACAACCCACGGTGATGCTAGGGCCCCTTGCACACTAGCATTGCATATCCTTTTCAAAATAATGTGCACACTGCCCAAGAGTCAATTCTCTGAGCTGGGCTCCAAACCACGTATGAGGAACCTAGCGTTTTCCATTTCCAGACTCTCTGCTGGAATGACTCAGCTCTGAAAAGCAGCTGAGAAGAATACCCAGCCAAGCCTAGGCCCTAATAAAACTTTATTTCCACATCCAGATTCAGCCAAAGGTTTCAGATCCTTGTTTAGAAGATCCTGGGGCATCTCTCTCCCCAGACTTGGGGCTGCTTTGTTTCTAACACTGGGTACCCAACCCAGGCTGTCTGACACAGGCCAGGCCAGGGAGGCTCCTCCAGTGCTGTTCTATTTTCTGGAGGACAGGCTCTCTGAAAAGTGCCCAGGAAGTCTTGAACTTGTGATCATGGCTTCTCAGAGTAGTCCCTGCTCTCTGTTGTCTGGGCCCCCAGAAGCGTTCACTGGAGGATGGATGAGTGGCTGTCTGGCAGCCACGGTGAAGAGAGGACACGCTCCTCCTTGGGCCTGCGTTGCTGGGGGGTTTTCCCGTGTCCTCCCCACTACTGCCTCTGCCTGCTGCAGAAGGATGGTCCCTCCCCCAGCCCACACCTTGCCCACATTTGGAGGCTGTTAGAGGAGTCAGCCTGGCCTGGCTGAGCTGGCCCTTTTATCTCTCTTTATAAATCACCTCTCCCTCCCCCTGATGCTGCCCGTCCAGCTTCTCTGAACCGCCTCCAATTTGTCTCTAGTGAGTGGTGCGGAGCCCTGGCTGTGAGGCCAGGTGTGGCCGCCCCAAGGCTGGGGGACAAGGGCCCCCTTCCATCTGCAGTTCGTGCTGTGGCTGGGCTGTTGGCTGGGGCCCCAGGCGTGTCCGTCCTGAGCAGTCACAGTGCTTATTTCCTGAACCTCGTGCTCCAGTGCCCGGTGGGAAGGGCAGGACCAGGTGCCGTCTCCTCAACTGTGCTCCTCAGAAGGAAGGAGCTGGAGGTGGACAGCCCCGGGTGGACACGGCAGGGAGGGCAGGGGCTCCGGAAGGCGGTGTCCCCGCCTGGGCCCAAAAGATGACAGAGCCAGCTGTGATGGTGGTGGAGATTCCACCGAGAACTGTGTGGGCTGGAACCCGCTAAGCTGGGCCTCAAGGGCTGGGGGTCCGCTCTCAGGGAAGCTGGGTGTGTCAGTGATCTGGCTGGTGTGTGCAATGAAGGCCACAGCGCACACAAGTGTGGTGAGCCTCATGGTCATCCTCACAGTGTCTACGGAAGGGCAAGGGCCATGCGTGCGGTGCTTCCTGAAGGTTAGTAGTGTGCAGGGAGACCTGCAGATAAGGAAACAGGCGAGAGAGGTCATTTGGTAAGTGTCACACAGCTCTAAGGGAAGGAGGTGAGTTCAGCCCAGAGAAGTCAGACTCGGCACCCCCAGTGTGAGGCGATTAGTGAGGGCACTTAAAAAAAGGTTTCATTTGAAATTGTGTGTGCACGCCACCTCCATGACTATGAACATACAAGCGCTCAGAGAGGCCAGGAGCCTCAGAGGTGGAGGCTGTTGTGAGTGCTCTGAGTGGACTCTGGGAACTAGGAGCAGCAGCGTGCTCCGCAGGTTGCCAGGAAGCAGGAAGATGAAGGCGGGGTGGGGCGCAGCAGGCTTTCCCCCTCACCCATCTGGGGCCCTCAGCCCAGCAGGACGGCCATCTCTGCTCCCGAACACAGCTCTGGAAACTTCCACACTCACACACCCAGAGCATGTTGAGAAGGGGTTGGCATCGGGGTCAGAGGGGAGAGAAAGGTGAGCCCAGGCAGAGAGGTGTGAAGGCTTGTCTGCGGAGGGGCAAAGGCCAGAACTCGGGGTCCTATCCACTTCCTGCTCTCCTGACATTGGACCAGGGCTCTGTTGGCACTCTGGACTGAGCTAGCATCTTGGGAACATCTGCCTCTCCGTTCCCATCCCATGTATCATAGGGTGCTTCATGGAAGGCACCTGACTGCTCACCGTTCTCATGAAGAAATCAGATGAGAGGCCAGCGGAGGCTGCCCAGGGCTCCAGACCACCTGGAAGGACAGCCTCTGAGGAGCAGTTCCAGGACTCAGGGCTGGGACAGAGCCCATTGCTTCAGGCTGTGGGCAGGAAGGTGAAGAAAGCACACAGGATTCTCCAGGCTTTCAAGCTAAGGAGAGCACAGGGCAGGCAGACACTCAGGCCGTTTAGAGGCCAGCCACCCACAGGAGCCCTAGCCACACCTGGCCACCTGAACTCCTTATTTGCCTGGATAGGTCCCTGATTGAATCCCTCCGATGGTTTCCCATGATACCACATTCTTCCACATCTTTAGGGCTTTGCCTGTGTCCCAGACACCTGCTGTTCTTCACGTCCAGTCTGTGTCCTTTCTGGGAGAGGCCTGAGCAGGTTCCTGTCCCACCCAGTACTGCCCATGTCCTCTTGCCCTGTGTCTCCATGTCATCTTCCCTCACCAGAGCCGCCTCCCAGTCACAGACCCGTCGTGCACTGCTTGACACGCAGCGGGTCCTCAGCACTGTTCGTTGACTGAGTGAGCGGAAGGCAGATGTTGATCATCAGCTACATAATCTGTTGGCGGGCTGACTTGCCGAACTCTGGAGGGCTTTTCTCAGAGATTTGTTCTTGGTTTATATCTCAGCCTCCCCCTGCACCCCTGTGTCCCTCTCAGCTGGACACTTCTACACAACAGCTCTATGCCTCCTGCTTACAGCTGACAAGCTCCCATTTGCGCTTTTCAGGGGCGTTCCTGGCCACAGCGATGCTGCTCAACAGTGGCTCCCGAGGCTTGGCCTCATGTAAACATATCGGAAGCTCTGTCTGACGGAGGAAGAATGGCAGCCCTGCTGCTCAGAGCACTGGGGTCAGAGGGCAGAGCCAGGCAAAGGTTTCCGAGCTCGCTCTTCTGGCTGGCACACTCATTAGCTCTGTGATCTCAGAGAAGCAGCCTCTCCTCTCTGCACCCCCCTCTCCTGGGAGTTATTTTATGTGAAGCTATCCACTAGGCCCTGAACACCATGGGTGGCCACCAGCCTCTGTGCTTGTGCTGGCAAGTCCCAGAACCAACTTCCTGGTCAGCTTCTCCCACAAGCTCCACCTACTTGTTCAAGGGAGACAGGAGTCAGGCCCTCCAGATTCCAAAGCTCAGAATGTGTCTCTTCTTGTTGCATCACCAGGAATTTCAGCCCTAAGGAATTTCATTGTCTTGCAGGACACTCAAGAGAGATCTGTGTCCCCAAACAGGGCTACCCTCCTCTTCCAAGTGGGACATGGTCCAGTGTCCCTCCAGCAGGCCACAGCCGGCTGGAGAAGGCCTAGGTGATCTCTGCCATCTAGACCAAGGCCACCTGGCTGCTGATGTCTGCTCACACCTTCTCTCCCCATGGACAGAATGTCGGGTTGTGAGAGTCCTCACTTATATTTCATTTGGAGGTGTTGGGCCGGGTGATAAAGAACAGATCTGTCTCTGGAGTCAGGTTGGGGCGGACTTTGCAATTATTCCCAGCAGCCCCCTCAGTGCACCGCCCTCAATCCCTGGGATTGTCTGAACTACTAGAAAGGTAGGCCTAAGATTCTGCCCATTTCCAGCACTGTCTAAAAGTGGACAGTACGACCTTCATTTTTATATAGAGATATCCAGGACTCCAGGAACTGCTAAGCTGCTCAGCTGGGACACGGCGGAGCTGGGCTGTAAGCCTAGTCAGCTTGCCTCTGGAGTACCTGCTCTGCCCTTACCTCTAGCTGATGCCCACCCACCTGGAGAAGGAGCACAGGTATGAAAGCTACCCGAGCCAGAGGAGCTCAGTGTAGACAAGAGAAATGAGAGCAGCCTTGAGGGCAAAAGAAAACAGTGGAGCTGACTGAGTATACACTTGGGATAAACCCCCACTTCTCAATGTCTCAGAGACCCTGCTCTCTGCTGCACCATGCTCTTGGAGGATGACACAGGACTCTCTAGCTGTTTCTCTGTTCATTACAATGTGACTCATCATGTGACATCAGGGCACCACACTTTTCTGCTCTTCTGGGAATCCAGGATTGTGGCATAGCATCTTTGCCCACATCTTTGCCTAGGAACTCAGAGACACCAAATGACGTCTTCTCTGGGGAGAATGTCTTGAGCGCCCTCCAACCTGCCCTTCCCAAGAGGGAGAATTTGGCATCTTGGGGTTCAGGTACAGCCTGTGTCGACTTCCAAAGACAGGAGCAGGGGCTCAGGGGAGAGGGCCACCTGTTTGTTTCCTAGAAATGCTGGGGACCAGCCTAGATCTAGAAAGGACATCTTGGAAAGCTCTGAAAATTCAGGCTCAAATTGATCAGTGTTTTACCATGTTTCCACATGTAGAGAGCTTTTCAGCAGTTTTCATTACATTTTTAAGACTCAAATTGATGAAGCTGAGGAAAGAGCCAGACCCGGGGGTGGAAGAGACAAAGGTTTAGTAATGAGTTCGAAGTTTACAAAACACAGAAGCCAATATGGCTTCAATACGTGATGTGACCCTTTATAAGCCTGGAAACGACTCTTCAAAACTCATTCTGGACTGACTTCAGAGTCGAGTGGATGCAGGGACACCACAGCTTGACTTTGAGCAGTGGGCTGGTATTGCAGGAATTTTTTAATTTCCTGTAGCTCAGAACAGTTTTCTCCCAGGGCGCTTTGGAGTTACGCTATTGTGAGTTGATCACGCTGCTGCTTTAAGAATGGCCTAGAGAAAAGGAAAACATCAGCCAGGAAGAGCATTAATGGGATTCCCCTGGAAAATGACACCACCAAAAGTTTAGAAAAATATTTCCAGGGAAATGAGGGACCCACTTCTCAAAAGACATAAACCAGTGACTGGAACCTCTGTGCTTTAAAAGTGGAATAAAAATGGCGTCACTTACACTTCCCAACTGAAAGGAATTTGGGAAAAGTATATTATTATTATTAATTATTGTAATAGCTTCTTAATTAGCTCTTCAAACAAGTTTTTTAAAATCCCCAAAGGTGTCTAATTTACATGACATGTTTTTACTTTTCTGTGCATTTCATTAACAGCCCCCTTTAAAAAGAAAAACGGAAAAAAAAAACAAGCTAGCAAGCAAGACAGGAAAGCAATGATTTCACAAGGTGCATTTGAAATAGAACTCAAACTATCCTTCTTCGAAGCTTCATCTCCATCTCAGTGCGTCTCTCCATCTCAGTGGTGTCTCATCTCTGTCACCCCAGGGGGTCCATGGGAGCTTCTGTTCTCCTCAGAAATTACTGAAGGACTCCCTCTGAGTCATCGTGACCCTGGGGAGGACCCTGGCTCCAAGGGGTCGGGGTTGAGGGGGCAGCTGCTCCTTCTGCCAACAGTTAATCTGCTGGATAATAGACTTCAGCTGCTTCAGTGGGCACACAGCCGCTTGGAAGGAGCTGACCTGGGGACACTGAGACACCAGTTCGCGGATGTCTCTCACAATGTGTGAAGCCAGGCAGAAAAGTGGTACATTTTATTGAGAACAGAGGACAGAGCTGAAATCAGTCCCCTCCCCACTGCCCTCTAGCTTCTGGCAGAGGGTGGCTGGGAAGCTGGAGGGGACACTTAACAGCCCAGGGCGTGGGGCCAAAGGATGGTCTCAGAACTCCGAGAGTGCTGGGCAGGTCGGAGCCAATCACTTCTTCCCAGCACGTCTGTCCTCCCCACCTCCCACCATCCTGTGATCAGGGACATCAGCTTCTGTTGTGTACCAGATCCAGGTCAAGGTCTTGGCTACACCATTGCTCCGAATGTTCTCTGCTAATACCAGCAAAACGGTCTCCACTATTTTTCCCACTTGCAGAGAGCGGCTGTTTAATGGCTAACTTTTAATGAGCAGTTACTATGCAGCAGACCTTGGAGTCGACTAGTAAAAATCAGTTAATTATCACAACACCCACCCATTCTTGAGGAGCTTCCTTCCCACAGTGAAATTTCTAAGGAGACTCAGACAAGTGACTCACCTGTGAGCTGCCCAGGAGGCCTGACCCAAGCTGAATCTTACCCATCTTTTAAGCTCCAACCAAGTTCCCTGTTTTCTTCCAGGAAGCCTTCTCTGATTTTCTACAAATCTACATGTCTTAGCTTTTTCTAAGCCGAGTTTATTATTTGTGCTGTCCCTGCCACATACTTTCCTGGTTGTATTCTCAACATGCTCCAGCTCAGTGTCTGAACGTCGTAGGCACCCACAGTTGCCATCAAACCAGCATGCCTCACACAGCAACATCAGCTGTGAACTGGATGAAGTTTCATTTCGGCAGATTGGACGTTGTTAGGGGCCGAGGGTCCAGCACTGGTTATTAGATTTCAGTGTGATTTGTCTTTCTGCTTTTTTTTTTCCTTGCCTACTAATGGAAAAATTCTCTCCCAAGTCACACTAATTAGCACTCAGAGGCTGTGTAGCAAAATCTTCCCAAAATAGCCCCAAGTACATCTGAAGGAAGGACGAAGGCTGAGCCCGGGGTGAGGTGTGTAGCTTTGGCAGGCAGAGAAAGCTTGATCCGGGCAGACTGGCAGCCTCCACCTATCCTCGAACACGGGTGGGAAGTCGGCAGTCCTGGGGGAGCAGCTTACACGTTTTACCGGAAGGCAGCAAGGACAGACACATGAAGCCGCTGTTACCCTTTAAGAGAGGCTTGCCGGAGCAGGAAATCTATGATTGACACTTATCCCTGACTCCACAGTTAAGGAAGCCTCTTTGTGGTAAGAATGGGGGCTCAGGCCATGGAGTGGGGACAGAAGAGACTGGAGGAGCGTGTGTCTGGATCTCTCTCTGTGCATTTTATGTCATTTTGAAGACTTCCTGTTCAGGAACCTCTGTTACTCTGGCAACACCCTCAGAAGCACATGGCTGTTCATTTATTCTGATCAAGATTTATCATGCAGATAAAGAGCCAAGTGTGTGAAGGTCCCTCAGGAGCCTGAAGTGATCGGCAGGATGACTCAGTGGGTAACGGGTCACCAAAGCACCTCGAGAACATGCCTTGGATTCCCACATACAGCACGAGCCGCCAGCAGAAACGAGGTGGAGACAGGGGACTCTGTGAGCCTGCGGACCAGCTAACCTGGAATAACAGGAGAGCCTGCCTCAACCAGGGTAGAAGGTGAGGATGGCACCTGAGCTTGTCCTCTGACACACGTACACCTCTCTCACATGTGAATGAACACACACATGCACGATAAAACAAATAAAAATTGAACAGAAACGTTCAGTGGCAGGCAGCAGGACGCCCTTCCCCCTTGCTGGCCCCCACTAGGTTTGTTGTATGAGTAACAAATACGCTTTCGTTTTCTACAGTATGAGGATTTGGGATGGGTTGTTATAGCATCTCGACTTAGCCAATGCTGACTGATGCATTTGCTCATTTTGAAATTTACTCATTTCCCCTGTCACCTCTTGGATGTTTATGGCTGCTCCTTCTCCCCTCTCCTCATTTCAGTTTAAAATATTACTATCCACAATGGAGATAGAGCCAAACTTCCTACAGAGTACATCTCTTTCTGATGCTCGGCTATGCTGGGTTAATATCTTCTGTGTATTTGCTTATTCTCTGTCTTTCACATCTCAGCATAATCTTCAGGAGAAGAGAGGCCTTGATGAGGTCGCTACTAGCCCTTATTTACAGCACACTAGCCCTTATTTACAGCCTACAGGTTTTAGGGAGGAAATGAGCTTAGAGGTGCAGCAGACAGCTGGATGAGTCTGTCCCCTCATCCTCCAGGCAGGCACTCTCCTGACCCTCGCTCTAGCCGCCAAGCCAACAGGGACAGGTTGGGGGGCTCAAGTCCTCTCATCAGCAGTCCTGTGGAGGATCAGGGACCCTGAGGCCAGGGCTGGCAAGGGCCTCTGAGGTAAGAACAGGGTTTGGGGAACTTAGTTTAACTTCAGGCTTCACACTTGTGTGGGCTTGGACCAGTTACCTCATCTCCTGAGGTTCCAAGTTCTCCTCTGTGAATGTACCTACCTCTACGCCTACCTCAAGGGTTCTTTGTGTATTTGTGATGTCCAAATGATATAAGTCACATATAAGTTTAGCATAACGCCCTCAGGATTCAGGCACTGGGCATGGCATGCAGGGCCTCCTGCTTGCTAGGCAAGGGCTCTCCTACTGAGTGACAGCCCAGCCTTGGTGTTAGGACCACATATGGAGTTGGTACACATTTCCGAAGGAAGCCCAAGGAGTAGAGATCCCAGCCACAAGTAGAAAACTCCAGAACCAACCTCTGGGGAAATGGTGGCTGTGTGGCTTTTCTCCCCTTCTCCTGCCCGTCAGGTCCCTGACAGCTTCCCTAACCTTATGAACTGCTTCTTGGGAAAAGGCTTAGCACCAAGTGGGGGAGGGCCCATCCACGGGGTAGTTAAGCCCATCCTACCTTCCTCAAGTGAGACAGACACCATGGCCCAGAGATCTTAGGAACCTGCTTCAGCTCCCACATCCCTCTTGGATGCAGCCTGATGAATTTCATGCCCTTTGGAAGCCCTGGGGCCTTCCTCCCAGGCAAGCCATCGTGGCGAAGATAGAAATGCCAATGTTCTGTATCTGACGGTTCTCTACCAGGGATGGTTTTCTCCCCAGGGGCCACTGGGAAACAGCCAGGATTTTTGGCTGCACAACTGGGGGATAGGAATGATGTTTGCGGCTAGAAGGCAGGGCCTAACAATGCTGTAAACACTTTGCAGTGGCCTGTAGCTCACTACCAGGACTGATCTGGCCCCAAATGTCAGCAGCGACAAATTTTGAGGAAAAGAATGGACTAAAGGAATTTCTAAGATCAGAAGGGAATTTGTTTGACTGTCTGGTGAGAGCCTTGCTACTCTCTTCCACACAAGGCCACAAAATGACAGCTCTGATGTCAGCTGTTCTGTGAGGCCAAGGGCTCTCACAAGCACTGTGCCTGAATGGGTTGAGTGTGTGCCCCTTGGGAACGTGCTCATGCCATGGATATGAAAGTCAGTAGACAGCCTAGAGGCCTGGTCCTTGGACTTTTTAGGACAGGCTGCTTTGTTGTAATGCTGTTTCTTTAGCTGGCCTTGGAACTCTGGGAGCCTCCTACCTCTGCCCCCCAGCTCCCTTCAGGAGGTCTGGGGTTACCGGTACTGAAGCTACTACATCCCATGTGAGATTTTGAAGCCATGTAGTAACCTCGAGAAAGTAGGTGTGGTCATCCCATTTTACAGATGTGCTCATGCTCTCTAGCATGGTGTGGCCATCACAGATTATGTGTGTGGGAATCTGGCAGTGGCAGCTTTAGATGGCAGAGTGTCGAACTGGCCCTGAAGTTGCCCAGTGTCTGGGGAAGGAGGAACCCAGAACTGTTCAAGAGAGATGACATCCCAGCTCACCCAAATAAATTACTCAGTAAATTCCGCTTGGGTGGGTCTCACTGATCAAAGTAAAGGATCATCAGGAAATCCAGTCCTGGGTCTTGGGAACCACCTCAGGGTGGGTGTGAAACTTTAACCCCAGGAGTTTGGCTGGGCAGTCAGAGCTGGGGCCACCAGGAGTCAGATGGTGCTGGTGGGCAGGAGTGAGCTGAAGAGGTGTGGCCTGCCTTCTCCTGGAGGGAAGAGGCCGTGAAGGAGCTGGCAGCCTTCTGTGACCTTGTCCTGGCTCACTTGTGGGCAGTGGGCAACTGGCTTCCTGGCAGAGATAGAGATCAGATCCCAAGCTCTGACACCAACTCCATACCAGGAAAGGTGCGGCTGGCGAGGGCTCCTCATCCATGACGTCTGCAGGAGTCTGTCTTCTCCCACCACCTTGCCCCAGTTGCTTGCCTCGGAGTTCTCATGGAGGGCAAGCTGGCTCTCGTGACCGGCACGCCTCCATCCCTGCCATTGTGGGGACAGACATTTTATTCATTGGTCCTGTCAGCCGTGAATCTGAGGGGTGCGGAGCGCGCGCCTGAAGACCAACGATTTTCTCACGGAAAGTGTTGAAGAAAGGGGCAGACGTGTGACCAATATGTCCGGCCAAGTGTCCACACCCCTTTAAGTCCTGGTAGTCACCAGACCCCTTGCAGGCCAGGGCATCAGGGAAGCGGTCCTGTAGACATGTGAGGACGACTTCTGGAACAAGGGAGCTTTTCCTGCCTTAGAGTTTCATTCCAACCCCGTCACTGAGGGGAACACAGGCTGAAGCGTGGGTATGGACTTCCCCTCAGCAAGAGGTTTGGCTCAGACTGAGGCCTTCATGGCCACAAGATGAGTAGGGCTTGCTCATTTCACCCACAAGGCCTTGCGAAGGAACTGAGCCTGCTACACCTCAGTCATTGCAGAGGCCCCTTGCCAGCACAGCCTTCATGGAACGCCAGGGCAGCTGGGATGGGAGGCATCCGCCTGCCGTGGCAGGGGCATGGTTATTAAGAACAGGGCAAGTGAGGCTCAGTGCCCTCTCCGAGCCTTCACTCCTTCCTGCCACATGGCTTGGCCACTCGTTCCCGGCTCACAAGCTCCCGGCACGGGGATGCTCCCCACGTCCGTGGCCCTGGCTCTGGCCTCCCCTGCACTCTACTGCTTGGTGTCCTCTCTTGCTCTTCTGGAAGGTTCTCAGCAGCAGGGCCTTTCAGTTCTCCAACTCCAGGGTAGCTGGTGCCAAGTAGCTGGATGTCTTGGTAGGTTTGTTCCTTGTCTCTACAGGAGTCCCTCGGTGGGTTCACAGCGTCCTCTAGTCTCTAAATCCCATGAGTGTGCCTCAGTTGATTTGCACAGCCTGCATCACTCTTCAGACGAGGAAATCAAGGCTCTGCAGTGCTGGAGGGCTGAGGATGGGACCTTCTCTAGTACAAGGATCTTTTCTTGAACTATCTGTAGGAGTCTGCTAAGGGCCATGGGGAGCTACTAATGGGGACTTGGTTGTGGTTGTTGTGGTTGTTGTTGTTGGTGGTGGTGGTGTTGGTGGTGGTGGTGGTGGTGGTGGTGTGTGTGTGTGTGTGTGTGTGTATGTGTATGTGTGTGTGTTGGGGAAATGCCACACCCATCTGGCCAATTTCAATGTATAGCCTTCACGGAGGTCACAGATTAAGCTACAGTGGGTAAACAGGAGGGTTGATCCTACATGTGTTCATCCTACAGGAATTCAGAGAGAGAGGCTGACCTCAGCGAAGGTCACACAAGTGGGAAACACAGTCTGGAGCAGCAACCAGGCCCCTCAAGCACACAGAAGGCTGCTTCAAGGCCTTTCCTTGAATTCCGTCAGCACCTGCGCTGCCGCTGAGGCCACCTTGCAGACAGAGAAGGAGACAGCCATGATGGCGCTCCAATCTGAGGCAGCCAGACACATTGGATTCCATGCCCTCTGGAGTCTCTTGATGGGCCTCAACCTGCTATGTGGCTCCTAAGAGGCTGAAGCACTTTGGGGATAAGAGGCTGGAGTCTGGGGGCTCACGTAGAAAGGCAGCCCTTTGCAGTCAGTAGGAGCAAATAAGGCCTGCTGAGGGTGAAGTGTGGCCTCAGTGATCTGCTCTTCATACCCATTCCTGGGAAGACTGGGGCACTCCACCCACTCCTCTTCATGATGGATGTGGTGAGGCGACCAAATGCCCCTCATTAATCATTGGCTCCATCTGGCTTCCCACTTGATGATTTTCAGCTGACTTGAAAAAGACTCAATTAGATCAAAACATTTTGACAATTTATCTTATGGCATGAGGGCCAGATACAGCCTGTGATTTCATCATCCAGGAAGGAGGAAGGAGAGTTTACTGAGGCAGGGGACTTACCAAAGGCTCACCATGAAGGTAGAGTGCAGTCAGCCTCCTAGGGGCTGGCCAGTGACCAGGAGGGTGAGGGTGCCTCTTGGTTGAGTGGGAGAGGCCCAGGACAGGGAGTCTGCAAGATGAGCAGTAAGGAACTAGCAAGTTCTCAGGCAGCTTGGCACAAGGGTGTGGCACACTTAGGAGCAGAGCCCTTATTTTCAGGTGCTCTGCCGCTGCCATCCACCTGTGATGAGCTGAGCCCCTCCTGGTGATCACTACTCTCTCCTGCCCCTGCCCGTCTGCCCTGTGATGGGCTAACCTCCCCCTGACGATCACCACCTTCTCCTTGCCAGGTGGGGCCACCACACATCCCCTTGGTGATGCTTCTTTGTTAAGAAGCCATGAGACCCCAGCTTTGGTTCTTGTTGTTTCTTCTCTTTTGTGAGATAGTAGCCCAGGCTAGCCTAGAGTTTGTAGCTGTGGTCGTTGAAGAAAATTGGCTCTCAATGGCTCAAAGGGAATGGCATTATTAGGGGTTTTGGCCTGGTTGCAATAGGTGTGGCTTTGTTGAAGGAAGTGTATCCCTGAGGAGCTCTGAGGCTTCAGAAGCTCCATCCAGGCCTAGTGGCTCACTGTCTCTTCCCGCTGCTTGTGGATCCAGATGTGGAGCTCTCGGTCCCTCTCCAGCGCCGTGTCTGCCTGCACGCCTCCCACCATGATGACAATAGGCTACAAACCTCTGAACTCTAAGCCAGGCCCAGTTAAATGGTTTCCTTTGTAACAGTTGCTGTGGTCACGGTGTCGGTGTCACTTCACAGCAATGAAACCCAAGACAGCCGCAGAGGATGACATTGGACTTTGGATGCTTTCACCTCCACCTCTGAAGTCCTGGGATGGCAAGCAGACACCACCACCGGGGTTTATGGGTGCTGGGGATGGAGCCCAGAGCTCTGTGGATGCCAGAAAAGCATTGTATGTACCAAGAAGACATGTCCTAGTCCCTTCCTCTTTGCTCTTTTGCATAGTGGCTTCGATTTCTCCCCTTCACCCACCAGTGTGGCTGCTCAGGAGCCCCAGCAAAGAAGTCTGGCAGGTGTCTCACCACAGCCTTAGGGCTGCTCCGGCTGCTCTCCAGCGATGATGCAAGGCTGAGGAGCAGACCCTCTCTCTCCCTCTCTCCACCTCCCTCCCAGCCTCCCAAGGCCAAGGCAAAGGACTAGGACAGCAGCCTTCGTCTTCTGGTCAGGACTGTCATTACTGCTATGCTGGGAGGGCTGGGTGCCCCATGTGCCCCTGCCCTTTCTGGGCACCTCTGGTTCATTCATGAGCAAGGAAGAGCCCAGGTATTCTCTGGAAAGGAAACACCCCAAGGAAGATCTCCTCCAGTTAGTTACTTTTCTCATAGTTTTGACAAACTACCTTGGAAAAGCAACTTGATGAAAGAAGGGTTTGTTCTGGGTCATGGGTTGGAATAGCCCCTTATTGTGGGAAAGGCGTGGTCCTAAGAGCAGAGACGTCTGCTTACATTGAGTCTACAGTCAGTGTTTAAGTTATTTCTCTGTTGTTGTGAAAAACCCTGTGAGCAAGGCAGTTTACAAACTAAAGCATTTAATTCGGTGTAATTTAGAGGGTTAGAGTCCATGATGGCAGAATGAAGGAACAGCTGAGACTTTACATCCTGATCCACAACCATGACTCAGATAAAGCTAATTGGTGACGACATGGACTGTAGAAACCTCCAAGCTGATTCCCAGTGACACTTCCACCAACAAGGCCACACCTTCTAATCCTTTCCAGGTAGGTCCACCAACCAGTGACCAGGTGTTCAAACACATGCATCTACAGGACAATTCTCATTCAGCCCACACAGAGAACGCTGGAGCTAAGCTCGCCCTCTCCTCTTTTTCTCACCGCTGCCTGCCTCCAGGACGAGTCTCTTCTCCTCAGGTAAGCCTTTCTGAAAATACCTTCACGCATTCACCTGGGGGTGTGCCAACTAGAAGAATTTAAATCCAGTCAAGTTGAAAACGAAGGCAAACGATCCTGCCCCCGAATCTCTCCCTCTCACAGAATCATCACTGGTCACCCTGCCTCACCCAGACACACCTGCACGCATCCATGGCACCTTCCTCCCATTGCCGGTTTGGAATGTGCAAGCATGTGTGAGTGCCCCTCCAAAAGTGTCGCAACACGCTCCATCGCACTCTGCGTCCTCAAGGGCTTCCCACACGTGAACCCCCACTTTGTTCAGAGATATCCAAGCCATAGTCACATACACTTGCTACACTCCATGAACCTTGGTTGTGGTGACTGCACGCACGCACACGCACGCACGCACACACACACACTCACATGGAAGAGTAGGTCACTCTTCTACACATACACTTGCTACACTC
>NW_026596125.1:18836609-18863672 GCF_907164565.1 Psammomys obesus
ACACATACACTTGCTACACTCCATGAACCTTGGTTGTGGTGACTGCACGCACACGCACGCACGCACACGCACGCACGCACATGGAAGAGTAGGTCACTCTTCTACACATACACTTGCTACACTCCATGAACCTTGGTTGTGGTGACTGCAAGCACACACACACACACACACACACACACACGCACGCACACACGCACGCACACACGCACACGCACATGGAAGAGTAGGTCACTCTTCTACACATACACTTGCTACACTCCATGAACCTTGGTTGTGGTGACTGCACGCACACGCACGCACGCACACGCACGCACGCACGCACATGGAAGAGTAGGTCACTCTTCTACACATGCCCTTGCACAAGCTTGTGCACGCCGGTGCACGCATGTGTCGGTGTGTCTTCTCATTGCTAAGGGGGTGACTGACCCTGCAGAGGATCAAATGCAGCTGTCCTCCTGGGGAGCCATGTTTTCCTAGCATGACACTCAAGTCTGCCGCCGGCAGAGGAGCTCCGGTAACACCCACTTCCTCTCTGGGGTCTTGCTAGATCCCGCATGAGGCTTCCTTCTCCGTCTCTTTTCCATTTTGCTTCTTCATCCACTTCTCTCCTGCCTCTTTGCCGCTGGTTCACCTACCTACTCTCCCTGGAATCCAGTTCCTCTTTGGGGTTTATGACCATTGTCAGCCAGGCTCTGAGGGTCTTTCTGAAGTTGCCCCTCAGAAGCCACAGCTGGTCTCAATCTCACTTCAGGCACTTTGAACGCATCTCCCACATTTCTCCTTCTAGTTGGGAGAAAATGGAGGAGAGTGTTTCTGCCTGGTTCAGCCCCAGCCAGGTTCCATCCCCAGGACCGATAGCTGATCTTAGGCGGTGTTCTGGTGAACTCAGCCCACTAGAACGGCTCCACTATCACAGCCTCGGTGCCTCCCTCTCTCCTTCCACCCCGAAAGAAGATCTGGGGTTTCTGTGGCTAGTAACAACCTTACGAGGTGGGACTCACTCTTGGGACAGACGCTTCTGCTCCAGGACCCTGCGGTGCCCTGCTCCAGGTCCTAGAAGAGTGTCCTGCCGTCCCCAGAGCAGCTGAATGGAGCCCTGCTCACACCGTCGCCTGAGGTCCAGCTTAGGAACTGGAATTTGAGCTCTGAGTGGGTGCTCTGCACTGCAGGCATGAGAGATGGCCGACTGTCCTCTTGGGACCCTCACAATCATGGGTCCTTACATGAGCCAGGCCACATCAGTGGGTCCCCACTCCCATGGCCTTTCCAGAACCTCGTCATTTTTAAGTTTTGTTTCTCTGGACACCCATTGGCTGGAAAATGGAGGTCCTGGCACTTCAGTGTGAATTATGAGAGATGTTCCAGTTAAAGTCACCTTAGCAGGATCACCCCACTGCCCCGGCCTTTCAGGATCCCCACAGGACACTGTAGGAGGAGGAGTGAATTCTGGGAAGGTGGGAATTGCAAGTCTTTGAACAGGAGCTGCCCAGCTGTCAACTCAGTTTCTCCAAAGGATTCTAATGGCACTTCTAAGGGAATTGGCATGAGAAGATGGCTAACTAATAGATGGATAGCAGTCACAGAAATCCCCATGGTTGGCACCTCCCTCTTCTCTCTGGAGTGGTATGGTGATGACAGTGCCTTGCCCTCTTTAAGCACCTCCCACGCTCAGGCCACGGCATCAGCTCTTGACCTATCGCTGACAATGTTCACTGGCTCCATGAGACTTCCGTCAGCTTGGCAAAAACTCTGACCTCAGAGAGGTTGAGGAACTGCTGAGCGCTCTCTCAGAATCGTAATAAAGGCTTCTGGGATGCCAAAGTCTGGCTACTAACCATTTCACCATATGTTTCAGAAAGTCCCCGACTGCAAACGGCCTAAATTCCATCACCAGGAGAGAAGGTATAAAGGATGTAATCCAAACTGTGGAAATAAGGGAACTGATTAAAATGATGTATGTTTGTGTGGCCTGATGTGTAATGATGTCTAAGATCATGGAAGGCCAGCTGCAGAAGAACACAACCCTTTCATTCAAACCACAGAGCAGTACCTAGAGCTCCGTGCATTTGCAGCTACAAGGTCTGAAAGAACATGGTAGTCTCTGCTCACCTGAGGGAGGGGAGAGAGCCTGGGTGGGAAAAGGGGTTTCTTGGTCTATGTGTATTTTTAGGCTTTTGTAAATCAACGTGGCTGCCTGGATTCCCTTATTATTGGAGAAGATGCATTTGGGGAGGCTGCACTGGGAACCCACAGAGTCTGGCTGTTCTGGTACACAGCCTGACTCTGCTGCCCTTGACTCTGCATGAGGCCTCCGGGCAGGCGGTTCCTTCCGTGTCCGAATTTGTAGGGTAAGACCCACCCACCATGACAATAGTGCACATGCCAGAGGTGCTGCAGGGCCCCACCATAGCACAGCTGTGCTTTCACTCTGGTGAGGTCTTCGTTGGGGAGGGGGTTCGGCAGTGCTGCTGGGTCCTGCTCCCTGGCTGTCAGCGGCCCCAGCCCGATCATGGCAACATTAATCGACGTGTGCCTTAGGGAGACAGTCCCCCAGGAGAGAACTACCTGGATTACAGTCACTTAGTTCCTTTAGAGTACCTCAGACACCCCTGACAGCAAAGCCACCCAGTGCCCAGTGCTGTCACCATCCAAGAAGAGGAAAACCAAGAGTCATGACTCTATCCAGCCAAGCAGGGACCCTGCTCTGGTAGGGGCAGGATCTGGGATGGAAGTCACAGTAGTTGGCATCTGCTTTGTCCTGTCTCCTCAGCATTGGGGCCTTTGGGTACCAGTAGACACTTAGAGACTCCGACTTTCTTCGTGTGGAATGTGAGGGCCCCAGCCCAGGCTGCATGCAGGGAGCCCTTCTGTCTCCCAAGGCCTCCATGGGGAGGGGTGCAGCCTCGTCACCTCTCGCAGGCAGCTGCCCAGGGCCAGGCTTCTGTCAGCCTGGATATTGAATCCTCTTCAGATGCACCCCCTCCCTCCACCACTGGGGAGCAGATGCAGCCTGGTGACGGCTGCCCAGACACAGGTGGTACCACCTGTCACAAACGCCTTGATTCTTGATCGTCCTACAATCGCTTTTGGCCTCCAAACAATTTGCTGGGTGAAGGAAGAAGAGGGCCCAGAGGGAGAGTAGGAGGAGAAGGAGGGGAGGTGGGGTGGAGTGAGGTTAAGAGTGGCTTTGAAGTTTGCAACCGTCTTATAGAAACCATCTTCAGTCATTCCGCATTTGGGTGATGTCAGGGGAACGCATTACCATCTGAGATCAAATGCAACAGCAAGAACCACTCGTTGTGCACCAGGCTGCGGTCATATATCAAGGACTCCAGGCACATGCAATTCGTAACTTTCCCCGAAACAGATTGATATTTTCCTCTTCCACTTTGTGGGAGGAGACTTCTGACTTCTCTTCAAGAGCAGTTTGGGAGGAGGCAGGGAAATTACAGCAGGGCCTAGGCCCTTTGCCGGTCACGCAACTGCTGGCCAGTTCTGTCTCGTGCCTCTTTGTGTCCAGGGCTCTGGAGTGGAAAAGAAACCCCAAACAACCCTGTCAGGATCTCTGGAGTTTGGCCCAAGGACAAGGCAGAGCAGCGGACATTGTGAGGCTTTTTTCTCTTATTCTGTGTCTGCCCCGCACAGGCGGATAGAGGGTCCTGGGCACTGGTGAATCTGAGAAGGTGCTCGGTGCAGGGTTCTCCTTGCAAGCAAGCAGGAGAGCCTGCGTGTGAGTCCTTCAACAAACACAAAAATAAACGGGTGTGGTGGAGCCTGCTGGAAGTCTTGTGATAGGAGGATGGCGTCAGACTGACCCCTCAGGCCAGCCAGCCTAGCTTACTTAGTGAGCTCCGGACCAGAGAGAGAACTTGTCTAGGAAATTATGGTAGGGTTGCTGAGCTGGCTCCTGGAGTAAAGGTGCTGTCACAAAGGCTGACGCCCCGAGTCTAATCCACGCTGTGGACAGAGAGAAATGACTTCCACAAATTTGTCCTGGACATCTGTGGCTATATTCCTGCTCTCTCTCTCTCTCTCTCTCTCTCTCTCTCTCTCTCTCATACACACACACACACACACACAAGATTAAAACAAAACACGGTGGACGGCTCCTGAGGAACAGTAGCTGAGCTTGCACTTTGGCAGCCACGTGTACCCCCGTTCCCTGATGGAAGACCATGAGTTTTCTTGAGACCTTTAAGAGGCAATTGAGCCAGGGCTGGCTTCCTGCCCCCCACCCCAAAGGAAGTGAAGTCCAGGTGTCCTGAAGTCCCAAACTTAAGCCATTCTCTCTCTTTCTCTGGAGGCTGTTTCCTTTCTCTGTGAACAGAGAATATGGGAACACATCAATTTCTTCCCTAAACTGACTTGAGACAGTACCGTGGAAAATGCTCCCACAAGCTGCTGCTGCCTGTGAGGGATGCTGGGACCATGTGGGGCCCACCGCCCATTGGTCACCTCCTGTGTCAGGCAGCCTTCCGTACTGAAACAGCGATCTGAGAGAACCAGCTTAGAGAACCATTCACGTGCTTCAGTCCATGCCTGGCTCGCTTTATGGCTTCTGGGACAGTGGTGAGACACAACATCAGGTAGAAGGGTGTGGAGGGCAGAGCTTCCCATCTCACTGCTGCCGTGAGTGAGAGAAAGTGAGCGAGTGAAGAGTGAGTGAGAGAAGCAGGACTCCTGGTCACCTTCAGGCCTGTCTTCAAATCCTTGCCTCCACAGAGATGTGCTGACATCCTGCAATGTGTGTTTCTTGTCCTTTCTGGTCAGGTACTCTGTTTTGGAGACAGGGTCTTGCGCTGGCCAGTGAGCTCCAGGGAGCTCCCTGTCTCCACCCCCAAGCCTGGGGTTACGAGTGGGTACTTCCATGAGTGGCTTTTTTATGTGGGTTCTGAAGTTGGGTCTCTGGTCCTCCTGTCTGTGAAGCCAGCTCTTTACCAATGAAGCCTTCTTCCCAGCTCCACTTGGCTGTAAAACACTAACAGCAATGACCCCTTTAAAAAGGTTGCCTATCTGCGGTCCTAAATAACATGCTGCTTTTGGTTTTTTTGAGCTTATAAAAGCAGTATTAAGAGTGGAAGAGGCAGGTCAGCGGTTAATAGTGCTTGCTGCTCTTCTGGAGGATCTGAGTTCTGTTCCCAGCACCCACAGTGGGCAGCTCTCATATATAACTCTAGACCTAACGCTCTCTTCTGGTCCCTGGACGCATCTGCACATAGATGCCCTTAAACACACATGGACACAATACTATACTGTATACTAATACTATGCTATGCTATACACTAATACTACACTATACTAATAGTATGCTATACCACACCACACCACACCACACCACACCACACCACACCACACCACACCACACCACACATACACACCACACCACACCACACCACACCACACCACACCACCCCACACCACACCACTAACCTGTACACAGTACTGTGCTCACATTAATAGGAATACTAATCCACACTACACACAAGCACTAACAACCCATCAAAGCAGTATCTGGCTCTGGGAGGCCCTCTGTGCCCTACTTCCCTCTCACTAAACACAATGTATCTTTGATGAGGCAGTGTGACCTCACCCTCAGCTCAGGCTAAACTGGAGTACACTGTGCAGACCAGGCTGGACTCGAACTCATAACACTGCTCAGACCCTAGACTCCCAACTGATGGATTACAGGTATGAGCCCCCACTCTGTGACGACACCTGCACAGCTCACCCTATCAGCCTGCTTCTTTCTTCCACCATCTTTGCGGAGACTCCCTCCCTGCATCTGCGCACCACAACTCACTTCTCCACTCCCCTGTGGGTGGCTGCTGGGTCGGTGTTCCGCGAACGTTCTGATGTATGCAGCACTACTGCAGACTAGTGAGGAGAAATTGCCAAGACTTAGGGAGTAGGAATACTAGCTTTCGGGGAGACACCAGCTTAGGTTCCAGCGTGCGTGTAGCAAAGCTTTCTGTGTTTTCCTTTGGGATGTAGATGCCTGGCTTACAGGGCCTCACAGAGGAGCTGTGTGGGACGTATAGCCTGGGCCCAGCTGCTGCCTTCCTCTCAGGATTTGGGAGCGTCCTCACGCATCTCGTGCTGCTGCTGCTGCTGCCGCTGCCCTGGGACTGTACTGGGGGCTTGCACCCGAGTCTTTGGCTTCAGGGCTTTACCCAACAGCTCAGGGTTGACTCATGGCCTCTCTCACTAGGCCTGAGTCAGAGCAAAGCTGTGTCATCTATCCCAGCAGCCAATGCTCTCCAATTTAAATGGGGGCCTGTGAGCACTCCGATTGGATTTGGTGGGCGTAGGCTTGAAATTCTGTTTGCAGGCTTATCTGGTCCATTCTTTGGGAAACAGAGTATAGACTGCAAGGACCCTTTAATCAGAATATCCCAAACACACCTTTCAAGTACCTCTAGGCCCATAATAAGGAGTAGGCAGTCCTATTAGCGTGATACTACATGTCCAATGAAGTGACAGTTCCCTCCTTGGTGGAGAAGTGGAAGGAGGAGGATGGAAGGACAGATGAAGGAAGGCAGTGGTCATGGGTCAGAAATGCTTTCGGTTATGGTGAGCTCTGGGGGGATGTTCTGAGTGAGCCAGGCAACAGACAGCAGAGGCAGAGTCTAGATCCAGGACAAGGAAGTAGAGAAAGCTATGTGTTATTAATGTCCTTTTCGTGATGTAGGGGAAACTCCTGTGAACTATTTAAATGACTTTGAAACTGTTTTTCTGGGGACGAGGGTAAAAACAAGTGTCTACACTACCATCTGCAGTTCGCATCAGGATGGACATTTGGCTAGGCAGAATCCATTGCTTGGCTGGGACCTTTTGGTTTGGGAATTGACTCCTATGTGGCTAATGTCACCTGGAGCTTAGGAAAGCCTGGCTCCCTTTAGCCCTGGCTCTGGCATTCTGTCCTTATATCCAGAATCCCATGGTTGGGGAAAGTACTAGTGTGCAGATGGACGGGCAGCGAATGTGCCTTTTTCTCTCACGCCGAAATAAAAAGAAAACAGCAGGGTGCAGATGGGGCTTAGTGATAAATCTATTTCCTAGCAAGTGCTATGATGTGGGCTCAAGCCTTAGTGCTGAAAACAAACAACAAACAAGATGGAAAGCAGAAACACCAAAGTGAAAACTTCTGGATGCTATCTGACATCAGGGTGGTGGTGACTCAGATGTTCCTGCACTGGAGCCCAGACCCACATGTCCAGACTGAGACATGCGGGTGCAGCGAGTTTCTCTGGCATTTGCCCTAACCTGACACTTGGGTCCCTCAAGTGTCTCCCTGCAGGTCCGTACCAGAAGCCTCAGGGAGGAGGCAGCAGGACCCTGAGAATTTGAGGTACAGCCCTCATTCTGGACATGCCAGTTGTTGGGACCAGGACCTCAGGCAAACCTCCTCACCTCTCCACACAGAATCAGATATTTAAAAAACAAAGTTTCAGAGGGAGCTGAATGGGCCAGACAGAAGCTGCCCAAGGTGGTTAGATTGGAGCTCCAGTTTCCTACTTGCTGTCGCCCCTTTCCCAGCAATAGAAACCTCAGTGACCACCTTAGGGACCCATGTGTCCCACGAAATACAATTTAAAAACCGCCATACTAAGTAAACCTCCAACACCAATTTATTTGTTTGTTTGTTTTTGGTGATCTGCACAGCTATTACAACAGCTGAGTTTGGAGATGTAGGGTGTTATGGGCTAAAGTATATTCCTCAAATTAATATTTTGAAGTCCTAATTCCCTGTACCTTAGACTGTGACCTAGTTGGAGATAAGATCTTAATGAAGTAATTAAGTTAATAAAGTCACTGGGGTGGGTCCTAATCCAAGGACTGGTGTCCTTTTGAGAAGAAATTAAGACACACACAGGAAAATCATGACTACAGGGAGAAGACGGCCGCCTGCAGTTTGGGAAGGGAGGTCACAGGAGAAGCCGGCCCTGATGACACCTTGCTTGGGCCGGCTTGCCTCCCGGCCTGTGAACACATTCACTTGTTTCCTTTACCTTATGCTGTCCGCGCTAGTCAGTTACGGCAGCCACAGCAAGATAACATGGCCAGCTTCCTACAAAAGCTCTGTTTTCGGAATTTCATTTCTCTTTTCTGATATAAGGTAAATACAAAGGTGTCTCTTCAGAGAATCAGAGCCCTTTTCTTCACACCGAAGTGCCCTGCCACTGAGGGAATGAGGGGCCTGTTCTAGAGCATGGCCACACATGGGGGTGAAATCAGCAGGCATTCACATTAGCTCTCAAATGTACCTGCCTGTGACCCGCTGTGCCCTTCAGGACGCCCACATATGGACATCTGCCCAGCATGCTCCCTGGCACACCCACCACGTGAGCACATCTCTGCTGTGGCCTTTGTTGAGGCCACCATGTGGGCATAGATACCCTGTTCTCCCCATCTCCCCCCAGGAGCTGTCTGCTAAGTCCTATGGCCTCTCTATGCCCTGGTGACCTCTAAGGCCTTGGACCCCTCCCTGGGGTTGAGCTCCTGTTTGCTCCTCCATGTCCCTCATGGCTAAACTGTCTGTGTCTTTCAGCTTCTTCCTTGAGCTTATGGGAACCCTCCCTACAGTGGAGTTTGTTTTACAACTCTTCCTTCTTTCCCTTCAAACTCAATTCTTTCCTTGGACTTACATTTTATTAAAGGCTTGCTATTTTACTCCAAACTGCTTGGCCTCAGTACAGCTCAGTGGCCAAAGACGGCACACTCGAGTTCCAGATTTTCAGATTGTTACAATTTCTGTCAGCACACTAGCAAATGATCCCGAAGTCTCTTATCTATAAGGGTTTTCAACATTCCCACCTTGAAAATCGTTTATCTCTATCCTTTCTCTCTGTTCTGCTCCTTTTAAGACTATTTCAGTCTTTATCTCAGGATTTGTAAGCTCATTGGCTGTGGTTAAAGAATCTATAAAATCTGTACCAAAAAAGTTGGCTGAAAACTTACAACAAAAGGTTGATTTGTTATATGATTCAACTCTTATTTAGAAAAATAGTTCTACTTACCATATATATAACTTGAATTCAACTTTTGTTTAGGAAAATAGATATTTAAAATAGCAGTGACTGAAAGGTGTGAGTCTACTACCTATTCTATAATGTGGATTTCAGTGCAATTTACAAACAGTGGTAATATACACACTCACACATATATAAAACTTTTGTCTCTTTTTGTAAACTTAGAATGTTCATGTAATCTTCAGGGATTCTACTTGGATCCCTCTCACAGGTGAATGGACTCCAGACAAGTATTCCTAAATTTCCCACCTGCTACTTCCTGAGGGGGGATCCCCCCCCCTTCATCTCCCACCTGGTCTTGGGACTTCCCGTTCCAATTACTAGGACCATGGTTGGATCCTGGGTTTTGGCAACAGATGAATGAAACAACAAAATACAGGAGGAGGCCATGACCACTCCTTAAGCATAAAGAAGATGTTACCGTAGATACAGGGGAGGTGGCAGGCAGAGGGAAGAGGCCTCTTCCCTCTGCCAGCTGAACATGGCTGGCAGACTAAAGCAAACCCTGAGAGGACAGAGGGGAAGGAAGAACAAGAAGAGAACTGCTGGCCAAGAGAGGTGGCCATAGCCGAGAAGCCAAGAGAGCAGGCAGTGTACCAAAATGGTTTCTCAGGATTTGGCTGGAGAGGAAGAAGTAGAAGCCCAGCTCCAAGAAGGGAGAGGGTTAGGGTAGGGGGCAGGAGAGCAGTGCTGGAGGAGCCACAGGTACTGACTGAGGCTTGTCCTCCTGGGTTTCAGACCTAACAGTGATGATGGACACAGAGAGTGGGACTTGCAGAAGGCTTTTCTTTGTTTCTAGCCTGGGCAAGCCTGGCTGTGAGACATCTGAGGCCTGCCAGAGCCAGAGCCCAGGTCTTCCGGCTCAAGCTGCAGTCATCACAATAATAGTCAGCAGTGAGAACGCTGTGTGAAACTAGCAATTTTCGCTTCACAGATATTTGGAAAGAATCACAGTTTTTCACCTTTGGAAACTGCCATTTGGTTTCATGAAAAATCTAGGGTAAAAAGAAATGTAGGTGAACGTGTTCAGTTTTTCATGAGCTTGATTTTGGTAGAGGTTTCAAGGTCACCATGGTGAAGGGCTGCAAAGGATGAGAGGGTGATTGAAGGTGAACAGGGGTGTGAAAGTCATGATGGAGCTCATAGATGCCCTCTCAGGAGAAGGGCAGGAGCGGATGGCACTGGCTCTGAGCTAATCACTGTCCTCTTTGTTGTTTCCCCTTGGGCTCTTGGACTGAGAGCTAAGCATGACAATTGGCTGGTTTATAAAGATTGCCTCCAACCCCTACTGGAGCCTCAGTACTGGATCGTGAACATCATGCCAACGGTGTCTAAGGCTGACTTTTTGGGACTTTTAAGGCATGGACTCATTTGACAACTTACTCAACCACTTGCCAAGCATGTCTTTGGCATTGTGGGTGTGGCCACCGCTGATACTGCAGAAGTGGAGGGTGTGGGCTGGCCACACTCAAGGGCCAGGCTTACAAGAGAAGCAGAAGGGCCACACTCAAGGGCCAGGCTTACAAGAGAAGCAGAGGATGTCATATCTGTACCTGGGTCATTGGCAATGTGACAGAAGAGAGTTCCTACTGCAGAATCATTGAGAAAACTTGTAGAACAAGCAAAGAAAAAGGTACAGGCCCAAGCACAAGGCCTGGCTCACAGCGGCAATGGCAACAACAACACAACTTAATAGAAAATTAGTGACGTCTAGATTTGGCCTTATGACTAAAGAGGCTTAGAAGTCTAATTATTCTGAAAAACCACAAGAAAGAAATGGTCATAAATGTGATTTAAAACAGCAACAACAATGAAAATTCTCTCAGCACTAAGGCCTTTCCTCTGGGTCGAGTTATAGCTGCCCCAAGCTCAGTGACAACCTGCTTGGTATCAGAGGGATAGATTCAATCAGGGATGGTGCTGCCGAGAAATCAGTAGACTAAGGCCTTTGGGTGGAACCAGCTTTTATTTGTCAATAAAGTTTTATTGGGACTTGGCCCATGAATGGTCTGTCTCTTGAGTGTTGTGGGGGCAGGGTTGAGTCACTGCAATAATGTCCCAAAGATGGAAATGTGCACTACCAGGCCCTTCAGGAAAGTGGCTTTTGATCATTATTAGAGTCATATGAGTGAATACTAGATAAGCATAAAAATGACATTCAAATGCTAGGAATAGTAGCAGGCTGGAGTCCCAGCTGTATACAAGGTGAGGTACCAGGATCTATAATTCGAGGCTGGCCTAGACTACATAGCAATACCCTATCCCAAAACATAAACAAAAACAACAAAACTAGACAAACAATACAAAATGATGCTATGAAAAGTAGGCTATTATTAATAATTTTAAAAGACTACTCTAGCTTACTATTCCATGCCATTTTATAATATGGTTCAATGTCTTTAACATTTATTGGTATACACGCATTGTTTTAGTGCTGGGTTTCACTAGGACATTCAGGGATATGTGTGCTCTGTGTTCACCCCATCCGCCCTCCCCCCAAGCAATCTCACTTCTGTTTCTATGTTGTGTGCATCACAGGCTGCTGAAATCACCTGCAGTTACTGCGTTGTGTTAGTAAGTGGCTTTAATTCCATTATTACACCTTTTATGAACTTGGATACCCCAGAGTTTGATGCATATATATTATTTAGTGTTGCCATACTTTTCTGATTAATTGATCTCTTAATTAGAACAAGGTGCTCTTACTTGTCTCTTCTGATTAGTTTCGGCTGGAAGTTTGTCAGATATTGGAAGGGGATTGCCTGTTTGCTTCTTGATCCCATTTCTTCTATTTGTGCCGGCTGCTTATGCATCAACTTGACATACAAACTTAAGTTATCCAAAAGGAGAGAATGTCAGTTGAAGAGATGCCTCCATAAGGTCCGCCCATAGGACATTTTCTTAATGCGTGACTGATGGGGGAGGGCCCAGCCCCCTGTGGGTGGTATCTCTGGACTGGTCTCCTGGGGTCTATAAGAAAGCAGCCTGAGCAATGCAGGAGAAGCAAGCTAGAAAGCAGCACCCTCCGTGGCCTCTGCATCAGCCCCTGCCTCCAAGGTCCTGCCCTGTTTGAGTTCCTGTCCTGACTTCCTTCATGAACAGTAACACAGAAGTCGTACCCAAATAATTTTTTTCCTCCTCTTCTTGCTTTTCATCACGGTGTTTGTTGTAGCAATAGAAACCTTAAGACCCTGTCTTCTTCCGTAGGTCGAGTGTCTATCTCTGAAGCTGAGCTTCCTGTGGGCTGTAGACTATACATTGTTTCTCAATCATCTAGTCTGTGTCTCTTGGTTGGAGAGCTGAGACCATTAATATTTAGCATTATTATTGAAAGGTATGTGCAAAAGCAGGCATTTTTATGTGAGTGTGTGTGGTTGTTTTGGCTTGCTTGTGTTTCGTTGTGTTTTTTTTTTTCTCATTAGATTACAGCTCCATTTTATTTCTAGAATCTCTCAGTTCTGCTTTCCTTTGTTCAGTTTTGAGTGTTGCCTCTAGTATTATGTTTAGCATTTTTGTTTGGTTGGGGTTTTTGCTTTGTTTTGTTGTTGTCATGAATTTTTAAAGGCTATTTGGATCATGGGTTAATTCCTGCGTCAAGGGCAGGAAGAGAGGGAGGGACAAAGAGCTCAAGGTGTCAATTTCCCGTGAGAGCCAGCTTGGACCTTGTTGTGTCTCATGGCCAGGATGGGTCACAAGGCTAGGGGGGCACAGAGTTACCTAGCAGTACACATCGTATCAGCAATCATCTCGGGGCAGGATAGATGTCCACCACAGGAGAGATGCCTAATTTGTCTTTCTTTTTGAGCTTTAAAAGATCATATTATGGAAGAGGCAACATCCAGGAAGTAGAGAAGGGGTGATTCGGCACGCGAGAGAAGTGGCATACTTGGCTACAGGGCACTGCCTCCGTTATTCCTTGTTACCCGTGACCACCTCAGACCATGGGCAGCCAGGACACCCTGATAAGTCCATGGCACATCCACAAGTAGAACTCGGTATCCAGAGGTCCATTCTGATCACTGCCCCCTCATTCACTCAAGTGGAGTTGAGTCCTCAGCACAGGGCTGCTGTGACTTGTAACTCAGGGTCCATGGCCTTCCCCACGGAAGCCAAACAGGACAGAGAGACAACCTCTCAGCCTTTCAAAGAGCCTGTGCCTGGGTCTGAGGCACACATGTTCTTTACAGGGTCACAACGAGTCCACAGCCTCTTCTTTTTGGAACTCTGCCTCCCTCATCTCCATCAGCACCGCCCTCCACATTCCCGTAGCACGGGAGAGTGCAGGTAATGGTGATAGAATCGGAGGAAAGACTATGAAATTACAAGTACACACCACTTGGAGGGCCCTGGGTGGAGAGACTCCATGAGACCCTTCAGCGGAAGCTGTGGGGTCTGAGTCAGCCCCAGGCAGGGCGGGACCCCTGTCTTTGTTGTCAGGCTCCAGCCACGACCCTAGCATTCTCTGGACTGAGGCATGCATGTGGCTGTGGGGCCTGCTCTCGGGAGCAGGCTGTGAGAGCGGCTGGTGGGTGTGGAAGAGAGCCCGGGATTTCTGGCATTCTGGGGATGAGAAGCTGCTCTAGCCACTCCTAACTGTGTGACCTCTGTTCCCATCAGTCGGATGGAAAAATCAGTTAAAGAAAGACGGCAGGTGGAGACGCTGTCATCAGCAGATACTAAATACTTTAATCTTTGTTCCTTCCACTTCCTTTTCACAGAGCGCAAGAGTGGCTCAATTGTGGTCCCCACTTGACAGACATGGATGTGGAATCTCTGTGCATGTGCAGGTGCAAAATCATGTGTGTGTGCAAATGTGGAGGCCAAGGCAACCGCAGGCATCATTTCTTCAAGCGCCACCTCCCTTGCTTTTGACACCGGGTCTGTCACTGTCTTGGAGTTCCCTAAGCAGGTGGGGCTGGCCAGGGAGTCTCATGTGTCTTCCTTTCTCCATTGACCCAGAGCTGGGATTACTCGTGCATGTGATTGTAACTGACCTTCCCATCTGGATTTCCAGGTGTGTACTCAGGGTCCTGTGCTTGTGTGGAAAGCACTTTACCAACTGAACCATTTTCCCAGCCCTGGGCCTGAAATTTGTTCTGGGTTCTCTGCTTGTCTTCCAGGCTCTGCCCTCAGGATGGGTTGGGGTTTCCATTCTTTGTGACCATGAAGGCCCACACAGGGCCTGCTCCGTTTGTGTGAGACATCATCCAAGGCTGGGGCTCTGGTGGAAGGGAAGCCAGTTTTTAGTTTTCACTGTGAATGAAAACTTCTGATCTCTTCACACTGGCAGGGCCTCTCAAGCAGAAAACGCAACATGATATCAAAGGCACATGGGATCAGAGGTATTAGGACGCCTTTATTAGCCTGTCAGATCTCATCTCCAGGGCTGGAACTTCCTGTACCTGATCTCTGGAGTAATGTTCTTGCCATTCCACTTCCTGGCCCTGACTCCTCTCCTGGATACAATGACAGTTCCTACTGTGAGGACCTGGAGGCCTGGCCACCCTTCTTGGGTTGCAAGATATGGAGTACATCTGGTAGCTGAGCCTCGGTGGGTGCAGCGTCATCACCCAAGGTAACCTGTGCCCCCAAACTTTGAACCAAGGAGCATACCTGCCCACTATGGAGCGGGCTGCTCTCTAGAACACAGCCGTTCCTAGGCACAGAACTCAGTGTGGCTGAGTCCTGGGCTGTGGTTCATGGGTGGCCCCCCATGGAGAGCAGTGTCCCCTCCCCTCAGGACACGTTTCTGTGGAAAGCAGCTTTTGTGACAGTTTTCATTATGCCGTGCATCTTTCTAACTTTGTTCCTGTAGGTGTGTGGTGATGTTCAGTTCTAATTGAAGACACAGCCTCATGAATGTGCTCTACCGAAGCGCTTAGCCGGGCTCCATGAGAAGCCTGCTTGTGGAAACCCACGTCTGGATGCCTGTGTGCATCTGGTCATGGGTAACAGCCATGCTTCAAACTCTGTCATCTGAAGTCCTCATCCCAGCCTGCTGTTTCGTTGTTCGGGTGCCAGCAGCCACTCAGGACTCCCAAAGGCTGTCAACCGTGGCCACAAGCAGTGCCCGTGAAGCTCTTGCGCCAAGAAGGAAGCTTTGTAAGTGTGTCCAGAAGTTCTAGGTACACTAGTGTATTGACAATAGTGTATTGACACACAGTGGTCAGCTACCTACCTGAGATGATGGTGTGCTGGTGAGGTGTCCAGGTTGTGCTGTGAAGGAGACACTGAGGAAAGTCGCATCTTTTCATTTGAGGTTGGGCGCCCAGCTCCGTCGTCCTCGGCCCGTCTCAGCCTTGTGTGCTGCGGGTCCCATCTACAGGCCAGTGCTCACCGAGGAGGTCTGAGTCTCAAGAGAATTTGAAAAGTAATTTGTTGAACTTTTGATGAGGATTTATCCAATATGAGATAGAGTGTAAAATACCGAGCTGGGCCTAGTGTTGCATACCTGTAGACACTGCTAGGACTTGGGAGGCTGAGGGAGGAAGGGTTTCACGAGTCAGAGGCTGCATGAGCTAAGTAGTGAAGAGCTCGACAGGACTACCATAAGATTCTGTCTCAAAAACAAGCCGCACAACAGAAGCATCATCCTACATAGTAATTGACTCCAGACACTAAGTAAGGTAACAGTGACAATGTGGGTCAAAGCTTTCGAAGGGAAATGAAATTTTTTTTTTTGGGGGGGGTTCAGAGTTTTGAGAGTTCTGTCAGTGTAGCATCATCAACAGTACCAAGAATGACACTCCTTTCCTCTCTGTTTCATTTATTTGGTAACTTCTTCCAGCCCCCTTTACTGACATCCTGTCAGGGCACCCTAGAGCACCTCTTATTAGGTGGATGACCTGTTCCAAATCACATATGTGCCTAGTGCCTCAATTTCCCTCATTTGTAAAGCAAAGATGAAGCCACCTAGAAGCTTGGAATGATGTAGAGATTAAAGTTCAAACTCAGTGAGGAGTCCTCCGATTGGTCCTGGAGCGTTCTTAGGACGCTCTGAGTGATTTTCCTCATAGCTATGTCCTGGCATTGCAGCTGGGCTTTCCTGTCTGACTGTAGTCTGCGACTAAGGAGGTTTGCGCCTGGTGACTGAATCAGGAGCTGCAAGCTGAAGCCCCATGGTTCAGCTTCTGTGTCAGCATGCTCTCCACTACAGCTCCTGCCTGGTGGCTGTCTCTCTGGAGATACCTGCAGACATTTGCTTGTCGTCCTCGGAACTGCACGGACCTTTACGATGGCCACTACTCGGAGCCCATGGGGTGTGAGCCTCGAGAGGGGGATCCGGTGCCTCTGGGGTTGGGCATGAGGAAAGAACACACTTTATCTCTCCCTGTCACTTTGTTACTAGTTGCTGCAGAGCTGGCTCAGGGTTACTGAACAGATGCAGTTAACCAGAGAAATTGCAGTTCGTGTAGTGGAGGTTAATGAAGAGGTCCCTGATGGCAGCAACCTCCACTTTGCCAGAGTTTAAGGCAGCCAATGTGGCCAAATCTGTTCACTCCGACCTTCATCATCGCGTCTAAGGGACGAGGTTGGCACTACACGAAGAGATGCGGCTGTCTCTGGAACAGGAAGGAGCAGAGAGACCATAAGTCCTTTAACCTTCATGATCCATGCTTTTCCTATCTGTAAAATGGGCACCAGAATACCACATTGTTTAAATGTAAACTTATCCTGACTAAGAGAGTAAGTCTCTTTCATTCTCACATACCTGGAGAATAGCCAGACTGTTGGGGAAGTTCTACTCAGGAAGCCTCTGAAGCATGCACAGTCCCTCCCATCTGTGGCCCTGCCTCCCCTCAGACAAGACGTTGCCATGTTTGTAGAATGCAGAGAAAGGGAGAGATGCTCACAGTAAGGGAGTCGAGAAGTGACCCTGGTGTTGCACACAGCACCTGCTCTAACACCTCCGACATCTCAGTACAGTCACATGGCTAGACTAGCTGCAAGGGAGCCTGGGAAGTTTCCAGTCTCTATGGAGAAAGAGGCTTTGTTTTCAGATGGACAAGCAGGTGTCTTATCATGTGATGTTGGTAATAGGGATTATATGCAAAGCCCAAGATGTGACATACAGCTGGAGCTTGAGAAATGGGAGTTATTATGTAACAATTTCAAAGGAATTCTTGGGATGAATGTCATAATAATATGAATTGTTATTATCCTTTGGTGTGGCCAGGGATATGGGGGGAAAAAAATAAAAGGCCCCAGCCACATATTTTTTGAACAAGACTTGGATGGAGTGTGTGATCTTGAAGGCTGAAGTCCTATGAAGCATGTGCTACCTTCCCTGGTGCATCTCAAGATCGTGTCTTGGAGGAAGGGAAGGTTTGCCTCAAGAGTCCCTTGGGCAAGGGCTCGCATGTCAGAATTGCAGGGGCTGCAGCGGGGGCTGTGAGGTAAGAGCCTCTGCTCAGTTTTCTGCTGCTAAGGTGTGCGCCTCATAGTCTGTGGCTCAAGAAGAAGCAGAGCAGGCCAGCAGGACACAGGGCTGTTGTGTGCTGCCTGTGAGGAGCCCCACCACCTCCCCTCTCTCAGTTTTATTTTGTTCTCTTAATAGAGATGCAGACACTTTCCCGTGGGGTAGTTACAAGCTGAAGCAAGATAATGGGTGTTGCCGTTCGGAACCGCTGCATGTGTGAGGCATTAGGTAATTAACTGAAAATGGGGGCATCCATCATGGTAGTCAGGTGTGTCCCCGCCCCCACATGTGGGGGTTCATGTGGTGGTTGGGTGGGGCCTTTGTACCTGTCCGAGAGAAATGCTTGCTTGTCCCTCGGGAGTGGCCGCAGAGCTGTCTCTCCTCATCAGCGCACCCTTTCCGGAAACTGCTTCCTTGTGTCACAGAACTGGCACAGTTCAAGCTCTCCTTCAGGAGTTATTTTCTCTGAGTTTGCTAAACCCTCTTACAGCCAGATAAGTTCCGCATTTACTTCGTGGTATCACCATGGCTCTCAGGCTGTCCTTGTCTCCCTGTGAAAAGCATAGTTGTATGTCCACACCCCTCAACTTCTCTGTGTAACTCTTCCTTCCTTCCTTCCTTCCTTCCTTCCTTCCTTCCTTCCTTCCTTCCTTCCTTTCTTTCTTTCTTTCTTTCTCTTTCTTTCCTTCGTTCTTGGTTTATAACATAAGCTTTTTAAAAATTAATAATTAATTAATTAACAATTTATTCAGTTTATGTCCTGATTGCAGCCCCCACCCTCATCTCCTCCCTGTCCCACCCTCCCTCCCTCTTCCCCTCCTATCCCCCTTTCCTAGTCCACTGATAGGGGAAGCCCTCCTCCCCTACTGTCTGACCCTACCTTGCCTATCAGGTCTCATCAGGACTCCTTGGATCCTCTTCCTCTGTGGGCTGGCTAGGTTGCCTCTTCGTGGCTCTGAGAACAGATCAGGCACACACATGGAGACTGAGCTACCCATGGGCTACATCTAAGCAGGGGGTCTCAGTCCTCTCCATGCATGGTGCTTGGTTAATATATCAGTCTCTGCAGGTCCCTATGAACCCCGAATTTTTGCTTCTGTTGGTTTCCTTATGGAGCTCCTGTCCTCTCCAGGTCCTACTTCCCCTCTCTTCCATAAAACTCAGTCTCCATTTTGGTAATTTAATGGGAATTGGATTGAATCTGCAGATTGCTTTTGGTAGGATGGCCATTTTTACTGTTAATCCTACTGATCCTTGAGCAGAGGAGATCTTTCCATCTTCTGATATCTTCTTCAATTTCTTTCTTCAGAGACTTGAAGTTTTTTTATACAAGTCTATTACTTGCTCAGTTAGAGTTACAACAAGATACTTTATGTTTTTTCGTGGCTATTATTAATGGTATCGTTTCTCTAATTTCTCTCTCAGCCTGTTTGTCTTTTGTACAAGGAGGGCTACTGAATTTTTTGAGTTCTTTTTGTACCCAGCCCCTTTGCTGAAGGTGTTTACTGGTGGGCATAGTAGCCTTGTGTAACGCTCAGGAAAGGCTTCACAAGATCATGGCGGGCAGCCCAGCTAAGGAGCCAGTGCTGAACTCAGTCTGCTTGAGTTGTGGGGACAGTGACAAGCTGTGTGTGTGTGTGTGTGTGTGTGTGTGTGTGTGTGTGTGTGTGACAACACTGAGTTGAATCCCTGGGCTCCTGCCTTGCTTTGGCCCTAAGGGTGAGCTGCAAATGTCTGTTCTGAGGAGAGCCACAGCCCAGGAGTTCATGTTGAACCTAAAGCCACCTTTGTGCACCTTGAACTGGGATGGTGTTTTGGGTATTTTCTCTTTTTTCTGGTAGCTGGAGAGAGTAATGTGAGGTGCAGCCTTGACAGCAGCTACGCATTGACCATCTCCTGCTCATTGCTGGCCTGACCCTGTGTTTAGACCTCTTCGTGGCTCTGGGAATGGATGAGCACTTTTTACAGATGTGGAAGCAGAGGCTCCGGGAAGGATCTGGGTTGCCTGAGACGGAACAGGCAGCGGGGGTGCAGTTCCTGTTTGAGTCCCTTCAGGCTTCCCAGCTGAGAAACTGGACCCAAGGCGCTGAGGAGGAAAACGTCCCCCCTTAGATAAAACTCAGCTGATGTACAGCCCTTGGAGAACCCTTCCACACACCCTGTTTTAGGATAGGTGGGCTTCTGGAGCGTGTACTGGCGAGGGGCATCTCCAGATAGCTGAAAGTCTGGTTTGGATAGTTGTTGGTCATCCTGTCTATACTTGTTTATATCTAGCATTAACATGCTAGGCTTTTTCAGAGAGCAGAGCCATGGAACCCAGTGGCTCTTACTGCTTCTCTGTATGGGGACTCCTTGAACATGAAGATGTTTGGAGTGCTTTGGAGGCTGAGGAGGTGGGCCAGTGGACAGAGCGCCTGCTGTGAAAGCATGGGGACTAGAGTTTGATGCCCGGCTCCCGCATCAAGCTGGCATGTCTGCAGTGCCAGCACTCTGAGCTGAGTTGGGAGATGGAGACAAGAGAATTCGCGAAGCAGCAGAGAACACCCAGATTCTGTAGATGGAGGGTGAGGGATAAGCTGAGAGCATCCTTTGACCTGCCCAGGGGAGCCATGACACGGGCACCGGCACACACAAGCGCCTCACATGGAACATGCACACATACATGAAAAAGAGAAGGAAGTATCTTAGCTATCAGTACCTAGTATTGCTAGGTTATAACATATGGAAGTAGGCCTGTATATTATTCACCAAGGCATCCCTATAAGTTGATAATAGATGTACATATATAATAGCAATTCACAGAGAAAATACAAAGAGCCAGTGAAAGTATGGAAAGTTAATCACTTTCACTAGTAATCAGAGAAATGCAAATTAGAGCAACAATAAGACATCATTCACATTCATCAGATAGGCAGAAATTCGAAGTCTGATACTATCTAATGATGGCTATGGTAGGGAAAATGTACATCTTTATCTCTTTTCTGTTCCTAGGAGTATAAATCAAGGTAGCCAGTTTTCAGGGAGATATGGGAGTTAGTATGAAAACACAGCAAGCACATACCAGGGCTTAGTAGTTTTCATTGCCAACAATTCTTATACAAGCTAAAGCACACACTGAGTCTAAAATCCCCAAAGGCTGGTCATGTAGCCATTGCCTGAACACAGAGGACTTTCCTATTTTACAAATGATGACACACTTACAGGATGGGATAACGGAGAGACATATGGATGAATTGTCAGGAGGACATGTAGGGGGACACTCCCTATGGGCTGTTCTGAAAATGCTGATTGTAACAAACTTTTAGCTGATGCCTATGGCAAAGACCTGTAGCCCAAGAGGTCTCTGTTAGTGTGAAACACACACACCGTGATTTATTTGTGTGCACATGACACATTACTTGTGTGGAGGTCAGAGGACAGCGTGGAGGAATTGGTTCTCCCCTTTCACCATGTCAGTTCCAGGTTTTGAACTCAGGTCCTCAGGTTTGGAAGGCCACATTTTACCCACTGTGCTAACTCAATGGCCCAACACAAGGCTACGATCATTATTCTTGGTTGTCAATTTGATGACATCTGGAGTCAACTAAAGCCCAAATGACTGGGCACACCTGTGAGAGATTTTTTTAAAAATTAAATCATTTGAAGTGAAAAGACCCACTTCTAATCCAGATATTTGATGTGGGGATATTCACCTTTAATCTGGACCACACTTCCTGCTGTACCCAGGAGAAGGAAGTATGTTCTCTTTGCCTGCTTGCTCTCAAGGCAAGTTCATTCTTTCCCTTGCATTAGAGCCCTATTGCGGGATTCCAGCATCTACTGATGACCAGCTGAGACACTGAACTTCCTGGACTGAACAACTGCTGAATTCTAGGACTTCCATTGGAACAGAGCAATGGCTGGACTAGCTGGCTAGCATCCTGTAAGCCGTTCTACAAATCTGTGTGTGAGTGTGTGTATGTGTGTGCTGTGCGTGCATGTATGTGTGTGTACTGTGTGTGTGTTCATTCTATAAATTCCGTTCCTCTAGAGAACCCTGATGAATATGCAGGCCTTTAAATCTTGCTATCAGGTTGTCTATGTCTGTAAACACGAGGAAACATATTTAGGAAGACTTCAGGGGAGGGTCAGTAGCCTCCTTCTTGAGAGAGGTAATGAATGGAAATCTTCTCAGTAAGGGACAAGAACAGGGAGGACTCTGAGGCCATGAGGAATGGGCTGAAATCTCACTTTTCAGCTTGCTAGCAGTAGGATCTTGTGCAAACTCTTCACTTGCCTGCCTCAAGATTCTCCTTTGGAAAATGTGGACAGGAATAGATAGACTTATTAGAAAGAATGCACTTATGTCTCAGAAAGAACGTCAGGCCGTGTCCGAGGCATGAGGCATGAGCACAAGTTCATTGCTGTTGATTGTTTCTTTTGTTGCTGCTTCTATCGCTTTAACCTGGAACTTGCCAGTTTGGTTAAGAGGCCGACCTTGGAATCCCAGAGGTCCCTCTGTCTCCCCTTCCCAGCACTATGATCGCAAGTTCAGGGTCTCTCCGCTTAAAAACAACGTGGATTCCAGGGCAGAAACCGCATCTCCACACTTGCAGAGTAAGCGCTTTACCAACAGAACCATCTCTCCAGCCTCAGTCAGTTTCTTTTTCTATTTCAGACACCATTCCTTTAAAATTAAAGTTTAGAAAACAGCACTTCCCAGGATCACCGTAACAGCAGCATCGTGGAGGCTGTGGCTACAGAACAGGGTTCCCTCTGATCACACGTGAGTTTCTGCATTTCACAGGCATATTTATAATTTAACTATGAAGAGCCACAAACCGTCCTATTTTTAATTAAAATATTAAAATTTCATACATGTGTACAGTATTTACATCTTTTCCTCTCTGTAACTCTTCTTGTATTCCATCCATCAAATCTATGGCCTCTTCATTCTTTATTATTATTTTAACCACAATCGTTAAAATGTTCTTTCTTCTCCCTCCTACTGTTCCTCAAACTGCAGTTGCCTTGGGATTTCCTAGCCTCGAGCCTGCCCGAATGTCTCAACCAACAGCAAAGCCTTCCCTTTGTCTAGGCTCCCCTCAAGTTCCTTAAGGTCAGAATCAATTTAACCTCTAATTCTTGCTTGCCAGATTCTTGATTTTGTCACACAAACAAAAGCCCTGAGACAAGCCCCCAAAGAAACCTGTCTCTCCTCCCTCCTTCTCAGCAACTTCCTGGCACACACCAGAGGCAGCCCAGCCCTGGGAGCATGAGCTTGTGGAAGGGGCAGGTCGCTGCCACACTAGATTCATCAAGAAAGAGCTTTAATTAAGCCTGACTGTCAACAGGCCTGTTTTTAAAGCAAGTCACTGCTACTATAAAAGGTTCCTTTTCCCTTGGCACATAATCCTATTTTTACATTGAGCAATTGGCCATGAAACCTTCTTGCATTAAGCAGATATCAAATAACTCATGTTCTACTTAGCAAGAAAATGGTGATCGTGAAGAGGTACTGAGAAGCCTCCTTCCTTGGTTTGTGTTTCCAAATTTCCACATGTGCGTTTGTTTAATATTGGTTTTTCTGGATCCTATACTAGACAATGCATGGTAGCTCAGGCTACCACTTGACTAGCCATGAAGTAATGATTTCCACTTTTTTCTAGATGAATAAGCTGAGGGTTAGAGAAATCAAACAAAAGCTTGTATATAAATGGGGCATTGTACTGATTTGATTCTGTCACTGATGTTGCTGTTTTGTGGGACCAGGAAAGAGTGAAGCTGAGTTTCTAAAAGCCTTAGCCTTAGTTTCTTACCTGTAACTACCCAGCTGAGGAGACTTTTATGAAAACTAAAATTATTGCCATGAGCTCTTTAGCTTACCAATTGGTCCTGCATTGCAAGCCTTCCTATATGAAGGCTAAAACATCAGGGAAACCATGGCCATAGCAGTGTCTCCATGGCTGGTTTGTAGACCAGATCACTTGCTAAACCACACACTTTGTATTTTATATGATCTACTGATAGAAGCACAACAGAGCAAGATTTCTCAGATTCGCTTATGGCTAGAGATCTGTATCTGACCTGAATTCTACTGATGGACAACGGGAAGGAGAAGGACCAGGAGACTGTGGCTGCCAACACAAGAGATCAAATGTGTGATAGGTCAGCAGAGTGTTGGTATTTGTGGTGGAAGCTCCCTGAGGTGAAGTTTGTAGAGCCCATTCTCATCAGCAGAGACTCTGCTGTCTGGACTGCAGAGACCTTGGATTTGACAGGACAGTGCATTTGTGTTTTTCCTGTAGCAGAAGGTCCCCTTAGCCATGCTGGATCTTTTAGTGCTCAAAACCATTTCCCCTAGTCCTCCTGGAAAGTCTACAAACTATGTAATCTTTCTTAATAAATCCCTTTCTACTTAAACTGAGTAGTTTCTGTTGTTTGAAACGAATATTCACAGACCAACATAGTCTTACCCATAAGTATGGAGCTGGAAACACCCTTTTTGAGTATTCAAAGTATCTTTCAGTGGGTGGCCAGTGCTGTGAACCAGTGAGTCTTAAATAGCAAATGCATTTCAAATGGCACCACCAAGACAAGGAGCAGAGACATAGCAGGAAACAGAGGTACTTTCTAAATTTTAATTTTATGAATTCTTAATTATTTGTGGTTACTTTAAGTGATAATGCCAACATGCAAGAGGTATCGCCTGTGAAGTTAACAGGGACATTTAAATGTTGAAACCAGATTATGACCCTGAATAGAAGGGAAACTTCCATGCTTCCAGACGTTAGCCTATGTCTGTGGCTAACAATAGGTGTTTTTCTTTGGTAATGGAAAACTAAAATACAATGTTTGGACAGAATTAGCAGGGGTTCTTCATGGCAAAGGGATAGTGTGTGGGCCCTCCCCACCTCTGGATGAGTTAAAAGTCCTCTCCAACTGTCTGTATTAGTTAGTCTTCCACTGTTGTGATAGAGGATAACGGGATAAATTTACAGTTCCAGAGGGGATAAGGTCTTTTATGGCAGGGAAGTCATAGCAGCAGGAGTGTGGGAGCATGCGGCTGGCCTGGCTATCAGGAAGTGTGGAAATAGAAAGTAGAACAGGTTAGGAAACCTTGAAACATACTCTCAGTGACAGACCTCTTCCAGCCCCTACCTCCTAAAAACTTTCATACCCTTTCCAAACACCACCATCATTTGGGGACCCCCTGCTCAAATATAAGAGGCTGTTGGGGGAACATGACTCCTCTTGGCTATGTGGTGAGACTCAGATGAGATTAGCCTAGATCGACAGACCACCAAGACGTGAGTATCCAACATGAGGTATGGTCCCTCGGGTTGTCTTCTTACCTACTCTGGTCCACAGAGAGTCTCACCCCACCAGCTCCTGCGATTCTGAAATATTGGGTGTGAACTGGATTTGGGATATCCTATGCCCGGAGGTTCTCTAGGGCCCCAATGGCAAGGCTTTAAAAAAAAGGAAAGGTCCTTTTGCAGTGCAGGCGAATCATCACGAAATTTCTTAGATATGAAATATGGGGCATGAGCTTAACCTCAGGCTAACGAGCAGGCTCACTGGTTCATGCACTTGCAGCACAGGAAGCCTGGAGCTGAGAGCCTCATCAGAGCCCACCAAAATCTAGTGGACGTGGAAGCCGTGGTCCAAAGGCAAAGACAGGAATCCCAGGCATGCTCAATTGAGAGATGTTGGTGAGCTCTGGCTTTGCCTGAGAAAGCCTTCCTCAGGGCGTGTAAGGTAGCGGAGGCTGTGGGAAGAGCCCAGATTCACCTCCAGCCTCCACGGGTGCTCGCACTACACACTCGTGGCTATGTAGCCACACTTGCACGCCGCGCACACATACACACAGATTCACCTTTATTCCTGTCTGCACAGGATGTACCTGGAGGCACACGCTGTATTTACACATTAGAATTGTACACGAATATCTTTTTAGTCATATGTGTATGTAACATTTCTCTGTCTGCAGGGTACATGCACATATCCAAGCTAGGGACTCTATCCGGGTGATTGCCTCAAGGAATTTTGGTGACCTTGCTATAAGCAGTGACCTTGAGCATCCTGGAGTCTGGAGAGGGTCCTCCTCGCCATATTCATCTCGATCCTTAAATCTTCAGGTCAGCTGCTGATTGGCTAAAGCAGAAGGACACAGAGCAAATGGATTACACATGCGGAGTGACCCTTGACAGAAATCTACCACTTTGGGGCTTTTGTGAGAGACACTCAGGCTGGTGACCGATGTATTTCTTCTTTAGATAAACAAAGGTGCATCTCCACCAGAGTCCCTGAAAAGCCTAACAGGCTTCCCAGTGAGCTCTGAAGGTGCATGGGGGCAGAGCAGGTCGGGGGCAGAGCAAGTCAGGCGCAGGTGGCTTCCATGATGTCATAGTCAGGTTTTCCTGTTAGTTAGGTGAATTGATAACCGAACAGACGAGATTTAAAAAGCTGAGTAAGAAGCTTGACGATGTCCTTAGACTCAAGTTTTCCAAGAATTAGTTTAGCTGTAAACTAACTGGTCTCCAAAAAACATAAACAAATGAGCCACCTTGTTCGGAGATGTCTCCAGCAGGGCGCCGTCTGCTCTTCCGAAGCTGGTGGCTGCACCACTGCCCAGCACTTTCAGAAATACTTTCAGTGACATATTGAGAAAAATTGTACGTACAAAAGCAACGTCTTCTTCCATGCAAATCAGGCCCCAATTCCCCCAGATAAGGATCTTTTTGATGGAACGCCTGCAGAATCCCCAGCTCTTAATTCTTTCATTAGTATTCCAGGCAGCTGGTAGCTGAATAACAGAGAAAACTGTCTGGATCGCTGTGTCTGAAGCCTAATATTGATTTGTTTAATAGTGTCAGGAAGTCAAAATTCACAAATCTCCTGTCGATTGTTTATGAGGCAGTTAGCAGAGAATTGGTTGCCCTTGCTTAATTAATAACTCATTACCGAAATTTGATTATATGCTTGAATGCTTTCAGTGGGTTCTAACAGCATCGGCAGAGTGGGGCAGTGATGGGGAAGGCACTCTGAGGACAGCTTCCCTTGGGGGCTTCTGCCATGAGGAAGTCCCACATGTGCACAGTGCCAGCTCCTTCCAATGTGTCTCCTAGGCCAACCTCCCTGCTATCAGGGCTGTGTTAGAAAGGTGGTCTGGAATCCCACAGACTAGAGACTTGCTGCGTTTGGAAGGAATCTGAGGTGGCGAGCGTAACTGATGGGTTACTTGATCAGGCAGAAATGTCACAGGTCTGGGTGTATCTGGTCTGGAGGCAGCGCTGTGAGGGAGAGGAGGAACAGATGGGGGCCTGGGACACGGCTGCATCCAAGCATTGCAGTCTCTAAACAGAAGAAAGCAGTATGCCTAGCTGTTACCCCGGATAGGCAGAATGTAGGACCACAGCTGAGGCCTGCCTGACGGGAGCTTGGGGCTGGGCCCAAGGAGACACCAGTGCTGGGGACAGATGTAGAAGTGAAGTCCCATGTTAAGGTGACATCCGTGGACAGAGCATCTGTGCTGTTTCCACATTAAAGTGTGGACTTAGAGCTGCCGTGGAAGGGCTGGGCTCAGGTGTGTGTGTGTGTGTGTGTGTGTGTGTGTGTGTGTGTGTGTGTGTG
>NW_026596125.1:18863682-18890401 GCF_907164565.1 Psammomys obesus
GTGTGTGTGTGTGTGTGTGTGTGTGTGTGTGTGTGTGTGTGTGTGTGTGTCTTCCCCTTATTTACAGCAGGGGCCTTTCATGACTCCCATAGTGCTCCTGGGTCATCCTGCCATCCTCATCCACTTCCCCAGGGTTGATGCAGCCAAGCCTCATGGGCCCATGCATCTCCAACCCCCTGTGTTTTCACTTAGGTGCGACCAGGTGAGGACACAGAAGAAGAGGGACATGGTGAGCTCCTTCCACTGTGACTACCGTGGGGGCTGGGTGGTTGGGGATGGATGTAAGAGGAGATAGCTGCGTCTCCTACTAAAGCACTGCTGTAGCTCAGTCTCTTGGAACACAGTCTTTCCTTCGTGTCTGTGGGCTTGTCTACTGGCTGGGCTCTCCAGCTGTGAGCACCCATGAGCTGGGTGACAGGTATGCTCCTATTTCTTGCTGACTTCTGTGGCAGATAACAGTTCTGCTGGGCTGGCCAGTCCACTGGATGCCTTCCTGGTGTTCGCCATGAGGCAGGTGGGTCAGAGGGCCTCACTGTGTTATCTCAGATCACTTTTGTTCTAGAAGAATGGAGGGGTCACATTCTAGATTCCAGGCAGCGGCTCAGAAAACTTTCTAGAGAAGCACAAAGTGAGGGATGCCTGGTAACAGGCTAGCCTGAAGTGGACGAAGGGCCCAGTTGCCAGGTCAGTCTTACCTGTGGAGACTAGGCACAGTGGTCGCCCTCCTCAGGAGTTGGGAGTTGAAGAGCAACATAGGGCTGTAAAGCCTGTACAAAGGGCTGAAGGCATGACTGTGGGGTGCAGGGGTATTGGTCACTGCCCAGAGGGGGCAGAGAGCTTCTGGAAGGAGGTAGGACCAGGGTGAGGCCATGAAGGGTAGGTTGGATTTCACTGGGTTGGGGCCCAGAGCATTCCAGGCAGGCCCAGGAGCAGGCTGGTCAGAGGTAGGTTTCAGGGCCGGCGACCGGCCAGGGTAATCTGACCGGACTGTCTCTTGCCTGTGGTCTTAATTGAACCAGCCAAGCTTTAAAAATGAACAGTTGATCGTTTGATTAAGAAGGGCCTTTGACTCTTTCAAGACCCACAGAGACTGATTCTTATCAGTATGGATTGGAACAGTTTGTATGGAGGAATGCTGGCCAGACTTGGGGAGGACTGTTCGTGCAGGCCCCGAGGCCAGACTGACTTGTACTTTCTCAGTGTTGGGTTCCTTGGGAGAGTGGGTGCTCAGGGCTCAGGCCGGATCTGCTTCGCAGTGAAGGTGCCCCAAAGCTGTGCTGTCAGGAGCTTCCTCAAGCCTGCTGTAAAGGCACCACCTATGCTCTGCAGCAAGGATGTCTGGGCAGCTTTCATGTGGCTCCCTGATCAGCAGCAGGAGAGCGTGCTGTTGTTGGCCATGAGGTCGATGTGTCAAATTGTTGTAAAGGACTTTCAGTTATTCAGAGGAAAAAAAATAGAGCTAACTCTTAAAAAAAAAAAAACTCTAATTTATTCTGCTTGATTACGCAGCTGGAATGGGAAGGTAGCTGCTGTTTGTGGTTAAATAACTCCTGACAATTTCTTAAAGAAATGATCTTCAAAGCTTTAACGGGTCAGTGGCTCAAGTACAAAGGCAAGATTGATTTTCATCCTCCTACTCTTTGTTCCCAGAGTTTAAACAGACACGTTTGGGTAAATTAGTTTGTCTATGTTATTAATGGAAGAAGTTATTAAACTCCCATAAATATGTGCTGGTATCTTACTTAAAATGCCAAGTTTGTTTTAAGAGGAGGGAAAAAAAGTCAGAAGAAAAATATGGAAAAGGCAGAGGGGTTGATTCATGCTTTCTGCTTTTTTCTTTTCTAGAGATGAATTTGGATTAGTGAGCTGGGGAAAAAGAGTTCCCCCAAGTGGAGGGTCATGCCCAGGGTCACAGGACTGGTGTTGGTAGGATGCAGGGGTCAGGTGGGGTCCTGACAATGTCCTTTACCTAGCAGAGAAGATGGCACGGGGCTCTGCAGCTGGAACCCATGGGCCAGAGAATATTTAATGACTACTGAAAAGTTCCTTATGCTTTTTCAGGGCTAGGAAAACAGCTGAAGGAATAAAGAACTCCCCAGATGAAAACAAACAAAACAAGCAAATGCAGCATGGCACTATGGCGAGCATTTGTAATCCAGAGACAGGAGGACCCCTGGTCTCATGGGCCAGCCTAGCAGAGCTGTCACAGTCCAAGCCAGCGAGAGACCCTGCCTCAGAAACAAGGTAGACAGCATTCTGAGCAACAACATTCAAGGTTGACCTTTGGCCTGCATGTACACTCTCGTGTATATATGTGTGTGTGTGCGCGCACACACACACACACACACACACACACACACACACACGCCTTTTCAGAATAAGGAACCCTAAAAGCTGGCCCAGCTGGCAGAGGCAGCTTCTGCCCCTCACATCTTGGGCCACAGGACCCACTGTGGGGCATTTCCTGAGGTGCTCCCTCACACAGCGACAGGCGCCTGCACAAGCAAATATTCTGACTGTGTGTTTGTGAGCTAGGAACCATCAAGTTCAGTTTTTTTGAGTTCACAGTGTGAACCTGGGAGTTCTGCTCACAGACCTGTGAGCCTTACTCTGCCGGAGACTGGAGGCAAACGTGAAGTTGTTTTTTTCTGGTTCTTGAGCAGAAAAGTGAAACACAGAAAACATTTGGAAGAAAAAGGGCCAAAATATAGCCAGTTTTCAGTCAGTGTTTTTTCCTGTTTGACCTTTCTCAGAGCGCAGAATCCTTGCTTGTGTGAATGTGTGCACATGTGAACACACACACATTCTCTCTCTCTCTCTCTCTCTCTCTCTCTCTCTCTCTCACACACACACGGGCAGGGTGTGTGTAGGTAGGGGACTCCCTTTTTCTGAGGAATAGAGAAGGGGTTGGGGTGGGACTGGGAGGAGAGCAGGAAGGGGACCATGACTGGGACATAAAGTGAATCAATCAATCAATTAATCAATCAAGTAATGAATTAATTAAAAAAGGAAAGTGGAGGTCCAGGAAACTCAGTTTCCTGCTGGAGTTCCCAAAGGAGACAGTCTTCAGAGCTCTGCCTCTTTGCCTTGTTCTGAATGGTCTCCTTGAATAGCCTCCTTGGCTACTGCCCAAATCATGTCTCTTCTTCAGTGTTTGTCCAGTAGACAGTACTAGACACTAAAGCAAAGCCCACAAGGTGTTTTCCTTTAATGGACACTGGAGAATTTCCACCATATAGAAATTTAACAGCTATTTTTTTATGTTTATTCTCCCATCTGCTTCCTAACCATATCTGACCCGGTTGAGCTTCTAAGACCAAACACACCCAGGGGAACAGAACTGTACCCCTGCACTCTGGAAACTCTGGAAATCACACCATTAGCCAGATTTTGAAATTGAACCTTGACATTAAGAATCCCTCACACACTTTTTTTATAAAGTGGCTATCAAGCTCCTGGTCTAAGCCTTAACACATTGAGATAATTTACCCCAGGAACCTTGTCAAGTACCTGTACTAATTTTTTTTTTTATGAGTAATGCGTTCTTAGAGTTTTTCATTATTTTTTCTTAAAAAAAAACAAACTATGCTGATTATTATTTAACACATTGAGAAGAAGCACTATCAGTGGACTAGGGGAGGGGCATAGAAGGAGAAGAGGGAGGGAGGGACTAGGAGAAGACAAGAGAGGGGCCACACCCAGGATACAAAATGAATAAACTGTAATAAATAAATAATAAATAAATTAATTAATTAATTTAAAAAATTTAACAAAAAATACACTTGGAAAGAAATAGGGGCAAAATAGAACCAGTTTTCAGTCAGTGTTTTTCCTGTTTGACTTTTCTCAGAGGCCAGAATCCTTGCTTTCGTGAACGTGTACACATGTGAACACACACTTGCATAAAAACACACACACACAGTGTGTATGAACACACACATGCACAACACGGTACATGTGAACACACACATGCACACACACGGAGTGGTCAGCGTATCTGGTCTCTTACATACTGATCCATCCCACCAAGCTCAGCCACACCCACGTTCACAGGAAACAGGCACAGAAGGGTCTGTCGTATCTGGCAGTGTTACACAGATAGTAAGACTTGTGAGCCTCAAATCCAGACAGACCAACTGACACCCCCACTGGGGCTGTGTCCTTGCTCAGTCTGCATTCACCTTCTTCACACACATGCACGGCTATGCCATGTCTACCTGCAATGCTGACGTCATGAATAAGCATGCTCCCTGGTAGACAGTGTGCTTAGCATGCAGAGGGCCCCTTCTTCTGCCTCCCAAAGAGCCACTGTAGCCCACACAGTGGCTCCGCTGGGGACCACATCCTGACCACATTGCCTGGACAAGGACATTTCAGGTGTAGACCTACCTGTCTCCTTGCAGGGGCACCTGAAATGCGCACAGCAGCCTTGTAGGCACGGGAGCCCAGCTGTGGCCCTCTGCAGGATCAGAGCGTGTGCTCACCATTGAGTGTCTCTACACTGGCAGAGCACCCTTTGAAGGGCTTGAGCACAGTCCACAGCCTTTCAGTGGCAGCTTACAGAGCCAGACAACCTCCCATTCCTTCCTGTCCCCTCTGCCCAAAGATAGTTTTGTGTTGCATGGAGAATTAACTGACTCAAGAGCATCTCAGTTCCTGGTTCAATTTTGGGTGTGCCAAGCGCTGGGCCCGCCTCGCCCATCAGCCCTGGAAGTCTCTGCACTGAGAGCTGAGCTCCTTTTTGCTCCTCCAACATTCATTCCCTGAAGCTGCTTCTGTGAAGAAGACTGCCATGAAAATGGCTCCCTTTGTTGTGTAGAAGCCACGTCATGGTGGTCAGGAAGACTGGGATCTGGGATTTGGCATAAGGACTTACTGTAGCAAAGCTTTTGTCTGTCCCTGGTTTAATTAATCTGTTAATGTTCTGGTCATTTTGATGCATGTAGAATTGTGGTGATTAGACATCAGATGTGTCTCAAGAATATCCACACTCATCAACCAGGCCCATGAAATGGACCTTTTACTAACATGCCAGCTGACTGCTCACTTCCAAACAGTCTTCATGTGTGTTTTCAGGAACGCTCATGTATCATTTAATCTCCCCACGCCTCGTGTCTCCAGTAGACAGGGAACAAAGACTTCACAGTCCATGTGTGATGACTCAGGAACGAGAGCTTGCCCAAGGAAGCAGAAGAGGGCTGGCAAGCGTCAAGTGGATTTCAGCAGTCATCTTTGAGGTTCTCTAGTGGACACCACTCCTCCCTTCACCTCCTCATGCCCGCCACCAGTAAGTCCTCTGCAAGCCCAGACCTCTGGTCTCTCTCCCTCTCTCATTCTCTCTGGGCATCTCTGCCCACAAGGAGGAGCGAGACCTATGCCTCCAGGGGACACGGAGCGGAAGGTGCTTGACCGTCTCCATCCCACCGACTCACTTGTGTCTCATAAGCCCAAGCGATCGTGGTGGGCCGTGGGGGGAGTCTCTTCAGAGCTGAGTTACAGTCCAGTTCCCTGCATGTCCTTACCTCAGAGCACATGCAGGGTCAGCCTTGCTCACAGCTGTGACACCAACGTCTCAGACCTCGTCCCTAAGGCCCATCATGCACCTGGGCACCCTTGGGATTGATGGAGCCACCAGGAATACTGGAGACAAGCCTGGTGCCTCCTTCAGCCTTGATGGCTGCTGACAGGTGGGGAAGAAACCGACGATTTCTCTGGGGCTCACACAGGATGCCGTCTTTCCCGAGTGTCTTCCCCTACCTGTGGCTAGCTGGAGGCACAGGAGGCTTTGCTCCTGTCAGCTGGGCAACAGATACATGGTCCACTGAGCATCGCCTCTCAGATTAGCTGCACCAGAGTTGGTGGTGGCGGAAGGAGGTGGGAGACGAGACAGACAGAAGGAGAATGCAACTCCACGGAAGCGCAGGCTCAGAGCGGCTCTGGTTCACTCCCACCATGCTTGACTGGCTGTGTTAGTCACGCTTCTCATTTCTCTGACAGAATGCCTGTTAGAAGGGACTTAAGGAAGAAAGGATTTACTTGGTTCACAGTTCAGAGGACAGTCTGATGGCAAGGAGGTTGGTCATTCTATGGCAGAGGAAACTTTTCAGACTGGACGCAGTGTTCACATCGAAAGTGGGGCTGAGCTACAGTCCTCAGACACTCGACCCACAGGCATGGTTGTCTACTTCTGCAAGCTAGGCACCCAGCACCAGAGATTCCTCACCTCCCAAAGCCGTCTCACCAGGGAGGAGGCAGTGTTCAAATACCCAGCCTGTGGGGGACATTTCAGGCCCTGACCATAGCACTACCATAACACTATTCCACAAAAAGATCCACTTCACCTTCTGAGGGGAAGAGCCAAGGAGGCCCCCTGTGGAGGTGAGATGTTAGAACAATCTAGAAGCTGCTGGAGATAGGGAGGGCTGAGCGGTCAACAGCTCCTCAAAAAGAGAAGTAGATGAGGAAACTGTCACCAAGAACAAGCTGTGCTGAGGGGTCTGGCTGCCTGTGGGAAGCAGCACTTGGCCTGGTTAGAAGGAGGGTCTACCTCTGAGCAGCCATATTGCCTTGAGGAGCCCCTGAACACACACCCTTTGTTTTCCACAGATGTGGAGTTGCAGTTCATACCTGGAAGGCTTAGGTACAAGTGCCCGTCCACAGGTCACACGTTGAAGGTTAGTGACCAGATCACGAGGAGCCTCGTCTAGGCCCGTCAGGGATTAATCCACTGATAGAGTCACGATTGGAAGGTGATGGGGACTCATAGAGGCAGGACCGGCTCCAGGAGGCCAGGGCCTATGGGCGTGTCCTTGGGGGCTTGCCATTTTCTTCTGTGTGTGCGCAGCGTGTGCTCGTGTGTATGCAGGAGTGCTGGCCTGTGCAGGCATTATGGAGGCCGGAAGTCAACACTGCTCTGTTCTAGACCACTTCTCAGCTTCCTTTTTTTTTTGAGGCTGGGCCTCTCACTGAACTTGGAGCTGGCTGGTTCAGCTAGGCTGGCTGGCCGGCCACCAAGGCCTCGGGGCAGCCTGTCCACTCACAGTGCTGGAGTCACAAGCACATACTGCCATGCTGAGCTTTAGATATGGGTGCCGGGATCAAACTCAAGTCCTCATGCTAACACATAACAACTCAGCGTTGTCCCTGCTCCAGTGGTCGCTATTTCTCCCTCTTTCTGTGTGTCTCTGTCTCTCCCTGCCCCCTCTCTCTGTGTTTCTGCCTCTCCCCACCTTCCTGGTCACCATTAAGCGATCAGTTTCGCAGCCACCATGCTGTCTGCCTCATCATGCATGACTAGCCTCAGCATCAGCAGCGGACTGAACCCTTTGATACTGGGAGCCAAACTTCATCTTTTCTTTTTCATCTCAGCTATTTGTCACAGTGATGGGACTGCAACATTGTTTCAGAGCAGCACTGTGAGACCACGCATCTAGCATACTTCTGATACAATGATAAAGAGGCTGAAATCAACCAAGTAGAGAACAACAGCATACATAACAAAAGCAACACGCAATAAGGAGCAGTTGGAATTTCACATTTGCAAATGGGCCTGGAATCTTCTCTCCTGGAAGGCAAACAGTATGGGAGAATTATTCTGGCACAGCAAGTTACTAGACTTGGCCACTGGCTACTTGAGCCCTCACCCTGGCTTCACAGGCGTCATAAGTTTCTGTTAGGGTGTGACTTACACACTCATCTCCAATTCTGCCCCTGGCCCTCTGCACAAGGCTAGGTCAGAAGCAAGCCTCTCCAGGCTCAGGAAAGCCACTTTAGTTTTGCTCCCCACACTCTAGGGTCTCTGGGTGGGAATAATCAGGAGTGTGACCAGAAAGTACATGTGACTTCTTGCCCAACAATCTTGCAAATGGCCTACATATAAACATTCCAATATGGCAGCCACAGGAGACACATGGCCGCTGAGCTTGTGGACATGGCTCTTATCAGGTGTTTCTATGCAGATGTGAATCCTTCGTGCAGATGGCCCCTGGGTTTTATGTGGAAGATAAGTTCTAGGCACACAGACCTCTCCCACCAGCATCACTGGGAGTGTTTGAGAACCTTGTCTTGGGCAATGTGGCTGCAGCGGCTGAGTAGCCAGCCTCCTGACTCTAGCATTGCTGCTTTGTGTTTTCCCTTTTGTTTCCAAACATCTGAGAAAAGAAGAAAACCCAGAACCGGAAGATCCTCCAAAATCCAGGCAAACTCAGCATCTCTGTCTCCATGCCTGTTCCAAGTTACTTGTAGCTTCCAGAAAGGCCTTTTCCTCATGCTGCAGGTGCCAAAAAGAAGCAGCCCTGGCAGCCTTCCCGAGGACAAAGGCAAGAACCCACATCCTCCCTGTGTGGAGAATGGCTTTGCAAGCACGGGGTGCATAGTATCCAACGGGGACATTATGGCAGCTCAAGGTCTGAGTGTCGTGCACACGTGCATGTGTGTTGCGTGTGTGTGTGAGCTCAAGCATCCACACACAGGCGCTAGTTCACACAGACACACGCTTCCTTTAGGAAAGAAGTTGTTCTTGGAGAGCTGAGACATGATGTCTTGGTGTAGAAGGGCTGATGGGCTTGCTTTAGCTTTAACTGAATTTTAAAAGGTGACAAAGCACTTGTAATCCCAACACTCCAGAAGGCAGAGGCAGGTGGATGGCTGTGAGTTCGAGGCCGGCCTGGTCTACAATTCACGTCCAGGACAGCCAAGGCTACACAGAGAAACCCTGTCTAAAAAAAAGACAAAACAAAACAAGAAGAAGAAGAAGAAGAGGAGGAGGAGGAGGAGGAGGGGGAGGAGGAGGGGGAGGAGGAGAAGGAGGAGGAGGAGAAGGAGGAGGAGGAGGAGGAGGAGAAGGAGGAGGAGGAGGAGGAGGAGAAGGAGGAGGAGGAGGAGGAGAAGGAGAAGACAAAGCAAAGCTGTCTCAGGGTCTGCTTTTGAAACTCATGTAGGAATTTATTACAGGACCTTCCCTAGGTCCCTGCCGAACACTGAGCAAGGGCTGGGTGGTGATTTTTGCTTAGCCACCCCTACGCCATCCCCGAATTGCCTCCTGACTCCAGCAGCCCTGAGTGGCCCCAGCCCACCCTAGTCTTTGTGCTGGAGGAAAACTGCTGCCCTTTGTCCTGCCTCCACTCTCCTGGTCTCTGGAGACTTCCTAAAGCTGGGTGATGCTGCAGGCCCCAGAGCCCCTTACAGCTCCGCCTTTCCGGAGCCTTCCGGGAGCCGACTGCAGCCGACCGAGCTGAGCCTCCCGTGCCTCTGTCATGGGCTTTCTGCAGTGGCCTGGGTGAGATTAGCTCTCTGCTATCACTGTAATTTACAAGGCTCACATCACCATGTAACAACTCGGTGATTACATGGAAAATATCGTATAAATACACAGTAATTACAAGTTCATGCAGATTACTTGGGATATACATTTGAAGTTACCGAGCAGTTCAAAGATTAATTATCCTGTAACTGGCAGTATTTAAATCATTTTCCCCCCTCATATATGGCTACATCGAGGTCGACTTCAAGGCAGCCTAGGACAGGAATGCCGTGAGTATGATCTGAAAAGAAAAAATGAAATTTGACAGGCATGGATTATTTAAAGCATGCATATGGGAGCCGAACAGCCACTACACTTTGATGCAAATCGTAGGGGAAAGAGCGGGGGATGGCGTGGAGGGAAAGGTGCTGGCCAAAGTGAGGGCTTCCTGCCGGGAACTTGAAATTTAAACAAATAATCATTTAAATGGCAGCTCAGCATTACGGTCCGAGCTGCGTGCATTAATGTCAACATCTGGTACCAACATTTTGACAATTCTATTAAAATGCCCCAGCATTCCCTATCTAACACCTGTTAGCTCTAATTTTCTTTCCTGAGTAGCCCACCAGTAGACAGGGTAGATTCCAAACCATTTATCACTTTTAAAGTGCTTCCATATGCTTGTTGGGCCCAGGCTGGCCCTAGGCAAACGGTTTCCGAATGCATTAAAATTCAGGCCTATTTTTTTTAAGTGTAGACACCAATGTTTCATTGAATTCATGTCTGGTAATTATTAGCTTAAATTATGTCTCACACATGACAAAGTGGACCGTGAATTAAAAGGCGTGCGCACACACACACACACACACACACACACAACGCACACGCACACACACACACACACACAACGCACAGGCACTCTTCATAGATGCCCTGGAGCTGCAGGCTGCATGTTGTATGTTATTGAGACGTCAGTCAGTGAGCATTACACAAACATGCTTCATGGAGGGCCCTGGTAAGAGGCCCTGGGCTCCCAGGAGACCATCTAAAAATGTCAGAAATGCTGCAGCATAAATGACTGACACCAACAAGGCTACTTGCTGCTTGAGAGGCCAAGCTATTAGTTAATATATTACAAGTTCCAAACCTCTAAGCAAAACAGGAAATACAATTTCATTTTGACAAAGGGCTACAGATAAGATCGTAGTGATTCCCAGACAATGCAATCTCTCTGATTTGGGGAGGGCCTTCAGCAGGCTGGGAAGGCAGGACAAGCCGGGTAGACTCAGGGGCTGGCAGCCATGCTGCCAAAGCACGGCTCTGCCTGGAAATGATGGGGGGACAGAGAAGTCCAGATATTTCATAGCGGTGTCTGGCTGCCCCTGGCTGTGCCTCTTTCATAAGTAGAGGAAGTGGGTGGAATCTAACAGCTGTTTTTAAAGGAAAGGAGGTGCTTGCAAGAAAGGGGTGGTGAGGTTGGGGTTATTGCATGGGTAGAAGATCACTCGTTACCGTTCAGAGGAGACTCTTAAATTAGATACAGCGTGCGGTATGGCTTCTTTCAGATTCTACCCCTGCCAGCAAGCCCATATGGAAGAAATGCTTTAGGTACTACCATAACAAAACACACATAGAAAAAGGGAAGATTTTAAGCAAAACCAAAACAAACAAACAAACAAACAAACAAACAAACAGCGCTTCCATGTGCTTGGGATGAAGGGTATGAACAGTTCCCTTGAAATACAGAGACATTGAGAGGGCAAGGGAACAAGGCACAAAAACCACGTCGCCAAACCTATGTCGACAGTTAAAGTGTCCGCCTGGACACACGCACACCTACGAGTTCACACTTCCTCTGTTTACTAAATAACACTTCAGCACAGTTTTCATCTTATAAGGAAAGTGTTTGAAACTTGGAATAAGTGCACTTAATTAAAGGAAGGCTGTGAAAATGTGCACTAATCTGATATGACTAATAGCAAGTGCATGAAATTGCTAATTAGAATTTCATTAAAGGTGCTGCTTTATCAGACTGTGAAAATCACAACCTTTAAAATTCTTTCAGGAGAGCTTAATTCCTTTTCAAACAGAAATATTCTTTAAAGACATTTGATTTGTTCTGAAGGAATACAAGGTTTCGGCTGGAACTAAAAATGTCTCCGATATTGGGGGAGGCGACATCAGAGCAGGAGTCCAGACCAGGGACTTTGTTGTCTCTGCCCGATGAAGCTGCCTGCCCCCTCCTCCACAGACGACTGTTCAAAGACCCAGGCAAACAGGGTCAGTCTGTTCCACACAGAATGTGCCTTCTGCAAAAACCAACATTTAGTGTCTCCTGGAAGAGGAGACAAAGTCACTCTAAACATTTTAAAAGCCACTAAACGAAATAAAATTTAAAACTTTTCACATGTATTTTTGTGGGGATTGGAATTTACATTTATCTTTTTGCCTTAACATTTTTCTCTTATTTTTGAGATTATAATATAAACACGATTTTTAAAAGAAGCAGTTACAATAAAATATTTTCTCTTTACAAAGGCCACCCTGCCATTTTCCTTATCAGTAGTCTTCACTCTTTCTTTTTTTTTTTTTTAAAGAAAAATCAACCTCTTAAAATATAATAAAATTTCAATTATAAAACTGCACTTAAAAGTTGGTCTTCCAACTTGAAAATCTTTTCAGCTTTGGCACACACATACTTCACTCCTTCCCCGATTGCTGTCCTCGTTAACCAGGGCTGTGTTCCCCATTTTAATCTCAGCCCTTGGTCCTCAGGTCAGTGCTTGCCAGGCAGTAAGAAATCCTTCCCTTCATTTTCCTGTTCCTTTTCTTTTTCAGCCATTTATCTGTAGTTTTAAATATGAAATCACTCTTTGCTGCATCTTCCCATGTGGCCAGTGGCATTTTGCCTTTTTCTGTGTGTCCCTTCCTTGTTCTCACAAACAGCATCACGGTTCTTTTGAGTACTCACACTTGATTGAACAGTGACATTTTTGTTACCAAAAAAGAAAAAAAAATAAAGAAAGAAACAGAAAGCAAGAGCCTCATTAGCAACAGCATAAAGCAGAGCTCCTGTGAACGTCCTCCACTGTATTTTCACGGTGACCGCTTCGACTCTCCCATTCTCCAGTGACGGCAAGAGTTCAGAAGCAAAGCTTCTGAATATACTTCAAATCTTGATTAGGACCTCATCAGTCATCTTCAGGCAGCTATCATTTCTGAAAGGGGAGAAAATAAAATTAGAAATAACTTTATTTGAGAAACTGATTTCTTTGGACACCTGAACAAATTTCAAGTGGGTTAATGACAGTTTGGTCTGATTTTAAATTCAGCTAAAGGAATTTTCATGGCATATGGATAATTTATCACCAATGCTAGGGAGCAGGTGAAAGACTACGTGTATTTTCCCCCCAACATACGTGGGGTACATTTGTACAATAAGAATGATGATTTTAAAAAATGGGTCTAGACTGAAATGAGAGAAAATTATGTTCCTTAGCTGTCGTCTGGAATCCAGGGCGGGTGTCAGTCTTGCTCTCTGTGGCCACTGCAGTTAAACAACACAGCTAATTCGAATGTTTTAAGTTTCAAACTGGAAAATATTGTTCTGCTGTGGAAACAATGGGGCCATTGTCCTTTCGAGCGCTCTACCATTTCAGATGCTTTACTGCTTGCTTTTATGCAAAACAAATGACAAGTAATGGCAATTTAATTTTTGTCAAGTCAGTCACAGAGAGAGCGTGAGTGACACAAACAGCAAAGTGGGACCTCACTCTCTCTGTCAGTAGCTGAATTAACAGTGGCAGGAATAAAAGCAAGCAGCCAGCAGCCCTCCTTGGGCCCTCAACCCCCCAGCGGGACCTGCTCATCGCTGCTGCCACTGGGCAAAGGGCTCTCCGGTTGCTGTGCTGGACTTCGGGATGGGAGATGCCAGTATCTCAGAACTGGGGCCCTGAGCCCAGGAGTGGCTGATCTTTGGGGTGGCGGGGGGTGGGGGAAGTGTCGGAATGGGAGACACTGGCTGATGGCCCCAGGAGATGCCGAGCATGGCTAGTCCCTCCATGGCCCTGAGGCAGGTTGCTGAGCCCTGGGTTCCTCCGTGGGTGGCCTTGAATATCTCCCTTGTCCTCTGTGGCTTCAGTTTGCTCAACCAGAGGTTGCTGACAGTATGCCTTTTACTCTCAAAGGCCCAAGAGCTGCCATGGAGAACTTCAAATGGTGTTTGCTGATAGCAAAGTAGCTAGCACACTTAGAAAACCTCATTTCCCACCATCCCCACTTTCCAAACATGTTTCTACCTCAGAACCTCGTGCTGCCAGGCATCCTTCTTCCCTTGCTTCTGACTTGTTTCTGTTCGGACATCACCGAGAGGTCCTTCACAGCCACTCACCATCTCACCCCTCACCATGGTGAGGCTGTGGCCTTCCTAATACAGCCTCTAGGAGAACTGGCCTTTCTCTTTGTTTAGCATTATTGCTGGTCTGCTCCTAGACCGGCTGTCCAGGGCTCCTCAGCCCTTTGGTTAACCTTGGGTATGCATAGACGAAGTCACTTGCTCTGCAACACCAGACTGGGCAAACAGCATCTTCCCTGAGCACCGAGGCCTCCGCCAAGGCTGCACGTGGAACCAGCTCGAAGAGCAGGTATGTTAGAGCAATAATTCCTTAGCAAATGGAGGTTCTCCAGAACGATGCCAGCTTCTTTCTCCCTTGCCTGGTGTGATGAGAAGGGGCTCTAGGAGGGGTCCTTCTACACACTGAGCCTGAGGAAGGTCCTGACAGGCGGCCAAGGGAACTCCTAGGCTTCCTCCTGTCTTCCTCCATGTTAGCTGTGCAGGCTCTGGACTGGCCCCGCCCTTAGCCTTCAGAACCCCATAGGGCCTAGGAACCCCATCCCCACACTGGGCCGGCAGTCCTCGCTTTTCTGTCATGCACCTTGCAGCGTCACCCTAGTGACACACTCCAAGGCCTCAGTCCCTGAAGCTTCTTTGGATCTTTGCTTGGCCCTGCCTGGTTTGACCGTGGTTAGAGAGTAATGCCTGTTCTCCACCTTCTCTGAAGCCAGCTGTTCCACACTGGCTCCTGCTGGGCTAGCCATGCCACCCCCGCCCCCAGAGGAGGCGCCTGCACCAGCTGCCAGCTTATGGAACCAGAGCCCAGTGGGCCATGCCAGCCTAGTGTCCAGGGGATGGGGTAACGCGCAAACTAGCCAGAGCCTCTGGGTGTCAGTGTCATGGCTAGAACCAGGGCCCGAGTATTTCTGGAAGGCCTGGCTGGCGCCACATGCCGCACTATTTATTTACTCTGTGGGGTTTTGCAGACAATGGCCATCCTTGGTGGCGCCTCCCATCCTTAGGTCTTATTTTAAGAAAAAAAAAAATTGTGGGAGATCTATCTGTCCTGAGGCCCAGAAGTGACTTACGTATCTCTTACCAGCTGCTTCTTGGCACCAGCTCGGTGGTGGGAGCTGCAGACGTAAGTGTGATCAGAGATGACACAGACAGCCACTTGCCCTGTGCCAGGAACCACACAGTGTGCTTGTGTCACACATAGCTTTCTAGGTGGGCCTTTTCTTAGCACGTTACGTAGGAGGAAACCAAGGCACAGAGTACACTTAGAGCTTGGTAAAGAAGCCTAGGCAGGATGCTGAGGTGTGGCCTTGGAAGCAAAGCTGGGATCTAAAATTCCTCCTCAGTCTGTTGAACATCACTAAGTGGTGGCAGTCAGCCCTACGAGTCTCCAGGGGCGACACGCTGCTGCCCTAGAGGCTCCGGGCTCTGGCAGTGAGGAGAGAGGTGGGTGGCAGGACTTTATACACGGGAGCTGCTCACTGTGGGCCATGCCCTGGCCCTGCTGCTCCCTTTCCTGCCACACTGCTGGGGCCTGTGGAGTAGCCTGGGTGGCAGGAAGAAGCTTCACCCAGCATGGATGTGGTGCTCTAGCCACTCACCCTGGACTCAGAGTCTCTGAATGCAGAGCTGCAACAGTTCACCAAGATTCCAAGTCCAGGCACCTTAGCCCACACCTTACCCAGGGGAAGGCCTCCACCTGTGCCAGGCCAGGGGCACTGGACTGCTCAGCCACTCTCACTCTGCCCACACTTGTGAGATCAGGTAATGGTAACTGAATACCTCTGAGTATTCACAAAGTCAGTGACACTCATTTCTTAGAGCTATTGCCAGTGTGAGTGTGTGTGTGTGTGTGTGTATGTGTGTGTGTGTGTAAGCCAGAGGACCACATCAGCTGTCTCCCTCTGTCACTCCTGTTTGAGATAGGCTCTCTTAGTGAGCCTGGAGCTCACTGACTGGCTGGACTGGCTGGCTGGCGCTCTCCAGGGACCCTCCCACCCACTAAGTTCTGGGTCACAGGCACGCCCTGCACCATCATTCCCAGGGGCTCTAACTCAGCTCTTCACACTCACGCGGGAAGCACTGAAATGACAAAACCAGCTCCCCAGCTCCGCATCAAAAAAGATGTTTCTTTATTTTGTGGCTTGGGATCAAACTGAGTCCAGTCCAGCTTGGTGAGCATTGTAGCCCTGAGCTCCGTAACCAACTCTTCGTGGTCTTCCTTTCGAGACACTAAGTTCTACAGAGCCTTGAACTTGCTCTGTAGCCCAGGCAGGCTTCAAACCTGTAATCTCCCTGCATCAGCCTCCCTGAGCAGTCAGTGTCACAGTCCTGTGCCCAGGTCTGGCTTGATCTTAAAGAGCAGGTCCCGGGAGAGCCAGTCATGTCTGTGGCCTCAGGTGCTTTGCTCCGTGGCTTACGCGTCTCACATGAGCACGGTGGGGGTGGCTGAGTAGCTGGTCTGCCTCCAGAATGATGCCTTCTTGTCTAGGGCACATGGCCATGGCAAATGAAGAGATGGAGGAAACTGCAAAATGCCCGTGAGTGACAAATCTCATTGAATGACACAGATGGTTGGAAATTAACCCTGTCGTTACTGTGGACAGCAGCATTCGTCCTTCTTGTGAAAAGGGTTGGACTCCAGGGCTGCTGGGCCAACCCTCACACGGCTTCATGGTGGAAATCCACTGAGGCTTCATGTAGTTGCCCTGACCTTTCACCCACTTTATAGGCCAAGAAACTGTGAGGAGAAGCCACCCAGGATAGTGAATGATGGCGTCTGCCTTCCAGCCACGGCTTCCTGGCTCCAGTCTGCAGCCCCATTGTGTGCAAGCTACTCTGTCCTCCTGGACCAGAACTTTCCTCTTCATTAAATGTCTGGGGCCCAATTCCACACCCTGTCTACCTACATGCTATCTTGCTACTCTTATGTAAAGAACCACTCAGGCTCTGTGGGGCTGGGCCCACGTGAGCAAGGCTTTGGAGGGCCAGAGTGACATGTGTATGACTGGCCACATGGCCTTGGTCCCCTCTACTTTGTCAGTCCACTGCCGCACCAGGGCCCAAGCTGATTTTAGTGTACACAGCAGGGTGGTGAGCGACTGACATTCTGAGGTGAGACATTCACAAAAGCATCAGCTGCTCTGAACAAGATGGCCGCCAGTTTATAGCGTTTATAGTGCCATCCTAAAAACGTTGGCGGGCTCTTCCTGCTGTTCCCAGGCTCTAAGTGGCTGTGACTTCATTGAGGTCAGACACAATCTTGGAGGACTTGATCTCAGACTTCAGGGTGCAGGTGGAGGAGTCATGTGCTCTTCAAACTCTGCCCGAGAGCAAGAGCAACACCATGCTCAACACTCAATAGGAGAGAAAACGAGTGAATACTCAGCTGCCTCAGCTGTGAGGCCTGCTTTCCCTTGTCTTCCCTGTGCCTGCTTTCCCCATGCATAAAGGTAGCATGGTAGCTGTGTCTCATGGGCTTTGAAGGATGATTTCTGTATGGTGAATGCGGCCTGCTACGGAGGAGCAATAGCTCCTCCAAACATCTTCGGAGCAGCTCCACTCCCCTCACATACTGGACATGCGTGGCCTGTGAGTCCCAGAGGGCACGCCTTTACTAGCAGGCAGGGCGGAGAGTGTTGCTGGGTTCTCCACTGACCTCTGGGTGACCTAGGATGGGCCTTGAATTCTGGCTTCCCCTTATTAATACTGTGAGATTGAAATGACAATACACACCAGACAAGGAACACTGGGTGAGTATTTCAAGTGAAGCAAATAGAACTTCACTCTTAAAGTTCCCCTGTCTCAGCCCTTCTTCACCTCAGACAAGTCGGCTTCCCTCCTGAGTGCCAAAAAGACTACAGTTCCCAGCCTTTGGGTCAGGGCCCACGGGACTGAGTTTTGCTAGTGGAATGAAGGCAGGAGTAACATGGAAATGTCTATGCCTGCCGAGCCTTGAGAATTTCCTTGTGTTTGTGTTTCCTTCCTTTTTTTTCACCTTCAACCTTTAAAATTAGTTATTTAAGGGCTGACAAGATGGCTCAGTGGTAAACAGGCTTATTGGCAAACTCGATGACTTGAGTTTTACCCTCAGAATTCAAATGGTAGAAGGAAATGCTGGTTCCCACGAGTTGTCCCCTGGCTACCACATGTACATGCCACTCTTGTAAGATAAACAAAAATAAGTCAGAGTACAAAGCAACAGACTTTATCATGACATGTGTACATCTGTGTGTATAAAAAGACTGTGTGTATACTTTGTCTGCCCGTTTTCTCTTTTTTAATTTTTATTTTATTTTAGCTTATTAACCTTATATCCCAAGGGTGCTCCCTCCCTCCTCTCCTCCCAGCCTCCCTTCCCTTTCTTCCCCTTTCTCCTTTCTTTCCCTCCAGAAAGAAAGGGTGATAAGAGGGTGGTGTCCTCCCCCACCCTCTTATCAACCCTCCCCAACACATCAAGTCACAGCAGGACTGAGCACATCTTCATCCCCTGAGGCCAGGCAAGGCAGTGCTGCCAGGGGGAAGTGGTCCAAAAGCAGGCAGAGTCCATGTTAGAAACAGCCCCATCCACTCGCCAGGTGACCCTCATGAAGACCAAGCCTCCCATTGGGCCGAGGTCCGGACCATGCATGTTCCTTAGTTGATGCCTTAGTCTCTGAAAGCCCCCATGGGACTGGGTTAGTTGTCTCTGTTGGTCTTCTTGTAAGGTTCCTGTCCCCTCCAGGTCCTTCCATCTTTCCCCCAACACCTCCACAGAACCCCCGGAGCTGTGCCCAATGCTTGGCTGCAAGTCCCAGCATCTGTCTCCTTTTGCTTCTGACTGTACCCTCCCAGATGACAGTCAAGTTAGTCTCCTGTCTGCAAGCATAGCAGAGCATCATTAATAGTGTCAGAGGCTGGCTCTCTACCCTGGGGTAGGTCTCAGGTTGGGCCAATCATTGGTTGGACATTCCCTCCATCTCTGTTCCCTCTTTATCGCTGTGCTTCTTATAGGCAGGGTAATTTTTGGATCGAACGTTTTGTCAGTGGATCGCAGCAGCCCTGCGACAGAACTGTTTTGTGTGTTTTCCTCCCTGACTGCTCATTTGTTTTCCCTAGGCTGGCTCTCTCTTCCCTCAGTAGCTCCCCCTTCTGCTGTCCTATCACAGATAGATTTCTTATCAGTGTTGGTGGTAAACTCTTATAACCCCAACATGAAGGAAGCTGAGGCAAGAGGATTAAGAGTTCAAGACTACCCCAAACTACAAAGTGAGTTTGTGTCTCAAACACTCGCCCCCCCCCCCCAAGAAGACCCCCTCAAACCAAGTATTGAGATGTAGTTTAGTGATACAGCTGTCTAGCATGTGTGAGACTCTGGCTTAGTTTCTAGTCCTACCAAAACAAAGAGCACAGAAACCTCTATGTCTATGAATCATACTTATAAAACACATATATACTCATACATATGTACTATGTACACACACACACACACACACACACACACACACACACACACACACTGACTCATGCAATACTAAATGTTCATAAAGTGACGTGGGGAAGACGGTGGGGCTCTCCCAGCAGAATCTGCCTTCCTAGCCTGCTGACTACATGTATCCGTGGACCACGCCCCAATAATATTCCACATTTCAAACAACAGCCTTATGAAACACTGTATGAAATAAACCCAGTGACTGCCTCATCTTCATGGACAAGGACACAGGCACAGAGAGGGCATAGAACTGCTGTTCCAGGGAGGTGGGACCTTTCTTCTCAGCTGCATCTGCCTTGTGAGGGAAGTGTTCAGCACGGAGCTTCTGTGGTTCCACAGAACAACACCGCTCCCCAGCAACTGCAGTCCCGTGAGTTCTGGGTGATTGGGTGGGAAGATGCCAGGCTGGGGCCCAGCACGCATGTGGGACATGGGACCCTGACTTGGTTGGTGCTTGAGCCAGGTGCCCTGGCAGCCAGCCATTCCAGGTTCTGTCTGTACACAGTGAGCAGTGTGTGCTAACACTTCAGAGGAAAGGGTCTCATTAGGTTTGTGTGGAGGCTGTTGTCAGCCTTCTTTAGATGAGCACTCCTAGCTCACAAGACTCGATCTTCCCCAGAGTGCTCACAGTTAAAGAAGGAAGCCTGGCACCACCCAAGTCTCTGATCCAGCTGGCCTTGCTCCTTTTCTCTTGGAAAGAGCAGTAGTACCAGGTGTTGCTCTTCCCAGAATGGTGACTTTGGAAGCATCCTGAGATCCAGTAAGGACCGCTTGTTGGAGTCAACGTCTAATGTGCTCACAACGGCCTCATCCATAGGATGACAATAGAGAGCCCCGCCTCAAGCCCCCAGACTCCCTCCAACCTTTATCAATACGTACTGTGGAACGGGTGCCTTGGTTACCACACACTGTTGACTGAGGGCTGAGAGGAGCCACGCAGGCAGGGGCAAGCGAGTGCCACTAGAGAGCTGACGTCAAAATGGCTTTGGGTGTTCCCTTCACACACCCGATCTGCTCCTTCCAGCTGAGTGACTTCAGGCACCTCACTTCGCCCCGCCAAGTCTATCATTCCAGCTGTAAGATGGAGGGGACAAAGACAGCATCTGATGAGACTGCGATGATGAAATGAATTAACAGTATATAAGATAACAGGCGCTTAGTTGTCCTTTATCATCAAGGACAGAGTTTTAGCAGGTGGTATAATGTGCAACGCACAAGAGATGCAAACACAAAGCTTCCGGGCTGCAGCATGTTGTCAGTGTGGGCCTGTGGGGCCTGCAGAAGCTGGAAAGAGAGGCAGGCTGGCTACGAGAGTTTGTCTTGACACATTCTTTCAGTGATGGGTAGTGTGTATGCTGGTGGACTCACAATATTACATCATCTAGTGATGTCATGGCCACCTTCTTTGCATACGTCTAGTCTATAATGTTTTAATAACCACAAAATCTCACAGCGATACTCTTTCGGGACTGTTGCCCTGTCATTGCGTGATACATGGCTGTTTAATATGCAATGGAGAGCCACGGGAGGTCTTGAAGGAGGGGAATGTCCTGAGAATGGCCTAAGCTATTTAAAAGGAGCCCTCTAGCTGCAGAGGCCAAGCAGTCTTCTTTGGCCAGCTCCAGGAGAAGGAGTGCTCACGGAGAGGGCCCCGTGGGCTTGGCAGTCTGCGGAGTTCCTGATGCGTAGGGCACCGCACACAGCCTGGTGACAGTCACGGCAGCGGGAGCATCCGTCCCACGCCCAGGTGGATGGCTGGCCTCCACAGCCAGCTTTCGTCTGTGCAGGGCCTAGACTCTGTCACTTCATGCACCATCGGTGCATCCTTTACGTAACAACAGCAGGGATTGTTGTGGCAAGGTAGAGACTCGGGACCAGCCTCCTTTGGGGCCTGAGACCCAGGAAACTTTCTGTCCTCTGGATGCGGAGCTCCTTGACCTTCAGAAACCAGGTTCCAGGAGGTGTGCGGAGAGGGCCAAAGGAGGCAGGCTCCTTTCAGAGTCTCCCCCAGGTTCTGAAGTGCAGGCCACACTGCTGAGAGCTGCCTGTCTGTCTCTTAAGCTCTCCCTTAACCTTTGCTTGTAACCCTGCAAGCCCACCCCATCAATTGACAATCACAAAATATTAGACTTAACGCTGCAAAGTGCTGCTTTTTAATTCACATAACAAGCTCCTAAATAATTCAAACAGCAAACAGACCCTTCGAGTCAATGGTGGGAGGCAGCTTGGACCAGCAGGAGAGTGTCAACACATGCCACATTTCCCGGATCGACTCCGTTTCAAGAGCCCTATTAAGTTAATTGCTGGTTTCTGACAGCACAGAGCCTGCTGGGAGAAAGCCAGCTTTATTAGCCTCACGGCATTGGAGGCCTCCACCCCCTGCCTCTACGTGTAGACACTGGTGGGTGGTATGGAGCCAAGCAAATCAGGTCAGGAGACCAGAGATGCTTTGGACACTGGTGGCCACAGCTCACAGTGAAAGCCAGAAACTGTCAAGAGTCAGTTTGCTCATGATTTCTTACCCTTCACCCGGCCCCCACTGCCCCACCATGCTGCCTCTTCATGTCAGACTGTTAACAGGTCACAGAAAGTTCAGTCATAGGCAAGGAGTTAAACTGCTCGGTGTGGCCTGGGCTTGTTGGTAAGCGTTAATGGAGAGGAGGCCACCTCACAGCTACTCAGGAATACACCTGTTCAGGAGAGTCTCCAGACTAAAGGGGAGTACGCTAGACTCTTCATGGTTTTTTGTAGACCTTGAGGTCAGTGAAACCAATTCAGAGCTGGAAGCAAGACGTCAGGGTGGGCAAACTGGATAGAGAGCCCATGGATCCAAGGATGGGCAGAAAGGACCAGGGAAGAACAGAAGGACGACAAGCCCTTTAGCCTCTGTGATGCAAAAACTTTACATAGAAATCAGATGACTCCTTTGTGGTTCTGGCACATAACCCCGTGGCTTGGGCATCCTGTGGCTTGGTGGGCTACTACAGATGTGCTTTTGTTTTTTGTTGTTTTTTTCTCTTTTTTTCCAGGCTCAGGATGACGCTATAACGGATACAACCAAGGTTCTATATAGGTTATAATTCTAGCTCACTTGTGCTGTGACCCTTGTGTGTGCACACACGTGAAGGCCAAAGTCAATGCAGGTGTCTTCCTTGACTGCTCTCCACTTTATTTTTTGACACAGGGCTCTCACTGAAGCTGGAGGTCTCTGATGGGGTAGACCAGTTGGCCAGCATGGTTCCGATCAGCCTCCCCAGCTCTGCTCTTACAGGTACATGCCGCCTGTCCAGCTTTATGCTGGGAGTGCGTGCTCAGGCTCTTATGTTGTACAGCAGTGCTTTACCTGTTTAGCCTTCCTTCCAGCCCCTGTGTGAACTTAAAGAGTAAAGTTAAGTCCCTTGACCCTTTTCCTGTGGCCCAGGTGATACGGGACTCTCAGCTGAGCAGCCTGTAACACAGGTGGCACACCTGGTACCAAGCACCTTCCAATCCATCTCTCTTGTACATCTGGTTAATTACAAGTGCTTTGTGTACAGTTGGACAAGCAACTCTTTCATAGTTCTTTTTGTCCCAGCCCTCGGGTCTTGTCTCTTTCTGCTGACAACACCATCCCTGGAAAGACCCCCAACAGAGAATAAAGCTTGAACACAATGGCAGGAGTGGGCACTGGGCTCAGATGGACTGCAGTGGAGGTAGGTGGAAGGGGACTCCCTCTGTGGCACCCTCAGAGCCCTGGTGGACAGGATGGAAGCGCCTTGCTGCTTTGATGAAACCAGGCCAGAGACACAGTGTGATACAGTGTCACATATACACTGCGCCAGCCAGCTGGGTGTTCTATGTTTAAATTTATGTTTTCTGCCATTTGTTTGTCTATCTAAGCACTTTACAGCCTGATTCCGGCTCCCAGCTCCTCTCCTCTCAGTCCCCCCTCATACCCCCATCTCCTCTCTCCTCAGAGAAGGGGAGGCCTCAGAGAGGCACGCTGGCACCTCAAGGCCCGGCAGGACTAAGCATTCTCTCCACTGAGGCTGGACAGGGCAGCCCCCCCCCCCGCCGAGTGGGTATTCTTGTCAGCGCTGTGTAGACAGAAGGGTTATTATCTCACATTGCATATAAAAAGTAGAAGCTCAGAGGTGCTAAGCAACTTTTCCAAGATGACATAGCTGGTGAACAGGTGTCAGAGCCGGGAACCTTACTGTGCGTCACACCACTGGGCTGTCCACTCACTAGTTCCACCCTCACTTCCTAAATCTGATCATGCTCTCCTGAAACAGCAGTGCTGTCTTCAAGACGTCCAACAGCACTTTAGAAGGCCTTCCTTCCTTCTTCCTTCTCAACTCAGGGCGGTCCTCCCTTCTCAGCAGGTCTCCTGGAAATCACAGCCTCCTTGCAGTTCTGACCCGTCCCTTCCCGCCCCCATGCCCTGGGCTGGACACCTCTTGGATGGCCTCCCTTTTGGCTCCGCCTCCCCAGCCATCTCTTCACACACACACACACACACACACACACACACACACACACACACACACGGCAGGGGACATCAATGCAAGTATGAGATTCAAACCAAAAGTTGCTGGGCCAGCTGAGCTAGAACAGGGTGCCAGCATGCTAGCCCCTGCCCCTGCATCTATACCTGTCTGCATCTTGGGAAATGAAGCCTCTGCAGCTAAGGAAAAACAGGCACCTGGGTTTCCACAGGCCCAGGAGGCAGGAAGGACGGCATGCCGTCAGGACCTTGTTGCCTACCTCTTGTCTTGGGCTTCAACATACAGTCTAAATATATGCTTTGAAAATTGAAAAGGGCTCACATATAGAATGTGGCTGGTAGCGGCACGGCTCTCTTTGAACTTGTCTCTTTAAAGACAAAATTGGCGAAGTGTTTTCCTATGCTTAAGGAGACACTTGAACACGGCAGCAGATGGGGGATGGAAACTGAAGTGTCTCTCCCAGGCCACCATACATGGATAAAACAGGCACCGTCTATTCCAAGCGCTCATTAATAGCTGGTCTCCAAGGCCCCAGCAGCAGCTAGAGGATTTGACTCATTAAAAAGATGCTGAGGTGGAGCTGCTTCCTCGAGCCTATTGCTGCTGCTAGGCCTGGTGCCACATGCTCCTCAGAGGCCTTAGACAGGCACCCTGAGTGCTGGCTGGGAGCAGACTGTGAGGACCTGGAAAGTCTCTGGACCACAGATTAGGTGAGAAACCCTCCCTGCTTATCACATTTATTCTCTCCACCTCGGCGCCCTGCTCTGGTGCCAGATCAAGATGCACAGAAATGAATTCTCTTGTCAGGGGTCTTTCTGCTTCTCAACAGGTCTGAAACTTTCTGGGTGAGCCACAGGGCACTACCAGGTCTGGTCCTTGTGGGAGGCCTGAGATGAGCCTCAGAAAAGTCTGGAAGGGTCTGGCCTGTGGCAGGGGCTCTCAGCTCACAACCCACTTGCAGGTCTTCCCAGGGTCTCTGTTAGAAGAAGGCCGTTTTGATCGCCACACTCTTCATTGTGTGGGAAAAGTATGTTTTTCCCATCCTCACTGGGGCGGGGGGGGGTAACATTTTCCCTGGCTGCTCCAGGACAAGCTCCCCTCTTGTATAACTTGTGCCCCTAGGCCCTTTCAGAGTGTCAGAAGCTCTCACACACTAAATGCTCTTGACTGTGCCAGCCCCTCTGATGGGTTCTCTTGCCTCAGAGGACCCGCCTGCTGTGACATGCTCCATGTGAAGCTTTTCTGTGCTGCAGCAGCAACACTGGCTTCAGGAGTTCTGACCTGCCGTTAGCCCATATTCATATATTCTTAATGGGTGATAATAATAATGAGTTGGACTGTCTAAACTAATCTGAAACCATCAACGTTACAAGATCTGCTCAGGGGTCGAAGGGCTGGGAAATAAAAAAAATCCACAAAGCTGTTGTTGCCGAGCCCTGAAACTGTATGTCGATCGTAATAAAGACCGTACATCATTGCGGGCAACCTGAGGAGCCCAGGTTAAGTCTGAAGGATGAGGGTTTTTCAGGCGAGCATGGTGGCTGGACCTCCTTTCTCTCCCTTGCTTCCCTCTCTGGCAGCCGCAGTGAGCCACCTGCCCAGCAGCCCCTCTGGAAATGAAGGTACTTCCAGCAGAGCCCCCCACCCTTGCTGTGGTGGCACAGCTCGCTGTATCCCTCACTGTCTCTGTGGATTGCCTGCTTGCAGTGGCAGGCACCCTTCCTCTGGCTTGCCGATCCTCAGGCTGCTTGCCCATGTTTTATAAATTCACGATTGGCTGTTACCTGACTGCTGCCTCGGGCACCGAGTCCCAGGAGGCAACCTCTCAGCCTTTAGACCCCAGGCCAGGAGCTAAGAATATCGCCCAGAGTATTCCCCAACACCGATGGCAGATGTGCCAGCAAATTAGCTGGTCCCAGTGGCCAGGTGTAGAGGACAGGCTACATAGTTACTAAAAGCATTACATACTTAATTTTCAAATTACGTCATACGTTCAGCCACAGGTCAGTGTTCTGGGAGCCTTTCCCCCAAAAAAGGAGACAAAATCAAGTTCTTAACTCTGTTTGGCAGAGACGGAGAGAAGAGGGAGGCTCGTGTGCTCCTGTCTGAGAGAGACCCCTTTAGGCAGAGCCCTGCTCCACACCAGCTGCCCCTCCACACACCTTCTTCCCTCCCAAGCCCAGCCCTGTGGCGTGAGCATAGTCAGCCTCGTCCTCGGCTGTCTCAGAGGCGGGGGCTGCTTTGTGAGGTCCCCTAGATTTCTTGCCCCGCCCTACCCGGCCGCCCCCGAGCAGTGCGAGCCCAGAGTGCCAGGCCCCACGCCGCTGCATCACTCAGGGCTGGCCGACGTGGGGTGCAGGTGACCAGAATGCAAGTGTGCAATTGTCCACACCTAACCCTAAATCCTGCTTTTTAAATAAACCTGTAATTTATCTAGTTACTATTTCTACTAATACCACTTTACTATAAGATACCACTTTATTTAAAAACTCAGGCAAGCTGGCAAAAAACTTTAATCCCAGCACACAGGAGGCAGAAGCAGATGGATCTCTCTTGAGGCGTGCTTCCAGGAAATCGTTAGCCCAGTCTGTGGACGCCTTTGAGGTGAGAGTCCCATCAATATGAGGACTGGAATTTGAGCTCCAGAATTCATGTGAGAAGTGTAGTGGTGTCACCTTGTTGAGAACTAGAAATTGGGCTCCCTGTCTGGACAGGTTAACCAATTGGTGAGCTATAAACCAATGAGAAACCCGGTTTCCAACCCACACCCTATCCCCACACAAACCACAAGGAAAGAACGGCTCTGAGACAAAGCCAGGCAGTCAGCCTTGCCATGGATCAGGTCACCCTACAAATTTACGGGGCACCAGCTCCCCCAGAGGAGATTTTCTCGTGTTTGTGCATCTGGTGTCTTTTCCATCACTCTCTCAGGCTCTTCTGCATCAGCCTCTTTCAGACTGAGCCCCAATCTCAGCATTTGAAAGAATTAGCTTGAGAGTAATATTGTGAACCAAAAAAATAATTTACAGGGTGATAATAATTGTGATGTTTATCTAATAAATATTGACAACTAATAATAGATGTCAATAAATTCTATCTATCATCTGTTTCTATATCATCCATCCCTCTATCTATCTATCTATCTATCTATCTATCTATCTATCTATCTATCT
>NW_026596125.1:18890411-18901520 GCF_907164565.1 Psammomys obesus
ATCTATCTATCTATCTATCTATCTATCTATCTATCTATCTATCTATCATCTGTCTGTCTGTCTATCTATTTGAAACAGAGTCTCACTGCATAGCTCTGGCTCACACAGACCCTGATACGTTGACCAGGCTGGTCTTGAACACACAGAGAACCACCTGCCTCTGCCGCTTAGGGTTAAGGGCCTGTGCCGCCACACCCTGCTCTTCTTTTTAAAATGGCTTTTAGACTCCGATTATAGATTATATTTTTCTGGTGATTTTTTTCTTTTTACTGTGTACAATACACATCATTTGTATATTCACCGTTTGCCTACTTCTCACTTCTGCGTCCTGGTCGAATTTAGTAACCCACACTGTTGTTAACACTTATGTATTTGTTTAAAATCTGGAGACAGGGCTGGTGAGATGGCTTAGAGGGCAAATCACTGCCGGGAAAGCCTCGTGACTTGAGTGAGCCGACACAGTCTGAGGAGAGGGCGGGTCCCTGGAAGCGGGGGGGGGGGGGAAGTTGCCCTTTCACAGCTGCATGCGCTGCAGTGCGTCCACGCCCACACTCAGACACGCGCACAGAGTGACACATCACAAACGGCAGGGAAGGTAGCTCGGGCGGCTGAACACTCTGGCAGAGCGTAGTTAGGTAGAGGCTTTGGAGAGGACGCCCAACCTCGAGTGCCATTCTGCCCCTCCCCCAGGGTCCAGGGACTGTGTATGTGCACATGCTTCTGCGAGTGTGTGTGTGTAGGCATGTATGTGTGTGTGCTTCTGTGTGCGTATGCATGTATGTACATGTGTATATGTATGTGCAATGTGTGTGTGCGTGTGTGTGTGTGTGAGTTTCCACCCATTTGATCAGCTTGCTTCAGTCTCATTGCTGAAGGCCACTGAGAGACACATTCAAATCCAAGCTGCCTCTTCCTCCTGCTCCTACAGAGCAACGAGATTGACGTTTTCAAAAGCCTTCCACAGTCACAGCACCCACCAAGTTTCCCCCTCGGGGGTTAATTAGGAGAAACTGTCTTTCTGGCTCTCAAAATCCTCATTCTAAATTTCTCAGAGGAAAGGAGAGGCTCAGCAGGTGGAAGGAGCACCCCGGGAGCCGTGGCCCTCTTGTCTCCCCTGCCCTGTGTGGACAGTGGAGACAGAGCAGAGCTGGAGGATGGCGGCGATCGGCATGCAGATAGCACATTAGCGATAGATAATAGTGTCTAAATAAACACCGGCAGCCTGCCTCTCCGCCTCTAGACCAAGCGTATCTATAAATACTCTAATGACACCTAGCCAGCCAATTACTCGCTTCTGGGAAGGGCCCTTATTAATGGCATTGCAGTGAGGGGAAAAACATTAATTATTGGACACAGTGGGATCTTTTACGTTCTGTCTGGTCCGGACAGCACCAATTAATGCAACAATCATTATCCACAACCGTTGCCGAGTCCTGAGAGCAGCCGTCCCGGGCTGGCTGGCTGGGGCGCGAAGGGCACCCGGGGAACGCCACTCTCTTCACCGTGAAGCGGCTGGAACAAAGCAGAGGTTTCTGGACAGTACCCCTGGAGGACAGAGATGGGAAGATCTGTCGCAGTGCACTGTGGGTAAACCACACTGAGGAGCAGCCACCTTTGGAGCAGAGCGGCTTGACTGGCCCGTTCACCACCCTCTGGCCCCATGGCTCCCAGAAGCCTCGGATGCGCTCAGTCCTGACCCAGGACATTTGCACAAGCTAAGCCTCATGCCCCCAGAACCTTTCCCTACAGTATTAGTCCTTTCTGTTTCTGTTTTTGACACAGCATGTATCATAAATCATATTTTACAGCTGCATCTTGTTATTTTATCACTGTCCCTCTCCCCCATGCAAACTCTTAAAAGCAAGGATTTTATTCTTTTCTCTAGTGTTTACCCAACAGTCATATTGATATCAGGGGATCACGAGCTAGTGGGCCAATGAAGAAATCTTCACGTAGAAACACAGGCTTCAGCGTGTCCAGACTGCCAGGCATCTCAAAAACCAAAGCAGTCACGCTTTCACAGAACTGCACAGAAAAACAAACCAAAATTGAGCAAACCAACAAGACCCTGTGCTCGGCCAAAATATTCTATTAGCAGCAGCACTCCTTCCGGCAGACCCTAGGTCCCCTCACGGCCACACTGGCGCGGTCATGAGTTGCCTGGAGGACCCTTGACAAGCCACCCTGGCCAACAGCGCCTCTGCCCACTGCCCAGCACTTTGAGATGGCTCCAAAATAACCCTGCGTGACACAAGCTAGGAGAGGGTTACAGGAATGCTACTGTTTCCTTCCTGGTGACGGGGCGAGGCTTCTGGGAGGCATTAATCATACAGTACTTTGAAAAATTGGTTCCACTGAGACTCACTCCCCAGAGACCAGACCACACTGGGAGAGGTGGGTGTGCTGTGTGGCCCTTCGAGAGGGAGAGTCCAGTAGCCCGAGAAGGCTTCCTTGCCGGTGAGCTGTCCAGAGAGTCACACTCAGATGCAGGGAATTAGTTTTAACCCCCTGATCTGCAGGAACCCAGACAGCAGTCCTGTGTCCTTACCTGAAACAAACATCTCCTGAGATTTTCTTTTATTAAAGATACATTTGTGTGTGTATGTTCATGTGTGTGTGTGTGTTTGTGTGTGTGCATGTGTGTGTTCCTTTGCATGTGTGCCTGTGAGCTCAGACACACGTGTGTGTGAATGTAGCTGGAGGTCAGCCTAGAGTGTAGTTTCTCAAGAGCCGCTTATCTTGCCCAGACAGGGTCTCACTAGATTGGGGGCTTGTGAATGGATTAATCTGGTGGCCCACGGATGGATCGTCAGTCTAGCTCTCTGAGCCTGGGGTGGAATGTGTGGAGCCGTGCCTGGTTCCCAGCAGGGCTCCGGATTGGGCTCAGGCGCTCGTACTTGCTCCACAAGCATTTGCACATGGGCACATGGTGTCGGCTCTCCAGGACGTCTCCCCTCTTACCCAACATTAAAGCTGGAGGCAGTGGTGGGGTTCCATAGCCTGGAGCTGCTGTGCAGATGTGGCCATGGCAAGCATTTCCACCCCAGGCTTCCTAAAAACCCTTCATCTGGGAGGGAGCCCCACAGACGCTCAGCCATGACAGGGACACACAGGGTGCCCTGGAGGGGACTGCTCTGCCTTCATCGCCTGAAGTGACAATGACCTCACCTCCCAGAGGTCTCACGGCCTTTGCACATCTCCAGCACATTTGGTCTCCATGATGCAGCGGGGCCCAGCATGGACTGTCCGGCTTCCAAGCCATCGGAGACAGCAGGACCTGTGATGCCGCTGCACCCTCTCAGGGCTGAGCTCAGCCGTGCCAGCCAGGCAGCACTCAGCCAATTTTAGTGCCAGGTTTTGATGCACTTGTGAGCCTGTTCCGTTCTTAGTGCACAGGCCTCATGCCAACGGGCTGTACAGATTCGGGGAGCAAGAGAGTTAGTTCCAGGGGGACTACAACGCCCCACTGTCATCGGCCCTCCCTGGGAGGCACACTTCGGGTTTCTGCTGGCTTCCTCGGACACAGAGTGACAATATGAGCATCATCTCGCATACGTGGTTGGAGAGGGGCAAGATGTCTAGTCTGGTTTTGAGTCTAGTCCAGCTGGGAGTGTGGGAGTGAAAGACAGTGAATCCTTTAGTGCCATCATCGCTTGTGCTAAGATGGCAGCCACAGCCACAGTCCTGGTGCTCCTGGTGCAGGGTGTGCCAACACTGTCTGGGACAGAGTCCACGACAGCGACTGTGAGGGGGACTGGCAGCCTCCGGCCACCGATGAGTTTACCTCATGTCTTCCCAAGCTGTGCAGAGACTCAGGCCTCGAAGACGGGAAACTCGGCTGGCTGTTTCCCTGCTTGGACCCTCATTCTGGAGGTTCTGTTCCCACCTCAGTCCCACCTGAATTTGGTAAATGGGAGGAGCAGGGCGGATAGCAGCATGGGCTGTGCAAGAAGTAGCGAGGACTGTGACCCGGATGCTGTGGCTCTCTGAACGGCCCTGGAGAGCCAGAGATCTTTACAGCCCAGTGTCTGCAGTCACACTACAATCAGGACAACCAAGACCACAAACCAGGCTCAGATGCCTCTTGTCAACTTTGTATTCGTGTGCAGGTGTGTGTGTGCGTGTTTGTGGGAACAGGGGTTATGGGTGTGTTTGTATATTCAGGTTTGTGCAGGGGTATGTGTGTATGATGTGTATGTGTATGTGTGTGATGGGTGGTGTGTGTTGGTGTGTGTTACTGTGTATGTAAACAGGGTATGTGTGGGTATGTGTGTATGGTTGGGGGTTATATACAGGTATGTGCAGGTATGTGCAGGGGTATGTGGCATGTGTGTGTGTGTGTGTGTGTGTGTGTGTGTGTGTGTGTGTGTGTGTGAAGGCCAGAGACCATCGTGTGTTCTCCCTCTGTCTCGCTGGCCTGGTGCTTGCTGAGTGGTCTAGGCTGGCTGGCCAATGAGCTCCAAAGGCTTCCCACCTGTGCCTACTCAGCACTGAGATTACAAATGCACTCTGCCATGCCCGGTGTCTTCATGTGGGGTCTTTGAGGTTGAGCCCAGGTCCCCATGCTTGCACACTGCATGCTTTACCGTTGGAGCTGCCCCCAATCCATGCTGTCAAGACTTTACAACCGGTCCCACTGGAAAGGATGATTGTCATCTTTGTTCCTGGCATCGTCTGTTCACCTCTAGCAACTGATACAGAAGAGGCTTTCCTTAAGAGCACTTGCTCAAGAGTGTGTGTGTATTCACTGAGATTCCCAGTAGCCCTAAGTGACAACCATGAATGCCAGATAGTCTTTTTAAAAATTTATTTATTTTTTATTTATTACAATTTATTCACTTTGTATCTCAGCTGTAGCACCCTCCTGATCCTGCCCTCCCTCCTTCCCTCATCTCCTCGCATGCCTCTCCCCAAGTCCACTGATAGGAGAGGTCCTCCTCCCCTTCCATCTGACCCCAGTCTATCAGGTCTCATCAGGACTGGCTGCATTTTCTTCCTCTGTGGGAAGGTGATTAAAGAGCCAGCCACTGAGTTCATGTCAGAGACAGCCCCTGTTCCTATTACTAGGGAACCCACTTGAAACTGAGCTGCCATGGGCTACATCTGTGCAGGGGTTCTAGGTTATCTCCATGCATAGTCCTTGGTTGGAGTATCAGTCTGTGGGCCCAGAAAAGTCTCCTGGGCCCACATTTTTGGCTCTGTCGCTCTCCTTGTGGAACTCCTGTCCCCTCCAGGTCTTTCTATCTCCCTCTTCTTTCATAAGATTCCCTGCACTCTACCCAAAGTTTGGCTATGAGTCTCAGCATCTGCTTTGATACCCTGCTAGGTAGAGTCTTCCAGAGACCCACTGTGGTAGGCTCCTGTCCTGTTCCTTTTTTCTCTCTCTTCCGATGTATAGCCCATTTGCCTTTCTGAATAAGGATTGCTCATCTTACCCAGGGTCCTCCTTCTTGCTTAGCTTCTTTAGGTGTACAGACTTTAGTGTGTTTAGCCTATATTATATGGCTAATATCTGCTTATAAGTGAGTATATACCATGTGTGTCTTTCTGCTTCTGGGATATCTCACTCAGGATGATCTTTTCTAGTTCCCACCATTTGCCTGCAAATTTCATGATTTCCTTGTTTTTAACTGTTGAGTAGTATCCCATTGTGTAAATGTATCTATTATCTATGTATAAATTTCTGTATCTATTCCTCAGTTGAGGGACATCTGGTCTGTTTCCAGATTCTGGCTATTATGAATAAAGCTGCTGTGGACCTGGTTGAGTAAATGTCCTTGAGTATACTTGAGCATATTTTGGATATATGCTTAGGAGTGGTAATATTCTGAGAAAGCGCTTGATTTCTTCAACAAATGGTGCTGATGTAACGATGTCTTCATGTAGAAAAATGCAAATAGATCCATATTTATCACCCTGCACAAAACTAAAGTCCAAATGGATAAGAGACTTCAACATAAAGCCAGACACACTAAACCTGTTAGAAGAAAAAGTTCAAGAGCCTTGAACTCATTGGCACAGGAGACAACTTCCTGAACAGAACACCAACAGCACAGGCTCTAAGACTAACAATCAATAAATGGGACCTCATGAAACTAAAAAGCTTCTGTAAAGCAAAGGACAGTGTCATCAAAACAAAATGACTGCCTACAGGTTGGGAAAGGATCTTCACCAACTCTTTATCTGACAGAGGGATAATATCCAGTATATATAAAGAACTAAAGGAGCTGAAAAGCAACAAATCAAGTAATCCAATTAAAAAATGGAAACAGAGCTAAACGGAGAATTCTCAATAGAAGAATATCGAATGACAGAGAAACCCTTAAAGAAATGCCTGACATCTTTAGGCATCAGGGAAATGCAAATCAAAACGACCCTGAGATTTCACCTGACACCCATCAGAATGGCTAAGATAAAAAACTCAAGCGACAACACATGCTGGAAAGGGTGTGGAGAAAGAGGAACCCTCCTCCACTGCTGGTGGGAATGTAAACTTGTACAACCACTTTGGATAGTCTCTTTCTTAAGTCCGGCTATCCTGTGTATATTATCAAGTTTGAAAATCAATTTCAAACTTGATATATTATCAAGTTTGAAAATCATTTTGCAGATGTGAAGGCAGCTTGGCAGAAAATATTCAGTTCAGACTTTGTGGACATGACTTTGAGATGGAGCCACTCATTCCCTTGGCTCCTAAGTAATCCTCCTCCCCACCTACACTCTTGTCTTCTGTATCCATGGCTCACCTCTCTCAAATGCACAGTGATTCTCAGTTTCCAGGGAAGTTTAAGAATATAGGAGTCACATAAAAGGTGAAATGATTTGCCACCAATAAGTGCCCCTTCCAATTTCCACTGTTAGTCAAGACAAAATAATTCTTTAAGTGGGGACTGTAGTTAATCTGTAATCTGATGATATAAATCTCAGGCAGATCTAGATGGTAGTGGCAAGTCAGATGGCTTCTGAGGATGTCACTATTTGGACCAGAAGGTTGTGGGATTCAGAGGTGGGCCACACTGGGGCGTCACTGTGGTTATTGGGGTACACCCTCTGAGCACATGGGAGAACCCCAGTCTCTTCTCTCTCTGTCTCTCAGTTCCTAGCTATGGTGTGAGAAGGCCTGCCCTGCCCTGAGCTCCCACCACGATGAGCTCTCTACTTTCCATCGGAAACTTCAAAGCTTCAAATCCACCTTGACTGGAACCCTAACACTGTGAACCCAAGTGAACCTTTCCACGTTGTAAGTTAATTATCTCAGATATTTATTATATAGATGGAAATCTGACCAACACAGGATTTTACTGATAAATAACACCAGTGGAGTAAAGGTCCCTAAAGGTTTTCTGGCTTGTGCTCACTTTCGTTTTCCACCCCGTTGCACTTCTGGTTTATTGATAGCTCCTGATGTCCTGTGCCACATCCACACCGGGTACGTACTTTGTCTAATTCTTTGAACCTTGTGCTTTCTTTAATTGGAAATCTCAAGCCTTTGAGCGGTTTTATGATATCCTAGGACTTTCAGTATATTTCTGCCTGTTTGCTTAATTGCCAGCTTCCAAAGATCTTCTAAACCTCCATTAGGGAGGGCTCCAAGCAGGCAAGTGCCAGCAGCCTTGCATTCGAGCAGGAGCTCAAACCCCTGAGTGGAAAGAAGTGATGCAAACAGTGCTGAGTCAGATCCACACCGACCGCCGTGGTACTGAGAGTGCCCTTGTCTGGCAATTCTGTCCTGGGGATCTGCTTGGCCTTGGAGCAGCAGCAGGCTGAAGGTCTCAGGTAGCTCCAGCCTCTGGAGTAGTTGAGGGTGTGAGCTGAGGGTGTGTTATTGGCTGGGCAGCCTTGAGCTCCTGGGCAAGTTCACTGTGATCATAGAGCCACTGTTTTCACATCTTTAAAAAGGAAAGTCAGGTGAGCTGCTGTGACCCGGGGTCATTCAGGGCCTAGGTCATGCTTAGCCTCGCTCGGCAATAGCAGCCCATTAAGAAAGGAGAGATATTTTCCTAACAGGGACACCCTCTTCAAGACATGGGCTTCTGGCTTCGTATGAGAATGAATCACTGAGGATGGAGTTGACACCGGGTTTTCTGGCTTCCACAAGTCTCCAGAAGGGTTGAGGGGTGGGGTTAGGAGATCGCTCGGTGGTAAACTCTGTGGCACAGGTACGAGAACCCCAGCACCCACAGAGAAACCAGGAATGGCGCTGCACCTGCAACTCCAGCGTGTCAGTGAGGAGACAGCAGCTCCCTGGAGCTTGCTGGCCAGACTGTTCAGGGAGACACTCCGTTTCAAAAGGAAGGGTAGAGAGCAACTGAGGAAGTCCCTGGCCCCTCTGGCCTCCACACACGCATGTGAGTGCACCCACGTACCATGCTATCCACACACATTAAATAAACAAACACAGGCTGGAGAGTCTTCCTACCAGGCCTGACTGCCCTGCCCTGCATAGAAGGGAAGTGGGTGATTCTCAGTGTGTGTTTAGAACATCTTGCAGCAACCCATCAGGGGGACCTGGGGTCCCACTTTCATTGTCTTTAAGGATGGATGCTCCACACAGAAGGGATCAGGTGAAGGGGCTAAGTAAGTCCAAACTGACAGGAGCTATGAGTAAGAAATGCATTCTATAACAGAAAGGATATGAAGTGTCCTAGTTATATCCTACTGAAATAATATTTAGATATAGTGAGCTAAATAGAGTAGCAGAATAAAATTTGTCCTGTCCCTCATTTTCCTGCCCTTCCCCACCATTGCTATTAGAAATTTTAAAGTGGCATTTAAAATAAGCTATGTGGCTCACATTCTGGTTTTATTGGACTGTGCCAAGCAAGGTCATTGCAGGTTCATTCCAAATACGAATCTGATTGTCCCAGGCATCCCTGAACGCCCACTGTATGTTCCCCGAGGCCCCCTCTGGGCTCCAATGAGAAAAGAACATGTGCGTTTGTGTCTGGCTGTCACCCCTTTTCTCTCAGAACTAACAGGAGACAAAGGTGTGGCTGTAGAGGCAATCAGTGTTCACCTCCAGAACGTGATTGCTTGGCATTGCCTCTTTGGAGAAAGACCAACTTCTGTTGCATTCAGAACTTCTCAGAGAAGGAATTCAGTGTCACACAGCACAGAATAAAGATGTCTGCCTGGGGCATGGCTTTTCTCTGAGTGCTGTTATCAATACAGGGGCAAAGACCCTGGCAGCTGCCTCTCCTGGAAGATCACTGGTAGGCCAGGCTTGATCCCCAGAGGCCCGGAACAAGCCATTGCCCTGCAAACTACAGGGTGATCAGAGTTAGGGCACCAACACAGTGACCAGCTGTTGCTAAGTCAGGCCCAGCTGTGGGCATTTACCATCATTTCATCTCTGCTCCCATTTTCTTTGCTATGTGTGACTTTCATGTGCATAAAAATGCAAGCAGACATGAAAATATCTCTCTCCATGTCAACTTGACCACTTCTGTTTTTTTTCCATTGGTCCATAATGACAGCTGTAGAGGAAGTCCTGACTTTTGCATGGAGTGATGGGGGACTTTTGCATCTTACTTTGTGTGACATCTATTTCTCTGGACACAGTTGCTCCTCTTCTTCCTCCTCCTTCCCATCTTCCTTCTTGTCCTTTTTCTCTTCCTTCTCTTCCTTCTCTTCCTCCTCATCCTTCTCCTCTTCTCTTCCTCCTTCTCCTTGTTCCTCTTCTTCCTCCTTCTCTTCTTCTTCCTCCTTTTCTTCTTCCTCTTCTTTTTTCCTCCTCCTGTTCCTCCTCCTCTCCTTTTCATTCTCCTTCTCCTCTTCTTCCTCCTCCCTTTAACTTGTGCAGGGATTCTGAGAGCATGAAATGGTTGGGAAGAGATCCTGGCCTTGGATAAGGCCAAGCAGCTCTACTGAACTCACAAGGCCCCCAGAACAACAGCCTGCTTTTTCCTCTGGCAAATGACTCGGAAAGGTCCATCATTTCACATCTGGTTGGGAAGAAAGCAGGCCCTGAGTGGCCCTGATGTAACTTACCTGTTTGGGCAGATGTGAGCGGCCCATTGTTGCAGTGGGTTTCATCAACCCCCAACCTTGGCCCTCAGCCAACAGGAGCACACACAGCTTCTGTGAACTGCCATCTCCACGGCACAGCTGCCATCTCGGCAGCGGTGGGAAGACGGTGCACACTGCATGGTGATGCCATCTGCTTCCACAGAGACGAATGCAGCCATGGAGCACACATTCCTCATCTGAAGCATCGCTGATGAGGTGGGAGGTTTCGTGGGGAAGGGATGGGCTGGCATGGAGAAGGCAAACTTGAGTTTCCTGAGGTATGCAAGATCATTGGAGAACTGATGACAGTCATGTGATGTGGTGAATCGTGAAAACCCCTAGCTTCGAGCAGAGGACCAGAGGGTCCCAAGCATGTGGAGGGTCCGAAGCAGGGCCAGGTGCTCTTGTGCTCCGGAAGGACATCTGTCTTCCTTGGATTTCCGCACCACTAGTGTGGAGGGTCCGAAGCAGGGCCAGGTGTCTTGTGCTCCGGAAGGACATCTGTCTTCCTTGGATTTCCCCACCGCTAGCCCAGTTGTAGGAGTGGGGTGCTGTATTTGAAGGAGACCCCAGTAGCACAGGAAGCCTGAGGATTTGAAATCCTTTTAGAATGAGGCTGAGCAAGAAGGAAGTGTGTAGACAGAGGCCGAGGAGATGGCACGCCCAGTAAACTCTGGTCTCTCATGTCTCATAAAAGCAGGGCATGGTGGCACTCACTCACAGCAGTGGGGAGGAGAGGTAGGAGGACTCCGGGGCATGTCAGCTAGCTCTTCTACATTACTTACTGAGTCCCACATCAGTGACACAGCACACACAAGATGACACTTGATGTTGACCTCTGGACTGCTCAGACATCAGACACACGCACCAGAGACAGACACACAGACTCACACACAGATACAGACATACACAGACACACATAGAGACACACACAGACTTATACACATAAGACAGACAGTCAGACACACATACAGACACACATATACATACAGACACAGACACACACACAAAGAGACACACACACACACACACTGAAAACCCATCTAGATATCAACACACACACACACACACACACACACACACACACACACACACACACAC
>NW_026596125.1:18901530-18940953 GCF_907164565.1 Psammomys obesus
CACACACACACACACACACACACACACACACACACACACACACACACCACTGAAAACCCATTTAGATAGCCGAGTAGTTAGTGGTGGGGTTCAGTATAGACTGAACTGTTGGCTCTGGTAGCTGGTGGGACAAGTCAAGCCAGGTAAGTGTGAAGAGCATATCTGGGGCCTGATCTTCCCATGTTCCAAGGTTTCCAGTCTTGTCTTGCCTGTGTGGTCTTCATCAACTCACTCTACCTCTCAGAGCCACTGTGTGTGAGTGTGAGCCATGGGTGCTTCTGAAATCCCACAGGGCTGCCAGAGAAAGCAGTCCAGAGGCAAGCTAGACCTTCCAGACCCCCAGACCTCCCAGACCTCCCAGACCTCTGGATTCAGCTTCCCTGTCCCCTCCTCCAAGTGACCATTTGTGACCAGCTAGAGCTCTCAAGGTTTCAGGAGGCCTCTTCTGCCCTTCTCAGCAGCTGTCTGTCTGTCCCCCGCTTTGGAGCCTCTCCAGCACGAGGCCGTACATGGTTCTCTGCATTGCCTTTCTCTTCTTTGCTGACTGCTAGCTTCCTCTAGACCATCAGTTCTCAAACTGTGGGTCACAGTCCCTTTTGGGATGCTCTTGAACGACCCTTTCACAGGGGTCATCCAAGACCCCTGTGTTGGAAAACACAGATATTTACATTACGATTCATAACAGAAGCAAAATGACAGTTGTGGGGTAGCAATGAGAGTAACTACGGCTGGGTCATCACAGCATGAGGAACTGTGTTAGTGTCACAGCATTAAAGGCTGAGAGCATGGGGCTACAGAGACACGTGGAGACAGGCTTGGAGGGGACTGTTCAGTGAGCAGGATAGCCTCACACATGCCTGGCTTTCAGCAGATAGCCTCAGCATTGCTGTGGGTCTTGCCTCGAGGGCCAGGCTGTGCACCAAGGGAGTCCCACTTCCCAAAACTGTGTCACTGGGAGGGAGCATGAGGGAGGGGGCTACCTGCAGTGTGAGCTGGTGCCATGAGATAGCGCATGGAGCTGTGGAGTCGCTCAAGCTGCTCTGATTCTGTGTGTGTGAGAGAGAGGGAGAGTTATTACTGCTACTACCACCATTATTAAAACTACTGGGTGCGGATATTGCAAAGTTTGCTACAAGAGAGGCAGCCCTGAAACCTGAGGAGAGAAAAGAAACCAGAGTTTTCAACCTTCCACTTTAGAAAAATCAGTGATTTCATGTTTAATGCCAGTTGAAGCAGGCATGGGGTGAGTTCATGTGTTAATGTGCAAATTGACCAAATGAGTCAGTTTAGATGGGAAAGCTCATGTCTTTGGACTTGGCATTTTTCCTCTCAAAATGAGATTCTGTGTTGTTTTTCCCTGTGAGGTTACATTAGGACATTTCTTCTTGAAATAATCCTACTTAATAAACATTGATGTTCCCCGCAAATGGGTGAGAACGCTGGGCACTGTGGGGTCTCTTCTGACATGGAACAGTAGACAGCTCTGAATTATTATTATTTTTTATTTAGTGATAAAGTATGGTAGCGCTTCCACCTAATTGCTACAACTGGAAATGAAGCAGGAATAAATGAAGAAATGCATTTTGGAAATTAATTTTTTTATAAAAGTCCCGTTGTTGAGTTTTCTTGCTGGGTGGCTGCAGAATACTTGCACACTTGTAGCCATGCGTGTGGCTGTACCTGGCTCTGGCTTCAATTTCCTCCATTATCCTAGGAGTTTAGGCCAAGGAGGGTCTGAGCACTGCAGGCTGAAAACACTTCTGGTGCTATGTTTTCACGAACACGAAACCTTGTATTTCTACCTCAGAGTTTCTAGTGTAGCAGCTCTTGACCCCAAACATTTTGCCTTAGGTGGCATCGCCCTTTCTTTAGAATGAAACTGGTGTGTGTAGGTAGTCCAGGCACATGGAAGGCACCATGACAGAGCTACGCTGTTAAAGACTGTGCGGAGAATCTGCACTTCTTCCTCATCCCTCCAGGGTCAGGGCTGCAGCTCTACAGGACAGATGGCTAGACAGACGGACGGATACCTGCAGGACTCAGTCACTGACGTCTTGCTCCTGACCCCAACCAAGATCACCAACTGCTCAAGAGGACGTCAGTCCTGAGGCAGCCCACAGCAGAGATGGTGGGAGTCTGCTCAGCAGATGTATAAAGTTGAAGTTAATTCTGATTTCAAGACCTGCTTCATGGGTCTTTGGACACCCTTATTGTCACTGCTCATTGTCCTTTTTGGTGACAGAGATGCTCCTCAGACTGCATAGCTGAGTTTTCTTGCATTTGCCCCAGGATGATCTGTGACTTGTCTGGCAATGCTGCAGAGGTTAGAATCATCATTCCAAACTTCTTTTGAACACTGGGGGACCTTTAAACAGAAGTTTGAATATTCAATTTTCCCTCAAAGGGCACTGGGGAGGAGGGTGGGCACAGCAGGGAGGAGTCCCAAAGCCTGTGGAAGAAGGATGGAAACCATTGAGGAGTTTTTGCTGGGAAGACTATTTTTTCTTTCCCTGATTGAAATATTGCTTTAAAGCATTGGCAGGCTTACAGAAGTGAAATGAAAAACAAATCCCACAAAAATCCTGAAGGACCGTAAAGCTAACAAATAAAGTGGTGCAAAATGCTTTGATTTCAGTACTATTTTTCAATATTGGTGCATTCCACCCAGAGTGAATTTATCTTGAGGGAGGCCCTCTGCGCTGGCTGTGGGAGTTTATAGCAACTTTTGGTGCTCAGGTTGGGATAAGCTAATACACTGAAATCACACGTGCACTGAAAACGGTGTGGGCTTACAAAGCCAGAAAGGCCCCAGTTCTAATACCTTAATTTTTGGCCTTCCCTAGGCCTTCTTAACTAGGGACTATGCTCTCAAGGCAAAAGGTTTCGCTCTGTGTTAAATGCAAAGAGCAAAGGCCTTTCCTGGGCAGCTGTGGAGATTCCAGAGCCAATGAAAATAACAGCTGCCAGAGGGTGTGCACAGACATCTGGACTTGCCTGGCTTAAAAGGGAGATTCTGTAGTTTTCTGAGCCATCTCTAGAGTTACACAGGCTCTGTATTCCAATGGTACAAAAGTCCACAGCTGTGTTCTTGGCTTTTTTATGCTTGTGACAGTCATTTAAATTTATCATAGAAAGTTTTCAAACCAAAGATAGTCGTTAGAGGTGTGGTGTGGGGTGAAGAATGCCTCCCTGGTCTTTTCCTAACACCACCAGAGCAAATCACAGCAAAGCAAAACAAAATACAGTTTCTGAAAATAGATATTAAGAAAAAAAGCACAAGTCTCATACAATCTTAAAATAAGACATGTATATAAGCACAATATTTTTATTTTTCATATATTTCATAAATATATTGTTCAAAATTTCCTTCAAAAATATCAGTTGGATTTACTGAGATTTTCACATGTGTTAGAATATTTGAAGAGAGTGTGAACTCTCCAGAACCACCCCTATGGCTGTGAACAACTGAACAGATCACCGTGTGACAAATGCTACAGGGAAACAGGGCCCTGGCCACTAGGCTGTTAGCTCAGTCTTTGGATTCTGCACTGGTTCTGTAAAGAGGCTGTGGAAATTTAACGTAGATGAAGGCAGAATAAAGGAACAGCCTGAACAACAGTGGTGGCCGCTGTGGCTTATCCAGAATGTGGTTGTCGCCTTCCACACCAGCATGCATGCGTGTGCTACAGGAACACACACCAAGGCGGGCTTTACATGGTCCAGGATGCTGTCCCAATACAGAAAGTATCAGCAGCTATTGAAAGCACTATTGGGAGCCCAGTGATTAAAAGAAACTGTTGGCAAGGCTGATGACTTGTTTAATTGCCAGGACCAAGATGGAAGGAGGGAATGAATGCTCACAGCATCCTCTGCCGTTCACAGTGTCCACCATGACTTGTGTACCTTTCCCCCAAATAGATCACTGAGTTACAATAAAAAAGAGAAAGCATCATTGAAAACACTTCCCAACCAGCAGAGGTCCTGTCTGTGGGTAGTCATTTACATACGCTTACAGTGGCCTTAGCTTAAAGTCCTCTCCACACATGGATGCCTTAGGGTCCAAACACCCAACAAGCATCCTTCTCTACCGTCATTCAGCCCACTGTGAGGCTGGTGACTTCGTCCCTGGGAGACGAACCAGCAACATGCAGAGCTGGCACCCGGGGCTGCGCTCCAGTTAGCTGCAAGGCTTGCCTGTGTTGTAAGTTAGAATGCAGACTGGCCTGATCAGCCTCAAAACCAGACACAGGATACTTTTGAAAAGTAGGCTGTGGTCCAGACAAGTACTATGAAGATTCATCTAGAACACGAATGTCCCCTATGAAGGAGGGGCCTTCTCACGAACACAGTTCTTACCCAAGAGCAGTGTCCTTAACCGCTGAGCATCTTTTCATCTTGTCCTTAACCCTAGAGACTAAACGTTTTAACTGAACTGAACGAGTTCAGTTCCCAATACCCACATCAGGCAGCTCACAACCACCAGGACTCCAGCCCCAGGGAGATTCAGTTCCTTGGCCTCCTTGGCATCAGCTCTTCCCTGCCATATACATAACTGAAAAACAATTAAAATGTTTTTTTTTTTCTGAAATACTCATTCTTTGATAATTTTATGCAGGCATATAATGATTTCAGTAATACTCCTCCAAGCTCTCCTTCTCTCTTCTCCCACATCTTCCCACTCCTGGAACGATGCCTGCCTGGCTCTTGTGCAGGTCTGGCGCAGGAGCCACAACTGCCAGGAATTCATGAACACAGCTAGCCATCCAGAAGACAGTTCCACCCACGTCTCCATTTGTGGCTAAATGTGCTGTGTTCTCTAAGTCCCTGCAGGTCTGAGTTTCTGGGCCAACAACTGCTGATTGTACAGAGAGACTTCTTTGCTGGGGTCTGAGCCCTGCCCTAGTTTGTGAGTGTGGGGAGTAGAACTTAGAGGGGAATTTAAGTCTATGTCTATTCACACTCACAGCCTTGTTTACACAGATTACGGGAAGATGGTGGGAGGATGGGTTACTTTTTTTCCCTCTGTCTTCTAGGCAGATGATCCCATTTACATTTAGAATTCAAATATGAGAAAAGACAACATTTGGTATAGAAGTACTATCTTTCTCCCTGTATTTTAAATCTATTTAAGTCTAAGAATGTTATTTAGTACCTTCCGATTTGGTTGGGAAGGCTGAAGACCCTGGTGGAGGCTTGCCTGCCTTTGCATGGTAGGCTGATTTTGTAACTGGGTGTCAGTTGTGAAGGACAGGCTGGCCCCGGCTGCTTCTCATTCATATAAGGCAGTAGAAACAGCTGGGAATTTAGAAACAGGGCAACATGGTTTTGGATGTTAATATTTTTTACAACTATTACTTGCAAAGACAAAAAAAAAACCACATTTCAAAAAGCCGTTGTGAAAAATATTAACATCCACTTACTACTCAGTGTCCTAACCAGATCTTCAAGAAGGACCTGGAAGCTGTGTAAATCCCATTGCTCAGTCGACGCTACGGAGTAGCCCACTGGCTTGCTCCAGATTGGCAGGGAAGGCTGGCCCTGTACCATCATTAGCCAAACACTGCTCAGAGGATCAACACATGAGAAACAGGGAGAGGTGGGTTACAGGCGCAGCTCAGGAGACGGCTCATGCGCAAGGTCCCGCGTTCAGCTCCCAGCACCTGTGTAAAAGTCTGACACTGCAGTGCGCACTGTAGGCATCACACAGGTGGCTCCCAGGGGCTTGCTGGGCAGCCACCTGGCAGAATCTGCAAGCCCAAGGACCCTGCCTCAAAGAATTTGGTGGACAAGGATTAAGGATGATATCCACTGCTGATCTCTGGCCTCTATGCACACGCACACACATGCACAAATATGCGTGCACACACTCATTGTAGGTGACACCTAATTTTTGTCAGTTGCTTATTTTGTAGCTGATTTACCTCAGAACATTTCCAGAAAGTTAGGTTAATCAAAGGTAGCCAGGGCACAAAGGCCTTACTGAGATACCAAACAGGCCTTGCTTTCTACAAGCTTTAAGAGACCGCTCATCTGAGTGAGAGACCTTGGAACACTCAATCCTAAAGCGCTGTCTTCATCAAATCTCTCCCTTCAGAGCTCATGCAGCAATGTGGAAGATGAGGAAAAAGTGTAAGAACCACTAGGGATGGAAGACACAAAGGATCCAAGGACTTCTAGACACACACACGAACTTACAGAGACAATTGCAGCATGCTGGGTCTGAGCCAGATGGGGTCCCAATGTTGAGAGGGGAAGGGGACACGAGCCCCATCCCCGACACAGAACCTATCTCCAAGTGTCACGTGCTCACGAGGAGAATTCTGTTTTCCCCAGCGGAGTCTCACTGGGTACACAAACCACACTTACGGGCAGGCCCCTGCCTGAAGCATATGGCCCATACAAAGTTAACCCAATGGAATTTTGGGTGATTTTTTTTTTTTTGTCTCATAATGCTTTTACCTTATTGGTCTATTGCTTATATATTATGGGTTTTGAATGTGCTTGTGTGTGTCTCTGTGTGAGTATGTATTTCCAATGTTTTTTCTTTGCTTTTGTTTTATTTGTTGTTGTTGTTGATTGCCTGTTTTCCTAAGAGAGAGGAAAAAGTGGGTGGGTGGGGAGGTAGGAGCATCTGGGAGGAGATGAGGAAAGAGAAAGCATGATTAGAATATACTGTGTGAAAAAATTATTTTACATGATTTTTTTTTACTAAAAATAAAAATTGTGAATACTGTTGTAAAAGCACTGGTGTGCAAATAGCTCTGTGGTGTGTTGGAGTCACTTGAGTAACTACCCAGAAATGGCATAGTGGGCCACATGTTTGTCTTTAACAGCTGAGTAGTAGTCTATTCTGTAAATATACCACAATTTCTGTATCTGTTCTTTGATTGAGCAACATCTGGGTTGTTTCCAGATTCTGGTTATTACAAAGAAAGCTGCTATGAACATAGTTGAGCAAATGTCCTTGTTGTCTGGTGGAGCATCATTGAGGCATATGCCCAGGAGTGGCATAGCTGGGTTTTGAGGTAGCATTATTCCCAATTTTATGAGAAAGCACAAGATTGATTTCCAAAGTGGTTGTATCCAGAACCAGAAAGCTATGCATGGTATATAGTCACTTATAAGTGGATATTAACCATATAATACAGGATAAACACACTAAAATCTACAGACTTGAATCTAAATAACAAGGAGGACCATCGGGAGGAGGCTTAAATCTCATTCAGAAGGGCAAATAGAATAGATAGAAGAAGTGGTTGAAGAGAGGGAACAAGAAAGGAGCCTACCATAGATATTCTCTGAAAGACTCCACCCAGCAGGGAATTGAAGTAGATGCTGAGACTCACAGCCAAACTTTGGGCAGAGAGCAGGAAGTCTTATGGAAGAAGCAGGAAATAGAAGGACCCTGAGGGGCAGGAGCTCCACAAGGAGACCAACAAAGCCAACAAATCTGGGCCCAGAGAGCCCTGCAGAGACTGATGCATCAATCAATGACCATGTATAGAGACCTACACCCCCTGCTCAGATGTAGCCCATGGGCAGCTCAGTCTCCATGTGGGTCTCCTAGTAAGGGGAACAGAGGCTGTCTCTGACATTGACTCAGTTGCCTGCTCTTTGATCACTTCCCCCTGGCAGAGCAGCCTTGCCAGGCCACAGAGGAAGAAGATGCAGGCAGTCCTGATGAGACTTGATAGGCTAGAGTCAGATAGTAAGAAATGAAGTCTCCTCCTTTCTGTGGACTATACAAGGAGGGATGGGAGAAGAGGGAGGAAGGGAGGAAATGGGAAGAAACATGGGAGGGGGCTACAATTGGGATATAAAGTGAATAAATTATAAAAAATAAACTACAAAAACAATGTGATTTAAGCAAGAAGGAAGGAAAGAACAAAAGAAAGATGAGACCTCTCAGCCCAAAGTGTGCAGTGATGCCAGGGGTGGCATTTTAGAGCCCTGAGCCCTGTTGGAGTGTCCCATGCTAAGGAGAGCTGACCCATGTGACTGTGGCTCTTCCCGGCTGGAACAACAGCAGAGACCCTCCTCTTAGCGTGGGTCCTAGTGGTGCCCATTTCATTGGAGGTTCTCTGTCAGATGTGTAAATCATGTGTGTGTGGACATGACATTAGAGCAGCGGGTACCAGATAGTAAACAGACGCTCAAGATCACTGCCATGTCAGAAGAGATTCCAAGCTGGCAGGTGATAGACTGTGACAAGTGTGTGATCCATCTTGAGATTTCAGACAGGACATTTTGATGGGAAAGTTCTATGCTTGTCCTGTGCAGTACAGTAGCCACTAGACTAGGGGCTGGCATGCCTGAACCATGCACAGACATTTTTCTGTACTCTAGCAGATATAGCTGCAGTGGTACGTGGCTACTGTAGGGAAAGGGCGGTTTTGAAACACTTAATCCGGCAGAGCGCCACGTTTTCTGGAGGAATAGTAGGAAAGCCAAATGAAGTTCTCCGTGGAGGTGGTCGCACAGTGATGGCTGCACCTTACCCAGAGCTGGAGACTCGGTTTCAAGACCCAGAGGACCCGAGTTAAACTCAGACTGATTCTTACTTCAAGAGTGTTGAAAGTATTCATGGAGAAGGGGGAGGGAAGGTGGGATTGGGAGCGAAGGAGGAAGGGGTTAATGGGGGGGTACAAAGAGAATAAAGTGTAATTAATAAAAATTAAAATAAAAAAGAAAGAATAAAAAAAGTTAGAAAAAAAAAAGAATGTTGAAAGTCACAATCACCAAGCTCACAATTGGTGTCACCCCTGGGCAGTGGTGGATATGAGGTTCCACTACATTTCCTCTCTACTGTAGCTTCTTGCGGGCCTTCCTTTCCATTGTTCATGGAGGGACAGCAGCCTTGTCTGAAAATCCCTCTAATCACTTCAGATTGTCTGGCAGCAAGCTGGCAGAGATGGGTCACCTCCACATTCCTCTCTGTGGGCTTACAGATACCCCAGCCGAAAGGGCTGAGGCTTCCCAGAGGCCGCTGTGCTCTCCACATGCTGTGCCCCAGCATGTTCCAGCTATAAACAGCTGCAGTCACAGCTCCGCCTCTGCTGTACCAAGTTATAGCAGAAAGCAGAGCAGCACAGGGCCACTGTTCGCGGGAAGCCTGGCCCCAGGCCCTGGCAGCTTCTGTAGGTGCACGGCTTCTAATCTAGAGCTGGGGACTTAAAACCTACACAAAAAGCTGCAGGAACAGGGCTGGGGACACAGCTGAAGTGGGTGCGGTGCTTGCCTTGACAGCATAAGGACATGGGTTTGGTCTCCAGAACCCATGTTTAAAAGCCGGGTGTGCTAGTGTGCTAGATCTCAGAACCAAGGGTGTAGAGACAGGCATGTCCTTAAGGCTTGTTGGCCAACCAGCTAAGATGGTGTCTGAGGAGAGCAGCCTACATTGCCCTCTGAATCACACACCCACACACGCACTTACAAAGATTATTTCAAGGCTTAGCTTTCTAAAATCTTAGAGGTCGAGCATGCAGGAGAAAATAAAATCCGGGGTAGGTAGTTGAAAGAGATAAGAAGGAGTGGGGCAGCTCTGTTCTCTGGGGCGGTGAGGGGAGGGGGAGGGCGGGAGGGCCCTGTGGTACACGGCTGTATTCAATGTGCTAATTTTGGGGGTTCTGTTTTTGCTCCGAAATGGGAAGGTCTCCATTACCCCTCTCCCCCTTCCTTCCCTGTCACCCCACGGCTCTTCCCTTCGGAAGCCTGGTTTCGGGAGAGTCCTCAGTGCTCGCCTGCTTATGGCTGTGCTTTCTCACTCCCTTCTCTCGGGAGAGGTGACCCTGAGGCCCGGAGCCTCAGCTTCTCCCCTTAACCCAAAGGACAGTGTGTGGACGTCACTGGTCTCTTTAGCCTCAAAGGAAACATAGCAGACTTTCCACTGCTTTCCACCCAAGCCGAAGGAGAAACTGTCTAGAAAACTGAGGACAAGATTACCCTAGAGGGAAAATGATTTGAGTGGAGTGAAGGCTTTTGTTGAGTGACGTTAATTACAGTCGTTTAGGTTTGACATTATTAATTAACCTTCTCAGATGTTTATATTGTAGCCTCTTATTAAAACAATATGATTAAAACAAATAATAAAGAACCCTGCCTCCACAAGCGTGTGTATGTATCATTTCAGGCTTAAAAAGACTTCTATACAATCTCATTTCGTGTGCACAACGATTCTACAAAGTTAATATGTCAAGGCTTAGCTCCCTTTTCCTAATTTCTATTATAACAAAACATGCATGATATAAACTTACCATTGTTATGCATATAATGAATTATATGCCTGTAATTTTGTGCATGCAATAAGACATTAGATAGCCTCATGTCTCCTCCTCCCAGAGCCTGATAACTTCTAACCTTCTCTGTCTCCGTGAGCCGTAGGGCAATTGTCTTTTGTAGCTGGACCATCTACTTGGCACGCCTTCAAGGTTCAGCCATGCCATAGCATGTTGGGATTTCAGCCTATCCTAAGGCTGAATACACTTTGTTCTGTGTACGCTGTGTACCCTCTCTATTCACCTTGTGGACACTGCGTTCTTCCCCTCCCTTTCAGCTCTCCTAAGGAGCTTTCTGAGCATGGGCAAACTGTTCTTTTCTGATCGATGCATCTGAGGTGCTGCAAACTCATGAGGCGGAACAGGGCTCCCAGCTCTTGCTGCATACAACAACGGCTTAAACGAGGGCTGGGGGGTGACCAAATGAGTAGGAGAGCATGCGCTGGAAACACGAGGTCCTGAGTTCAAATCTTCAGTCCCCACGCAAACACTGGGAATGGCTTGGAGGGCCTGTTGACCCCAGAGCTGTATAGTGTTGGGGGAGGCATTAACAGGAGGGGAGGAACAATGCTCCCAACCTTTTTCCAGGTTCAGTGAGAGACACTGTCTCGAGGGAGCAAAGTAGAGGATGGTAGAACAGGACACTGCACACCCTTCTCCGGCCTCTGCACAGCCTGGCCGCCCGCATCCGTATGTGCGCTCTCTCTCTCTCTCTCTCTCTCTCTCTCTCTCTCTCTCTCACACACACACACACACACACACACACACACACAGAGAGAGAGAGAGAGAGAGAGAGAGAGAGTTTGAAGAACAGCTTTAACATCTTCCTGGGTACCACTCTTCATCCATAGTTTAACATCTTCCTGGGTACCACTCTTCATCCATAGGATGTCTTTTTTTCTGACAACATGACCTGGGTGGGCATTCTAGAAACTGCCTCCCTACCCCAAAAAACTATGGCCTCAGTGGCAGGCTTCCCGGTCTGCCTCACTGGGCTCCCTGTAGGCTTTCTGCCTTAGGTTTCCTCTTGTGAAAGCTGCCTCTCCTGGGCAGTGCTCCTGGCTGCATATGGGCCTATACTTTGCGGCAGAAAAAAAAAATGAATGAAAACTATTTTAAAGTAAAAATTCAAGCTTTAAAAATTAAAAATTGTAAACCAAAAGAATTTTACAGTCCATACCAAGAAGCAGAATGCTGGGTTGTTGGCTAAATACATGGACTCATTTGTTTCTCGCATTTTAATCACCTCATTTTAATAACACATCACAGTACAAGCAATTGTCAGGCTGGTTCCGCTCCCTTGAAGAAGCCTTGTTCTGGGCGCCGAGCTTGTTGTTCTGTGTGGTTAAATGCTCATGCATTAAAATGCTAATAATTAAACTGTTGAGACTGACTAATGAACTCTGCCAGCGATAAATGATGGACTTGCTAGATTCACCGTGCAGCAAGCCTCCCTTTGTACTGAGAAAGTTAAAGGTTAAATCGCTCTTGAAACTTGTGAGTGGGTCTAGAAGCAATTACAATCTTTCCTTGAAACTAATAGTTACTACACTAATATTTTGATTCTGGCCCAGTGAGAGAAAAAAGGAATGAAGGTGTATGGGGGCTAGAGGCTGGGGGCTTTGAGCTTTGTTCACAGGGAAGGATGTTCATTGAGTCCACAAGGCCGAGGCAGGTGGTGTGGGTTTGAAGACGCAAGCCCACTTATAGACACGCTTCTTAGACCTTCCCTCCCAAGAATACATGCTCGAAGTGTGACGGTTTTGGATCCAGTAGCAGGTATCCCACACTTGGGCTATTATTTGGAACATAGTGGTTTAGTCACAAACAGAAGTTCTCCAGAGCTCTGTGTGACTTGGGGAAAGCTGAAGAATCTCTTTGCACCGCCATCTTCAAAGGCCATATAATAGTAACAGCTCTCTGGAGGAACATTTGCTCTGCTCTGCTGAGCTTCAGAAGACTCATGCGACTGGGCGATGGTTGTCTCTAACCCTGAAGGCACTGTGGGTTAACATGTGACCCAGGCCTGGCCAATCAGGGCATCGTACTCCCTGGGGTTAGGGCCAGAGCAATCAAGAAAGACACAGCCTTCTGCTTGACCTTCGGAGCCTGGGCGATGCAGGGCTGCCCAGGAAAGGTGGCTGAGCAAAGGCTGGCCTGCTCAGTCTCATGCTACGCTGTTTTGGCAGCATGAGCCTGTTGGTCCCTTTGTGTGTGGCACTTAGTGAGTCAAGCATGTCTTGACCAGATATGCTTTGGTTATTTTATCGTGATGCAAACTGTAATATTCTAGGAGAATCTGGGATTCAGAGGAGCGATGGTTCTGATACATGGCCCGTGAGTGCTTCCCAAGTAGGAGTGGGCAAGAGAAGAAAGGAAACAGGCATTGTGGAGGTATGCTGCTGGGGGACGCCCTGCTGCAGGGTCCCGAGGAAGCCTGTACACTGCCTGACACAGCTCGCCAGCTGAAAGACTGCCCTCTCCAACCCGGGCCTCCTCCTGTTCTTCCAGATTACACACTGCTCTTGCAGTGAGCTCAGTAGGATGCCCAGCGTTGGAGATAGTTCGAAGCAGAAAAAGGCAGAGGAATCTGACGTGCCTTCGATGGGCAGAGCTGTGTGCTGTGTGTGGTGACATCTGAGGCAGGCTCAGTGTGTATGACAATTCACGGTTGGCACACGCATCAGCCAAGGGTTGAGGGCCTCGTTGCTCACAGCAACGAGAAGCCTAGAGGTGTCTTACAGAATTTTCTGTGCACTAGCAGGAAGGAATGGCAGCCACTGGCCACCAGGCAGCCTTGCTGGGGACTCCCAGGCTCCTGCTTGTGCTCTCCTTCTGGGAAAACCGCAGTCACAGCAGGAAGCAAGTGCCTAGCACTCACTGGGTGCCCAGTGGGTGTAAACAAGTGCAGTGCAAATGGACAGGTGGATGTGCAGAGGGTGGGTGGGGAGGAACAGGTTTTCTTCTGGGAGCTTTGGAGCAGAAGCTGAGGGCTGGCTCTGCATCATGTGGGGCAGATGAAAGGGCAGGTTCCAAGCGGGGACTTAGATGTGGTTGTTCCCAAGAACTCTGCTTCGTACAGCTGGAAGTCCAAGCAGGAGTTAATGAGAAAGCCACACAGTGCACCTAATGAGGTTCTTAAGTCAATTATGAAACCCTCACCGGTCATTTGTTAACATTTAAAATCCTTTACAAATTAATTTTATTAAAAAACTCTCACAGTCTGTTAACTCCATAAATGTGTTCTAAATTTGTTTTTTAATGTAACAATAAGTACGTGTGTGTGCGCGTGTGCGTCTGCACCCTGAACCAGTGACTCTGTGTCTGAACAGGACCGCCTATTCCACCACAGAAAACCAGTGTTTTATGTAGCCCAGGCTGGCCTCAAACCTGCTGGGCACCCTCCGTGCCTGTAAACTCCTGACCCCCTGCTTCCTGAAGCTGAGATCACAGGTGTGCTATCATGCCTAGCTTATGCTGGGCTGAGAATGGAACCCAAGGCTCCTCTCACACTCTTCCAGCTAGCTACCCCCGGCCCCTCAGTCTGATGTTACAGCCAGCGTTGTCAGGTCCCGTGGGAGAGAGGCAGCCTAGTGAGGTGGCCTGCCCTGGGGCCCTCCTGAGTCATCAGGGTAGCCTCTCTGGGCTGCAGATGTCCCAGTGGCAGCTGAACTGGTACTTGGCAGCAGTGGATAATGCCTGTGGGAAAGCCAGGTGAATGCAGCATTCTGGGCTACCGGAGGCAGTCTGGGAGGCCCTGTGAAGGAGGGAAACTGAGGCAGTCCCCAACTCGGGCTCCCTGGAGAACCTCGAGTAAGTGCTCTCAGCAGCAGAGCCAGCACTGTGGGGGCAAGCATGGGAGGGCACTATAAGACAGAGACCATCGCTCTGCCCAGACTATGGTAGACAGGCCCTCCTTTGAACATCCTGTTTGGACAATAATGCAGAGGTCCTGGAAAGAGACCAGAGTGGGGGTGACAAGTCACATGGGAGTGTTCCCAAGCTGGATTGTATTTTGTACTTTGTGTGTGTGGGCGGCTGGAGCATAAGAGATGGAGAAATGAAGAAAGACTTAATAACTAACCTCGGACAGGTCTGTAGAGGGTTTCACAGGCATGAGCCTAGCTAAGCTTATTTTCACAAGTGATAATGAAGGCCTTGTTTTGTTCTGTTTTAAACGAGGCAGGAGGGACTAAGGCTAGATCTAAGGAGAGCTGTCTTGAGGAAATGTTATTTATAGCAGCAAAGATCTGACTGGGGAGAACCTGTGCTTTCTGCAAAGCCTTAAAAGTCTGCCTCCTGTCTGGGTGTGGCAGTACACATCTGTGACCTCAGCACCAGGGTGGTGAAGAAGACAATCATGGGACTGAGGCCCACCTGGGCTTCCTAGAAAATCATAGACGAGGTGAGTCATGATTAGAAGGATGAAGGGAGAGATAGAGGGAAGGAGAGAGGGAGGGAGGGAGAGAGGGAAGGAAGGAAGAAGGGAGGGAAGGAAGGAAGGAAGGAAGGAGGGAGGAAAGGAAGAAAGGAAGGAGGGAGGGAGCAAGGGAAGGAAGGAGGGAAGGAAGGAGGAAGGGAGGGAGGGAGGGAAGGAAGGAAGGAGGCAGGGAGGGAAGGAGGCAATGTGGTCAGGAGATAGATGACCACAGTCACTGTTTTCCTTGCAGACTGACTCCAGTCTGTTCTCTTCTTACTTCCTAGACCTCTACATTTCTACATAATCATAGTTCTCATGGTCAAATATAGTGATACTAAAATAGTGTTTTTCAACTAAGCTTTTGCTGGCTATATGCTTACTTACTCCACAGCGGTGGAGGGCTACCTGTTCATTCTGGGGCCTGTACATGGTTTTAACTTTCAAGCCTAGCTTAGCATGGCTGGCATTTTCTGTAAGAGGCTGGTACTTCCTGTGACAACTTCCTACTTCCTGTGAGAGTGTCCTGTGTGAGCTTGGTACTTTCTTTCGTGGGCAATAGTTGTGAGGCTCTGAGTCAACCTTTGTCATATCTGTCAACCTTCCCCCTCTGCATGAGAATGCCCTGGACCCTGAGAACAAGGAACCCTTCGTTTTACCCATTGCCATGCCTGCTCTGCCCTCATCACAGTGAAACAACCAAGGCTGGCTGCTTCTGACCAAACCCTGCACACGTGAGGGACGTTGCTTGTTCTGCCTCCTCAGAAAATGGAACCTCCGTCTGGGCCACTCTCAGAAACAAGACCTGGCAGGGCCCACTGTTTGATTCCAGGTGGCATAGGGCAGGCCATGCTGGCCTTTTCTGACTCCGCAAAGACCCCAAAGGGTGTATTGTCTTCCCTGGGTGTGAAGAGGAATGCTTTTCCACCCATCGCACATCCAGGCCTGACAGGAGACACCTGCAGCCCTTCACCAGCTCACAGGAAGCAGCGCCCAGCTGCTCAGAGGAGCCATGAAAAGCCCCTGTCTGTAAGCTCAAGGCTGGGTCCGCAAGGCCACCTGCTCGAGAACAGAGATCACTGGTGCTTCCCCGAAAACCACCAGAGAACAGGAACAGTGCAGCACAAAACCAGTGTCAACTTGATACTTTGCGGCAAATGAAAAACAGAGAAGGTCTTAAAGCATGGCCCAAGACAGGGAGAGAAGCGCAGAGGGAAATCTGAGTGGCTCCAAGGCGCTTGTCCTCCTGGGTCTCCGGCCCTGCTGTGGCTTCGCAGGCGGCTGTCACCTGGCGCAGCCTTAGGCATCCCACTTTCTGCATTTCTCCCGGCTGCCTCGCTTTGGCTGTGGATGTGATGGCTCTGCAGGCCACGCAGTCCAAGTGCACCACCCCTCCTTCCTTGTTTCCCACACTCAGCCTTTCCAAGGAAGATTCCCTCACACACGGGCTGTGTTTAAGCACAGGCTTTGAAAGCTAAGTAAGTAAAACCCTTACTTCCCTTCATGATCTCTACCTGTAACTCACGCTGGCAACTTGCTACATTTCCTCTCTCAGTCTGTGTCCACATCATAAAGAACCAATGTGCAGATAGAAACACATGTCACCATTCACATTTGATTCATGCTTATTGCATCCTCCTATCCCTTCTGCCAGTGGGCCAGGGACATTCTTAAGTCAAATACCAAGGCTCTTACAGTGGCAAGAAATTAAACTCTTTTGAATGATTGCCCACTGAGCAATCATCTTACCCTGTGGGTTTATTTTTAGCTCTAACAAACACAGGTGGCCAGCTGTCCTGAGATGCTTACCTGCAATGCTTGTCATGAGGCGACAGTGCTTCCTCACAGGGAAAATCCATAGACTCTAGGACCATTGAGGGTTGAAAGAAAATGGCACAAAACACAAGTTTTGGGCCGTCTGACGTTGGGGCATGGCCTGCAGTAGAACTTTTGACCTTTCTCGTCAATGTCTGCAAGCATCGCCGTGCTATTTGTAAGGTCAGTGGGACCCACAACTACTCAGACTGTTCCAGAGTGATATGGGGTATGGCTCAGTTGGGAGAGTGCTCACCTAGCATGCTGTAAGTCCTGAGTTCAAGCCCAAGCACTGAACACACCCGTGTGGATTTGCAGTCTGTGATCCCAGACCTTTGAGGTAGACACAGGAGTAGCGTGAGTCAAAAGGGGCTGCATGAACGCTATCTCAGGAAAGGAAACATCCCCCAAAGGCCACACCTACACACAAAGGCTGGAAGACATTCACCGGACCCTTAGGCATGGTGCGGGCTGCCATCTCCAGGGTCTGCAGCAGGGCCAACGTGAGTGTGAAGCTTATACCCCTAGAGGAGGGGAGCATTGGTAAAACCACCTGTATTTGCTCTCTGGGCCTCCTTGGCGGGAAGTCACCTTCACCTCCATTCCACTCACATGCTCGTGTCCCTCAACATGGTCTTTTGGAATGCAGATTCCCTCCTTTCTTGATGGAGAAATGGCTGCAGTCCAGCAAAGAATCCACTTCCCAAGTTAACAGCAACAAATGAATGAGCCATGTAGATTAGAGGGACAGGCTACAGGCCTGGGGACTTAGAAAATAACCCGAACCAAGTCAAACTCTGCTTCAAACAGGCCGGTACAATCTCTACCCATGCCTTGGCAAGGCTGTTCGTTAACTGAATAGCTGAACCAGAATGAGCCCAGGGGCAGGCAGGGTTCCAACACCTGTCCACACAGCAGCCATTCTTATTCCCTGGGCTGCTGTGACACATTTCTTTCTCGCAGTTTCGGAAGCTGTGAAACCCACAGTCAAGGTGTCAGCAAGTCAGTCCAGAGAGTCTCCTTTCTGGTTCTCGGATGGCACCTTCTTGCTGTGTCTGTCAGAAGAGCCTGAGGAGCCTAGAGGACAGATAGGGCAAATTCATGTACACATCCATTTTGAGGGGACGTCACTTGGGGATGCTACCTGTTTGAGGATGAAGACTCCAGCACGTGGCCCAGCAGGGAAGCAGCAGCAGAAGTTGGGGAAGAACATACTGAAATCTGCCCTGCAGCCCTGGCCTCAACCGTGCATGCTGTAACCCTTGAGTAAGGGGGTGAAGAGAGATGCAGTCTGAGGCCGCTGGCTTTTGAGTCTGGTGACAGTATTCAGGAGGTGGCGGTACACAGCCAGCTCGACAGCAAGTCCCTGCTCTGGGTCTCAGGTCACAGAATGCAGGAAGTGCAGGGCTCTGCCACTCATGTGCCAGCTCCTCACTCCTGTTTCCTGTGTGGAAACAAAAGCTCTTCCGTCAGACATCCTCAGAGGCCATTCCCAGGTATAAAACTCAAAGGCTCTTTTCCAACTGAAAACATTATAATGCAACAAAATCCATTTACATTTCCTACAGAGAAATCAGAAATGAAGAAATAAAGGTAAATTAGAAATGAAAAAATATTGTCTCCAATCACATTCCTGAGAAGTAAACATTATTTACAGACTTGTGTTATGGTCCTACAGACTTTCAAACTATGCACACATCACTTGTATCGTCTATGAATGAACTAAGGTTGCTGTGTGTGGAAAATATGTGTGAGCTCCAGGCAGCAAATCTAACGTTGTGTTAAACTGATAGAATCACGAGCTGATGAATGAGACGGAGCATCTGGAATTGCACCAAGTCTGTCCCGTGTGTGATGAGCCTCTGAGCACAAGCTGGTGGAGGCCTTGTCATGCTAGACACCAAACTGCTCAGGGTAAGGTTCAGCAGAAGAAGCTAGGGACACGCTCATGCAAAGCTGTCCAAGAAGGGGAACCCTGTGGCGTGGGTGGCTGCAGCAGTTAAGGAATGTGGCCATGGACCTCGGGGTGCCGTGGAAGAGTCCTTAGGAGGCAAGGAGTAAACACATGAAAGCTTTGGCTCGTTTTTAAAGAATCATTTTAAAAATGAATGTGTACCTGTGTTTGTGCGCCTGGATGCGGGCATCTGCACGTGAATGCGGGCATCCACTGAACTCCGAGGGGCTGGAGCCCCCTGGAGCTGTAGGTACCGATGCTCATGAACCACCATCCTGAGTCCTGGGAACTGACCCGTCTCTCTAGCCCAGCTTTGGCTCATTTGAACAGACAAACGTGTACTCCAGAAAGCTTCTATCAGATGCACAGCATGGCCGCGCACTCACTTCCTATGGCATCCCACGTTGTCGCTTACCTAGAGGGTGGCCAAAGGCTTTCATTACTGTTCTGAAGAGTGTTTCTGTACTTCCTTGTCTCATAAATGATGCTGTGATAAACATCCTGAAAATTCCTTTTTCACATACGTATTAATACATAATTCCTAACATGGTTTGTAGTGTCTGAACTCAAGTTCTGTGATTGTCTTGCCCCTCCCACCAGATGGGGAAGAGCTTGTGAGATACACCCCAATTCTGAGCACTCTGGAACCTCCCTGAACTGGGGGAGCACAGCCTTGGGAGAGGCTGTTGTCAAGGAGGAGGCAGGTCATTGTGTTGCTTGGAAATCAGAATGGTCTCTGATCGCAATCGCTGCTCAGTTATTCCCCGAGGAAAGAATGAAGGGTTCTCCTTCACTGACTCTTGGAATGCCTCCTCATTACCTTGCTCGTTAGGACAGGGGAAGAATAAAAATTGAGGTCTCCTAAGCAGGTGCCTGCCAGATCCTCGAGATGATATGCAACAGCTTTGCGTTCCTGCATGACTAAGAAAGAAAACGTGGGAAGAGATGGGGCCAGTGAGCTCTGAGAACTGAGCTCACCCGTGTGAGTGCCAGAAGGCAGATGGAGTCTGTCCGTACCCATTTCACAGATGGGCGCCCTCGAGAACCAAAGGTCCCATTCTAACAAAAGAGCTGCAGACATATCATTTGCTCATGACCGGACATTTCCCCTTATGGCTTCATCTGCACCAGCGTGAGCCAACGTCTCAGAATGTCCACTATAAACTGTAAAATATCATATGTCTATGTGAGAGGTGACTATAGCTTATAAAACTAAACTGCAACAGAAGTTAAAGGAAAAGCTGTAGAAGGCTAACTTTTCATTCTGTTTTCCTAAAGGAATACTAAGGAAAATCAAGAACAAATACTGAACTCTGCAATGTGGTCTCAGTGCTTCTGGGATGTTCACTTATTTAAAACTCTCGAGAACTCAGACCATCACTCCAGTCCTATCAATAAAAAGTGAGTGGGGATAAAACCATGCCGTGTGTGCATGTGTATGTGTAATGAATATGCTGGTTTTCAGTCTGTGCTCCTAGTTCACAAAAATGTACCTGAGTCCCTACTGCCTGCCTGTCCCCAAAGTGATGAAAGAGCATGGCTTTGGCCTGCATATGAAAGTTTGTTTAGAAAATCCAGGCTTGGCTGACAGCTTGGTTGGTAAGTCACTTGACTGTAAGCATGAGGTCCTGCCCTCGTGAAAATGCTCACTGGTCAGCTAGCCTATCCTATGTGGTAAGCACCAAGTCAACGAGAGACCTGGTCTCGAAGCACATAGTGAAGGAACAGAACAGCAGCTGAAGTTTTTCTCTCTGGCCTTCACATACATGTACCCCTCAACATGTAAGGACTCACAGGATCATGCATAATCCCCCCCACACACACACAAAAGAAAGTCTAGACCAAATAAAAAAAAAAAACAAAAAAAAAAACATTTCTTGTCTTCCAGCATAAATGAGGCTAGCCATTTCAGACAGAACCCAGAGGTTTAGCTGAACTCTGACCCTGAGGACCCTGTGATATTTTCCTTCTGAGCCACATATGCAGATGGGCTCTGAAGACGACCATCTCTCCTCAGTGCAAACCATGAATTTTTTATGAAGCAGGCCCAGAATTACCAGAATCCAGTTGGGTGCACTTTGCAGACCCCAAACTGCCGTCGCCATGGAAGGTTTCATTGCTTGCACCTGCTAAAACATTCGAGGCATTTGAGAGGCAGTGGACACATTTGCTTTCCATTTTTTCTGGCTTGGGAAAGCTTTGAAGTGTTTAATAGTAGAGCCCGGGAAAGGCCTCCGCCTCTTAATCATTTACTCCCAAGGCACATTCACGGCTGGTAGCCTGTCAAGCAGAAACTGAACGGAGCCCACTTTATTAAGTGTCACATGCCCACTCACTGTTCATTAAAGGTGTTTTAAGGTTTAAATTATGTAATTTATGAGAAAAAGAAATAAAAATTCCATTGTTTTATTAATATGTGGTCCCAGAAGGCAAGTTGAGCTCAAGGACCCTTGGGGGGGGGGCTGGAGGTGGCCTTCCACTCCCTGCCATCTGTGTTCCTTTGGCCTCCCACATCTGTGCCATCCCATCCTGGCCAGGAGCCAGCCAGTGTGCAGAGCTCTGGGGAGGACCATCCCGCTGTCCCTCAGGCCTGGTGTGGCAAGGAAACGGGTCCTAGCTCTCCTTTGTCCTCCGCCCATTTTCTAGAAAGGCTGAAGACAAGCAAGAGGAGAGCATTCCTGGGTGATTCCAGGTGACCTGTGCATCACAGTCATCGAGAATGAATGCAGCTGCCCCCTGGGAGGGAGTGACATGGGCTGGGCACTGCCCCAGGGTGCTAGCAGGGGCTTCAGGCCGATCTCACGGCATGAACGGCCACCATTGCTGAGGAGACCACCCCTATTGACCAGAAGATGAGTCAGGGATGCCAAGGACTGGCACAGGCCAGTGGCCATCCCAAGCCCAGGCCAAACCTCAGAGGACCCTGTTGCTGGGCTGTCAGTGCCTGGAGAGCTAGAAGTCCTGGAGTGCTGGCTGTCTTCATGAGAGACTTTCTCCTGCAGATGGAGTCATCTGAGAGGGTGGGCGCCTTCCTCCTGCAGTCCCCACTCCCTCAGCTTCTGAGCAGAAAGGGGAAATTGCCCTGCCTGCCTTTCTCCTTGACATAAAGGATTCTTTTCCAAAATGCAGACAGCCAGAGAACATGTGGACCCAGGTGGCCATTTGCTAGACCACTCAAGATGCTTCTCCTCCACATGTGTCCCACCTCCCTGCCGAATCACGAACCTGCAAGGTTGTGCCAGGCTTTTCCTGTCCATCAGATTTGTGAGCTTTTGGCTCTGAAAGGGAACCAAGGTGCTAAGACATCTAACAGTCATCTGTGGGGAGCTGTGAAGTCTGGCTGAGGCCTGAGCAGGGCTGGGCAGGGCAAGCAGGACTGAACTTCTATTTGCCATATTCCTTGCAGCAGGAGCATTAGGAAAGGCACTGTTTGCGGGAGGTGAGGAGGCAGGTCAGATTTTATGAGTGGATGTCAATCATTAACTCACTTAATTCTGAATTATCAATTCCACTGATGCTGAGGCCCTGATAGCGCCGGCTGCTGGCAATCTCCACCACAGTCCCCACTGCCTTTGATCTGCCAGCCCAATCTCCACAGGCAGGAAAACCACAGACCTCTGCTGGGGCCATAGGCCGGAGAGTTCTGACATCTCCCAGAGCATCATGGGAACCCTGAGGTGCTTGTTTCAAGATGCCCGAGGAACTTTTAGTACTGGCTGTGAAAGAAGTCACAGAGAATCTATTAAGTCATTCATGTTATAGATGGTTTCACTCTGGGCTCAGTACGGGATTCAGGAAGGAGCAGCTTATTTCAGTCAATGAGAGAGACAATCAGGTGAACAGTCACAGAATGCAGGACTCATACCTTGCTGGGGCATACAGCCAGCTGTGGGAGTTGGAAGGGCATTGGAGAAAGCCATGTTTGAGCTTAAACTGTAACCTGCTGGGGGAAGAAGGGGGCAAAGGGCAGAAGAGGAAGACAGGCTCAAAGGGCTGGTGAGTGGGCATGGTGTGAAGTGACCAGACTGGAGTCTGGTAGCAGCAGGGATGCCACAGAGAGGAGCATTTGGGTTGGGTGAGACCAAGTCTAGATGCTTGCTGGTGGTGCCAGAGGCACAGGAGATACCCACCACCTCCTGCTGCGTCCCAGGATGTGATGGTCCCTTAGGGTCACTTAGTAACTGTAGTAACCCCTTCACCAGCCTTTGCATGCTTTACTTCTGGGATATGCCTGCTGGTCACCCTTTCTTCTCTTAACATTCATCCATGCTTTCCTGCTACACTCAGACAAATTTCAGACTACTTCTCAGGGTGCAGAATGTCCCAGAATGCCCTTTGAGCCTGTCTTCCTTGTCTGCTCTTTGCCCACCTTCCTCCTCCAGTAGTAATTTGGTGAGCCACGTCTTCAGGGTAGAACATGACCACATCTGGAGGATATCTGGAGGGTTCTCCTTTCTTGGCTATAATGGGATTTAACTAAATCCCCAGAGCTAGATAATTCAGGGGGGTGAAAACCAAGGAAATTTTTCTTTGGATTATAAATATTTATTATGTCCGTCAAGGCTATCCCAGGGCACCCATGGATAGTTGCACAGGCTGGTCATGGTGGGAATTATGGGTATATACAAACTCTGCCAAGCATCATAGCATCTTGGCCTAAGCACTGGGGACTATATTTATTTTGAGAGCTGGGCCATTTTTGAGAACCATGAGTTTGCTATGAACTTCACGTAGTAATGACTTTTTAGCTAACTGAACAATTATTACATGCTTTTGCATGCATTCTCATGTTAGATCTTTTGATCCAGGAGAGGTAGGTGAAATAGGCCTCACGACATTTGTTGTCAGTGGTGGGAAAACTGAGGCTCGGAGAAAGGAGCCGTTAGTGCAGACCACTCTGCAGAGAAGTGTGCTTGCTTGGACATGCCTGAGGGCCTGGAGGTGGGGCCTTGCCCTCTGGTGCTGCCTGGGTTGAGCTTTCACTGGGCCTTCTCACAGGAAGGCTCTGCCTGCCTATTGGAGAGGAGTCCTATCCTGTACCCCTCCCTGCCTTCGGATGACACCGTTCACTTGGGTGTGTGTAATCCGTGTCTTTGGCAATGATCCAGCATGGCAGGGGCGAGCTGGCGGGGAGAGGGTGGCCTGGCCACTTTCCTTTCTCCCTATAGATGAACAGCTTGGGGCAGACGAGTCGAGGGATGCTACAAGGGTTCCTGGGGCTTCGGGGATCAGCGGCCACATGGACAAGAGCTAGAGCTCAGCAATTCTGACTTGTGAGGCCAGGAAAGGGATGTGGGGTTACTACCCAGCTGTCAGAAGTCAAAGTCCCCAGACGCAAACTCCTCGATGCTGACATTTGCCACTGTCTTTGATGGTGTGTTGTCCAGACGGACTGCTCTGCCCACATAGATGGGCAGAACAAGACCCCATTCTGCCTGTTCGGCCAATTCCAGGGGAGCACCGAGGAGAAGCTGAGCTTCAACTCTGTGCTGGCCCTTTGCTGGTCACCTTGAAGGTTTTAGGGAGCCCTGCCCTCCCCCCTCACATCCTATAACTAGTGTGGTCCATGTAGAATCCAGAGGTTCAGAGTTGAGTTCACTGTGCAGAAATCTCAGTGTGAGCTGGGGCCCACTCACTGCCAGGTCATTGCAGTGGTTGTCGGTGCCACATGGCTTGGCTGCCCACCCTCAGACAGCACAGATGGTATGGGCAGGCTTGCTCTGTTTTAGAAGATGTAGGGAAATAAGCTTAGAAGCCCTCTATTTCAGAGGAGTCTCTCATTTGTAAAAGTGTCACCAACTCTCTGATTTCTAGTACACTGGGTGTTTCTTTTTTTTAACATTCAGTTTTTGATTAATCTGCCACCATGAAGATTTTGACCCATGGATGGCATTTGTTCCAGATGCAAACAAATGAAAGAGAAACAGAAAATGAACACAAAAATTCTACCTGCCTCCAAGTGACAGAGAGGACAGGCCCTAGCCTGCCAAATGTGGGAGGTAAGTTTAGTGCTATGGGAATTAGCCCCGAGCTGTCACCTAAAGTCTGAGGGTGGCCACAGACGCCGTGACCAGGTGTTCCTTCCCTGAGGGGTGGATGAGTGCTGCGAGCCAGCGAGCCAGCGTGGCCGGAGCTACTCCTGTAGGCTGTCTTGACCTGTCCTGGATGACCCCTTCACTCCGGGTTTTCCTTAAGTTGACTCAAGTGTACTCCAAAGACAGATTGTCTGGAAGCCCCTCACAAATTTGAAAATGTATGGTTTTATTTCAGTAACAACAACAACAACAACAAAAAGCTCCAAACCAGACATCTGCGTAAGTTTCTGATAGTGTTTTGCTCTGTAAGACCTTCATTGGGTTCTAGAAATAATTTTCTAGAACCTTGAGTTACTCTTCCCTTAAATGGAACTTAGACTTTGAGAAACAGAGTAAAATGGCAGTAGCCTACACCAGAGATCAGAAAAGGAGTAGATAAACAGGGAGAGACACGGCCGCTGTACCTCAGTGTAAAGTTACGTGAGTGGGGCGTGCCGACTCCCTTGGCCTCCCTTGGGCTCCCTTGGCCTCTTCCCCTGCTCTCTCCTAAGCCCAGCTTCCAAACAAAAGAAACATGGAGGCATGGCTGCCCAGCAGAGTCTCTGGAGACAGAGCCATGTTAAGTGGTGGTGATTTACTTACTAAGCTGTGCTGTCTCCAGGCAGCTCTCCAGGAGTGTGCCTAGGTTCATGGCTTAGCAGCCCCACTCTGGACACTGCGCACGTGCAGCAGTCATTGAAGCCACATAGTCACGGACACCTCATGACACAAGGGCATGACCCAAGGCGGCGACTGCCTCACTTCCCTCTTACCAATCAGTGAGGTTTGCCAAGTTCAGGCGCCATTTTCAGCATCCCACAGCCACGTCTAACCACGGTGGGCAGGTTCTCGCTCCGATCGCTGCTGGGGAGGGGCAGTGCCGTTGGTACACACACACTGAGCAAAGCCACTCACCCAGCGCAGCCGACTTGGTACCCAGAATCTGCGCGTGGCAGCTTGGGTCACGCTTAGTCCATCCATCTCTCCTCCTGCCTTCCTTCCAGGTGTGAGGCAGAAACAACTTAGCTAAAGTTACTCCTGGAGAACTTTCAGGAAACACGCTTGCTAGGAGCATGCCTGTCTCTCGGGAGGACTGCAGGCAGGGCTGCCGAGGGCCAGCCTGTGGACTGAGGAATTTGGGTTTCTGATGTGCTTCCCATACAGACGTCTGGGCTGACCTGACCTGGGCAGCCTCCCAGGTTGGGAGAGCTGTGGGGAGTTGGTATCAGGGGGTCATTTGTCTTTTGTCTGAGGAGGCGGTGAACCTATGGCCTTCTGAGCATTGGGGCTGAGGACAGGAGAGATACCCCACAACCTTTCTGCTTTCTCTCATGAAGCTTCTAAGGAAATTCCGTTGTATTGTATTTACAAGGCACCCCCAACTGTCAGTTTCCTCAAACACAATGTATTTAATAAAAAGCCATTAAGCCTTGTAAAGCTGTCAGAAACCTAAATGACACTTGTAATAAAATCTTGTCGGGTGACCTGCTCTGGTTAATCAGGCCCTGTGACATCATAGCCCTAGGATCTGAACGATACCCCGGGCGTGAGGTATGTTTAGACAGCTTTATGATCCACATGGATTTGAGTTATTAAAATTGTACAGTTTTGCAAGGAATTTGAGATTTAATAAAACAGCAGAGAAACTACAAAAGGAACAATAAGCTACAGCCAAAGCCAGTCTCCCTGAATGGCTGGGGTCGTGTGCCCAGGCTGCTCGCCTGGCCAGGGCCCACGCCAGGTGTTCACGTGGGAAAGATAATGCATCTGTACCGGGTTGATCTGCCATTTGCATGGCGGGCAATTACATCTTTCCCAATGACTTCAAGGTGGTGAACTATGCTTACACATAGATTTATGGATTTATTTAGACTACAAGAAGATATTACCACCATTGCCAGTTCTCTCTAATAACCCACTTTGAGCAGAGCCAACTGCTAGATTGTAAATATCTTTGGGTCTGCCTACCCCCTGTGTTTTCTGGGCCCTCCGTCCCTTTAAGGCATAACTCCCTTGAACTCCACAAAGCCTGACTTCTTGTGACCAACAGGATGACAGAAACAGATAGACACACAGACAAGAGGGACACGCATCTATGCGTTTAAACTAAAGGAGCACATTAAAAAAGTGTTGGGCACAAGGATATAAATCATGCCTACCATCCTGGCATGGACTGGCACAGCACTCCCGATAACTCAGCCAAATTATTCCATTTGTTTCTAAAGATATTTTAATCCCACATGACCTCAAACTTCCCGTGAACCAGGGCCTGGACCCAAGGCCGCCCACGGCCTTTGCAATAAATCCATTGTCTCCTTTCTCGGCCCTCAACTCAGGCCCATAGATCACCCCTCCCTGCATCTTGCTTCAATTACTCAATTAAGTGCAGTAAAGTTCTTGTAGGTTTTTGCAGATGTCGCTTTATTATCAAGGCCTCAGATGAACACAAGAGTTCAGGAGCCGAGGTTATGGGGAGGTTGCTGGGGGAAGGGCTGGGCCTGGGCACTGGCTATTCCCAGACCCTGCAGAGGCCAAAGCTCTGGAGAAGGCCGGGGCATGGTCCCCAAGGCTGTGCCTCCCCTTGCCTTCGAAGCTCTGGAAGTCTGTGATGTTATCTCTCTGAGAAGCCGCTGAGGAGAAGTAGGTATTCCACCTTCCAGTGAGATGGTGCTGTGATTAACAGACGCTTAATTGGGTCATTCGTCAAGAGAGAGACCTGCCCCCAAGTCGGGGGCTGAGTAAATTACGACCCACCTTGCAGGTGTTGGACTGGCGGCCCTATCACTCTTCTCAAAATGGTCTTCAGAAGATTTTATATGAAAAGATGATTTATTGCCAAGAAGAATTCGATTGAGCTTGTGCTTTTCCTGAGCGTGGCAGGGTTCTGCCTGGCCCCTCTCCCTTCAAGCTCCAAAGAGGGCTCTTGAAAATTAAAATCACAGAGACTGAGTGAGCTGGAGCCAGAAGAATGCTTAGAAAGCTCTGAGCACTACCAGGCCACTTTACAGATGGCAAACCGAGGCACAAGTAGAGTAAGTCAAACTACACAGTACTTAGTACACTGACACAAGCGTTCCTCCACACTGTGTGTGCGTGTTTATGCAGGCCCAAGCATGTGTGTGCACGTGTGTGTTTGTGCGTGTGTTTATGCAGGCCCATGCAGGCCTGTGTGTGTGCGTGTGTGTGTGTGTTCATGCAGGCTCATGCATGCATGTGAGTGTGTGTTTATGTAGGCCCATGCATGCATGTGAGTGTGTGTTCATGCAGGCCCATGCATGCATGTACCTGTGTGTGTGTAGGTAGAAGCGCACCTGTGCACCTGTGTGAGGAGGCTGAGGACCGCCCCAGCTGCCCCTTGGCACCACACCCCCTCTTGGAGACAAGGGCGCTCAGTGACCTGGAAATCTCCCTGAAGGATGGATTAGCTGTCTGCAGACTCTGGTCATCACAGCCCCATGCCCTCAGGGAGGGAACTGCAGCCGGTGCCACTGCTCTGGCTTCTGCTTGGGCTCTGGGCATCGCTAAGGCCTTTTGCTTGCAAGGTGCCTTGTGCCTTACAGAAGGTTTCTTAACCTTCGCTTTGCTGACATTTGGCCCTCACCGTTCTCCGTGGTGGGAGCTATCATTTGCAGTGAATGGCGCCCTTGGCTGGCAGCGCCCTCGCCCAGGATTATCCCATCTTGTGATAACTAAGATCCTCTGAAGACAAAATTGCCACTGGTTGAGAAACACTGCCTGAAAGCTTTAGTATCATTTTCTTTATCATCACAGAGCTGATGTGAATAACAGCAGTGAGCACTGAGTGTGAGTGTGGTTAAGTACCAGGCACACGTTCTCTAAGGACACGTGCTAGCTCTCTCTGCTGTGTCATTATTGCTCCATTTTTATAGAGGAAGTCTCAGTGCAGCGAGGTGAAAGTCCACATAGAGAAGAAGAAGCTCCCACAAAAGGATAAGGCTACGGAATTCAAAGACTTTAATGAAGCAAGGAAACCGCACCATTTCCTTTCCCATTCCCTCAGTGGTAAACTTGTCTTTAAGGATTTGGTAGGATACAAAGTCATCTTGTCTCCACATTAAAAAGGGAAAGAAAAAGAAATGCGCCACCATATAACTTGTCCCTAGTGGGACCTGTCTTCTTGTGTTTCTGAAAGCCTGGCCCCTCTCTCGAATGGAGGAAGCATGCATTCATGTTCACGGGAACACCGCAAGGCCAGGAACACCTGAGCAACACTATTCCCCTTTGCTGTGTCTGCAAGGCTCGGGCTGCCTTCTTTCACAAGTGAGGTATACTGCAGCCTAGGGCTGGGAGTAGTCTCATATCTGGACTAGGACATTACCAGGTAATAGAAAATGCCAGAGACCATGGGCTTTAAAGGTAGTGTCTGGGTTTTGAATCAAGCGATAAATTCTCTGTAAAGCATTAACGCAAGGCGAGACCCTCACATATGGAGACTTGTGGCTTGGTCCACCCACGGGTGCTCTGGCCCATGGAATTTGGGATGTGTTTACATGAACGTAATTACAGCCTCATTTCCCATATCATTGTTTCAGAGGACCCCATGCAGGGCTCCAGATTCTATGAACCTAATCTTTAGGCTCATCCAGATTAAAAAAATTTTGTCTCCTTGATATTTCTTAATTTCATTTACTTGTTAGCTCTCCCTCCTTCCCTCCCTCTGTCCCTCTCTCCCTTTCTCCCTATTTCCTTCTCTCTCCCTCCTTCCCTCCTTTCCTCCCTCTCTCCTTCCTTCCCTCTCTCCATGCCTCCTTCCTCCCCTCTCTTCACCCCTTTCACCCTCCCTCCTTCCCTCTCTTCCTTTCTCTCTCCCTCCCCTTTTCCCTCTCTCCATGCCTCCCTGTCTCCTTGCCTTTCTCCATCCATTCTTCCCTCCCTCCCTCTCTCCCTGACTTTCTCCTTCCATTCTTCCCTTCCTGCCCTCCTCCCTCCTTCCTTCTCTCCTTCCCCCCTCTCCCACTCCCTCCCTACCCCCTCTTATGTACACTCCTGTGTCATCAAGCGACTTGTCATCATGGGAGCATAGACTACATCACAAGCCTTAGTACCATAGGCTCATCACCTCACCTGGCCTTTTGATGACAAATAAATTAGGTCAGCAGGAGCCAGGTGAGGCTGCTGCTGGCACTTAATGTCATTTAAAGAAGAAACTGCAGACAAGATTGTAACCAGGTGGACCAGTGGCAAAGTGGTTGACATCCAGGATCACACAGACACATCACATGTGTGCCACGCTCTGTAGCACACCTAGTGTATTTGATCTTACTGCTACCATTGCAAAGGCATGAGGAAGGCCTCAAGCTGCACTGCAGGGCTCACGTTGCCAGGAGGCAGTAGGGTTTCATTTCCACCGTGATCTCCTGGGACCATGGCCGAAAGCACGCCTGCTGTTGTTGAAAACAGCATAGGACACACGCCCTTGTGTATCTCTCTATTTTCAGTAGGTCACGCCAGCTCCTTCTGAAGGAGTCTGGGTGTAGATGTGTAAACATTGACATTGATGGCTGGGGCTTGCGCTCCAGCCTCTGCAGAGGCCCCTAGATGTGGCTGGCAGAGGAAGCAGGCCCCACTGAGGACACACTCCTGGCTTGTGTTTTGCTTCAGGACCTTTGACTGAGTTTTCCCACCTCTCTTGTACTTTTGCTCCAACAAGACCCTGTGCTTTGGTCATCCCAGTAGCTTATCTGCGAGAAACACTCTGTCAGCTCTGAGCACTTGGTCAGATGCAGGCACTGGGTTTGGCTCCCGCGGTGTGATGTATATTTCTCTGTGTGTTAATACTAGGTGTGCAGAAATAGTGAATTTTCAAATGAATAATAGCAGCTCCAGGTTCAGGGAAAGGAAGGTGATTCCAGCGAATCCCGTCTTGAGGGGGTTGGACATCAGAGCCCAGGCAAGGCCATGGGTGCCTGCCCGGTCATCCCTCATTCCATTGAGAACTACGGTCCCGTGTACACCATGCTAGCCACATGCAGTGGACTTTCATAATCGTGTCGTCAAGCTTGCAGAGGATTATGTCACCAAAGGAAGAGGCTAAGAGAGAGCAGAGGCTTGTTCAAGATTATGTAGCTGCTAGCAGTCAGGTGTGGATTGGAGTCCCATACTTTCCGGTAAACCCCACTATGCCTGCTGCTGAATGAAGCTTCTGTGGGCTATAGAGACTGCCCTATCCATGGATGTTGAGGAAAGACATGAAGATGGCCTCTCATGAGAGGCCTGAGGCTTCCTCTCTAAGCACGTTTCTTCAGCAGGTTTCATTTTCTTTCTCCACACTTCTCTGTGGTGCCCCTTCGCCGGGGACACCCGCTGACTGTCTCCTTGTAGCCTCCAGCTCAGCCTTCATAAAGACTGTGGATCGATCCAAGGCTCAGTTGTGATAGGTGTGGAGGGACGTGCTAACGGCTTCTAACTACCGCTGCGGCCTGTGTCTGTTCCGTCTCCAGGTCCAGCCTGAGGTTACCAGCTCATAACACAACTCCCCCCCCGCCCCCCCCCCCCACCGAGCAGAGAGGGAAAGGCAATCATCTCAGATCAGGATGTGAAAACCTGCTTGCTTGCCTTCTCTCCCCCACATTTCCCACCCTCCCCCTTTCTCTGGCTTCCCTAGATGTGACAGTTGCCTTCAGTCAGAGGGGAGGTGACATGGGTTACTCAGTTGCCTGGGTGTTGGAGTACAGAGGATGCAACTGACCCCAGAGGAGGTGAATGTCAAGAATTCAGCCCTCTTACAGAGGCAGGGGACATTTCATTTTAAGAAAATGCTCTCTGTGTTGGCTATGGTTAAAATTCTGCTGGAACATAAATCATATTTTATCGAGAGTAGAAGGGAAGAGCTGAGGTCCATTTGAGTCTGGGGTGCTCCTACCTGGGCAGATAAAAGCTTCATAAAAGTTCTGGTTTACATGACACATGACTGGCTTTCTGGGTAACACTGGCAGCTGTACCCCAAATTATGTCGGTTATCCACGCTTGTCAGCAACCATCACTCTTTGAGCAGTGTAGCATCCCCAACATTGGGAAAGCTGGGAGACCTGTAGCCGGGCACTGCCTCCCTGCTGTCCAATGGGCTCCTGGGGGAGCGTCAGTTGTGTCCCCATGAATAAACAGGTGGAGACCGGTTTGCGGACCGTGAAATAAAAGGCGTGGGCGTGATGAGATGTGGCAGTGGCCGGAGATGTAGCTGTTGTAGGGGCAGGGTTCTTGGGAAGGGCTTTAGTTGGAAAGAAAAGAAAACAGCAACAGGACACATAAGAGAAGCAGGCCAAGGGAAGCATGTGCTTCATTTGAGGGTCTAGAAGGAGGGCTGGGTAAAGGCAGAGCCTTGGAGGGTGAGCAGACAGAACATTCTAAAATCTGCCAGATGGCGAAAGCTGGATTTCCAAAAACTGAGAGGTGGCCTGTCTTTACTTCCTCCTGTCTACCTTTGCTGTACGTAGACCATATGCCTTCATTACCGATCTGCCCCCAAGGACCAATGTCAGCCTGCTGTCCTTCAAAAGCCAAACAGCTCCTACAGCATACCTGAGCAGGTAGAGACAGATGTGGCCTTTGCTCCAAGTTGCTCACAGCCTCTTAACTTTTCCCACAGGTACATCTGGGAGATTTCCCAGGCCAGAAATCAGGAAGGAGGTGATGGGAGTATTCGATAAGCTAGAGGCCTGGGCACAGGAAAGCACCCAAAGACAAAGGTTGTCCTGGGGGTCTTAGCTAGGGAATTCTGGGTATCAATGGTGGGGACAAACATGTACTTCAGGGAGGGGGAGCAGGAGGGTGCTGGAAGGCCCGGGCCTTGTGTTCTGTGCCTTGAGGTAAGCAGTCAGAATAGGGTGTGCCCTGTAACCAGCAGACCCACAGTATCCCCAGACCTCATCCCTAATATCCTAAAAGAGCAGCTCAGATTGCTTCCTTGTAAAGTCGACAGCACGCCATTGAAATGGCCTTTCAGACCAAATGAGCCCTAAGACAGCCAGTGCCTCCGATATCTTATCCTTGTAATGACCCAGGAGCACCACTCCACTGTGCATGTACCCTAACAATGCCAATGAGGAGACTGTCTACCGAGAACAGGCTGCACATAGGCCCAGAGCTCCTCCCACAATGTCTGCAGCTGCTCCTTCGGCGTTCCACTTCTCCCGTGAGAAAGCAAAAAGCGAGAGCCACAAGCCTCTTACCCAAGTCAAAGGATGACTGGAAACAGCCTGCCCTGTGAGGTTGTCTTCCCAGGTTACCTCTTGGGTCTCACCCCATCGCTTTGTTGATGCCTGCTGTGTCTCAAACAAGATGGGTCTCACTGTTGGAGGAGTCAGCATTTGAGGAAGGATGGTATGTAATCTCCAGAGTCTCCTTGGTCCCATTTTGCAGATGGGAGCAGTGTTTCCTAGGGCAGGGATGCAGAGGGAAGTGGATAAGTGAATTATTCCAGCCCAAAGGGACTCAGAGGAACCTCAGAATAGGCAGACACAGGCCAGGTTTCCACTCGGCTGCCTCAGCCATGCCCCTCCAGCCTGGCTGATAATTGCTCATTATGTGCTTAATCTGGGCACAGCCGGGCCTGGCAGTGGAGTTGCATCACATCAAAGCCAGCTCTTCAAAGGAGGAGAAAGCCTGCCTCTGGGGTAATTAGCTGAGGGCCTATTCTTCTTGGGACAGTCGGGAGGGCTGCAGGCGAGGTCCAAATGGCCCAAAGTACACCTCAACTTGTCAACTCCGGTGAACTTGGGTAGGCAATACTAGAGCTCAAATCAGATCTCTTTGTCTCTTTGTGTCTCTGTCTCTTTCTGTGTCTCTCTCTCCCAAGCTGGGACTGAAGCCTAGCGACTTGTATGAGCACAGCACACTCTGAGCGAGCACACTCTATTGCTGTTTTTTACACTGCTAAGAGTTTGTTCCTTGCCTGGCCTCTGCTTGCGGGAACACCACGTGACCCCTCTCTAGGTTACCATATTTTTCTTGCAGATGCTGGGAGGAAAAACTCATCAGAGCAGAAACTTCACCACCATGACTCACAGATGAAACCAGAAAGGTGTCAGGAGCTCCTTTGTACACAGAGCTGCTCTGATTTGTGGTGTGTGACTCAGTTTCCACAGCTGTCCAAGCTCAGCAGCCCTAGGTGACAGCCCTGAGACTGCTGGTCCACCCAACAGAGTGGAGCTTCGGGGTGACAGAGCTGGTCGGGGCTCTCAGAGAGAGGCATCTGCTCCCTCAGCGCAACCACCCTCCTCCTCGCTGCCTGCCCGCGGCCAGCTGGAGGGAGAGACAAGGTGATGTTATACCTCTAATCCCATTTGCAGTCCCCTGTCACTCAGCCAGGTATCCCACTAGCAAGGCACAGAAGTGCAGGAAGTGCTAAGAGGCGCTATAATGGAGTCTGCTACTTCTTTTTGATGGCCTGTGGGGCGGTCAGGCTAACAGGCCTGAGTGAGTTTGACAGAGAAGCAGAAGTGTTGAACTGGCCAGCGGGGCGCAGGGAGCCCCTATTCCTTAGATAACAGATTCTAGGGCCGAATGATGCCGCAGCAGACAGCCTTAGTGAGCCACAGCTCGCAAGCTCGGAAGGCAAGCTAAGATTTTATCTTACCCACCTCTTAGACATGCTTAACAATGGGCATCTTAAATGCTGAAGACCTCGGAGGAGCCAAATGAGGGAACCGGCCTCAATGCTGACCACAGGGGTCAGTGGGAGCAAGAGCAGCAGGGGCTCTTTACCAATGGGAAAGGATGCTCCACTTCCTCTTTGCCAGCAAGACAGAATTTAGTTGATTTTTTTTCTTCAGTATAGTTTCTGAGGATATATCTCTTTGTATCAGTTATTTTGTCAAAAGTAAAAAAGAACAATCAAGCACACATATATAACCCATGCTGAAAGGAATAGGGACACGGACACCTGAATTTGATCCCCAGAATCTAGTTCTTAAAAGATGAGTGCAGCGGTGTGTACTGATCCTACGACTGAGGACACAGAGGCGGGCTCCTTGAGACTCACTGGCCAGCCAGCCTGGGCAAACCACTGCCTTCCCAATAAAAGTGAGAGACTGTCCCAAACAGACAAAATCCAAAGCACAAGTGAACAAACAACCTCCCCCCCCCCCCAAAAAAAAGAAGAAGAACCCAAACCTACCACACAACCTCCTCCACCTGCCAAGGGACACACCAGCAGGGGGAGAGCAGCTGAGGAAGCAGCAAGGTTGGTCTCTGGCTTCCAGAAGTAAACACAGAGACACCACACACACATTCATACACACACACACCAGACACAACTCATTCATACACACTCACACACGCAGACACACACATAAACATGCAGACACACACGCAAACAGGCACACACACACACACACACACACACACATGCAGCTCTAGGGCACAGAGGGACACAGTCACATGTAAAGTGACTGAACGTGTCCAGGGCCAATGCGGTCTGTCAGGCAGTGTCAGCCCTGGCCGTATGCTCCCTGCCATATTGGCTCTGCTTAGATGCCCCTTGTCCTCGGGTGACTTAGGAACCCCATGCTGAAAACATAAGCCTTTAAAATTGCTTCACAATGCACCTGCAGCCTCCGATAATCCCCAGGTGTGAATGCAGTGCACACCTGCTCAGTATTCCCTTGGCATCTGTGCCAGCTGTAGGGAAGTCACATGGTGTGCTTCTGGCAGCAAAGAGGAGCTGGACCAGCTCCTGTTAGTGAGCAGCACTCCACGCCCCACAACAACACACTTGTTTCTCCCGTGGGCAAGGGGTGGGGCATGAAGCTGTCTGAATTGGGCAAACGTCTTCCTTTTCATCCGGTGGCCCTGTGCCCCCCACCTAGGGACGCAGAACTGTCAGGAGGTCATTTCCTGTCTCTGCAGCTTAACTCCTGCACGGCTAGATCTGAGCTGGTCTTTAGCTCGCACACAGGAGGCGCTCAGTCAGTGCTGAGTAGGTGTCATTGTATGTTTGCTATAACAAAATTCCTGAGGCTAGGCAGCAGAGAGGGGCATGTTTGCCTCAAATCCCAGTGGCTGGAGATTCCAGTAGTTTTCACAGCTGTTACTCAGCTGGACTCTGCAGAAAGACGTGGGACACCAGCTCGCTTGAGAATTGGAAGTGACCCTCCACTCCCTCCAGCAGCTTCCATAGGGTGTGCACTGTTCTCTGGAGCCTCTGAGACCACACCTTCCCACGGAGGAGCCCAGAGTGGGGCTCAAAGTCTAAGCTGTTTCCTTTGGGGACTCTTGTTAACTGTAAAAGAATCTAAAAATACAGTTGGTACACTTGCTATGTATGGTGCCTTGTTTAGAGACTTAGGCTGGAGAAGGAATGCAATTAAACTGTCAAAATCTAATTCTTTCTCCCTTTTAATTTACAGCAGCTCTTTCCCATTTACTTTGCCTGGGCTTAAAGTCAAAAGTGAAGAATGTTACCAGAAAAAGTGGAGGTTACGAAATGAGGATCAAGGCCCTGAGTGCGAGAAATAGCGTAAGAATGACCACATTCAAGTTACTATGGCCTAATCACTCATGGTGGCACAGACCTGTGAGCTTGGCACTTCGGAGCTGCAAGCAGGAAGACTGGGTTCAAGGCCAGCTTCAGCCATAGGGAATTTAAGCAGGCCTACAATACAAGAGGCCCTTTCTCAAAAGTCAAACAAGGAGGACAGAGAGGATTCAGCGGGCAAGGCAGTTTCACACAAAGGTAAAGATCTGAGTTCAAACCTCAGGGCCCAGTGAAAAGCTGAGTGTGGTGGGCCCCCACGCTGAATAGAATAAAGGCAATAGGGTCTCTGGGTCATGCTGGGCACCAGTGAGAAGAGGCTGACAGAATGTAGTAGAGCAGGGTAGTCATGCACAGGCGTGCACAGGCGTGCACAGGCGAGTTTAAACACACGCACACGCACACCGAGGATGGGGCTGAGTGGGTAAAGCACTTGCTACACAGTGTAAGGACATGAGTTCAAATTCCCAAGACCCACAGGGAAAAATCAGGAACTGGTCGTTCATGCCTGTGGTTTCAGCAGTCCAATGAAGAGACGGAAGGTGGAGATGGAGAAGCCGCAGAGGCTTGTGGGCCAGGCTGTCTGGCATACACAGCAGCAAACAGTAGACCCTGCCCCACTGAGAGGAACACATGCTCCACAGAATATAGGTGCCGGCCACCACACACACAAACACGCACACACAGAAAGATTTCAGATGAGCAAACAGTCAGATAAAAAGAGTGTGTGTTTCATTCTCTAGACACAGGAAGCACAGAATTAACCGTGTCGGCCACAGGGGTCAGTTTGATTCAGGAGATGTGGTTTCGGTGGTAGCACCAAGTTGAGAGAGAAACTTAGAGAGACAGGCAGAGAGGCCACAGGCTCCTACTGTGGCTATTGACCTCTCCAGATCTGTATCCTGTGCTGAGTGGTTCAGGAAAGCCAGCTCTCAGGAGCTCCCTCAGGGTGGAATGCACCTGGCAAACCTGTGCTGGGTGGCTGTGTAAATGCCATTTACTCTGGAAGAATGTAGCCACAGTGGCCTGGGCACTGGGCAAGGCTCCTCAGAGCTGAAGAGAGACACAAACTGTGAGGCCATTTTGATGGCATGCTGTGAGCACTTAGAGAGAGACCACATGTGGCCCCCAAACATTCTCCAAGTGTGCCACGATGAGGCAGGAGCTGCAATTCAATTCAGCAAGCCTAGGCCTGGGGTATAGTCCTAACCCAAGCTAGGACAGAGCTAGTGTACCAGGAACATCTACCAGATGGAGGAGATGGAGAAAACAAATAGATCAACCCTCAGCACAGAACATTTGGATGAGGAGGAAGACCCACGCTGCTGTGCTGGTAGAACTGCAAGTGCTGGCAGAGAAGGAGCTGAAGAAAAAGGTTACACTGGACCTTTTCCATTGTCTTCTCTGTTTTATGTTTTAAAAGTTAGAGAATGCTTTAGAAGAACATGCTTACATGTTATTCCTGTCTTAAACCCATACCCTGAGTCTACTGCACAGAAAACACCAGACAAGCCCAAATCAAGGGTAATTTTGCCAAACCAGGCATAGAATGCCCCAAAACCATCAAGGTTAAGAGCCATAGCTGGTGAGGCTTCTCCATCTGGGCGTTGGCACTCACCCACATGAGGCAAGGGTTTCCAGTGTTTGCAGTTACCATCCAGTGGAGAAGAGGCAGGAGGCTAGTGAGACAGAAGCAGCAACAATGCACCCGTGTGTAAAACTGGGTGTGGGTTTATGGGTGCGTCTTAGTCTCAGTAACTGATTTTTAAAGTTTGAAATTATACCCAAGTATGAGACCTAACGCTTTAGAAACTCATTTAATGCTGGAAATTTTGGAAAAGCACATGGCAGCTCACATGAACTGAACACACCCACAGTCTCAGCCATGTTCTTTAGAACAAACCACTCATGGTACGTACAGCTTCCCAAGCCTTCTTCCCACGCATCTAATCCTGACTTGAAGGCACTGCCTCACCTTCTCCCTGGAACTGTGTGGTCTATGTTGGTGCAGGCTCCCACACTGCAGCCAGGCTGGCCTGCACACACGGTACTCTTCGACTGCTTCTGTAGCTATAGCTGAGTGCTGCCTAGAGTCTGACTTGCTTGGTCTAGCTACACCAGGGATCCTGAGATGCTCATGTTTGGCAGAGTGTTGGCAGCAGTAGCTGCTTGAGATCACCAGAACAGCCCAGTGCTGGTCAGGTCTTAACAGCCAACAGCCCTGAGTGGCTCACACCACTTTCTAATCATGGAGGTCTGTTTGGATCTTTGCTTTTCTTTAAATGTGGACATGTCTGAGTGCCTGGCACCTCAGTGCCTCTCTGAGCCAACTTTAAACCTGACATTATTGACAGCTTAGCTATGCTATTCTCGACTCTAGGGTGTCTTGTACCTCAAGCAGACATTGAGCGTAACTCTGTCCTCTTCCAACCAGATGCCGGCTACAGTGGACCAAAACTCTCTCCAGTTTGACAATTCTTCACTAAGTGGGTGGGTGCTATCCCACTGGAGACTGTCCAAACTGGAGATAAACTGTTCTAAGGGTAGAGACTAGAAAAGGGAAACCTCTCCCTTGCCTCCTTCTCACAGTGGCAAAAGTGGCATTGGTCAATAGAAAAATAAATGGAGTTTTAAGATATTAAGGCCAGAGCTGAACATCTGACTCAGCTTCCTCAATGGCCCAGTGGGATCAATGTCCATGATCCCAATGGCAATCTGAGGTTGATTCAGTGTGCAAGATCTGTGTATTTCAAAGGTTGCTTCAACCAGTTTCCCAGGATTTAACAGGAGGTGTAGAGTAGAATATTGCTCCATACCCAGAGTAAACTAAACCCTTAAGGACATCCAGTTAGGACCTTAACTGGCAGGTGATATGACGATCCCTCGGGTTTATAGGTTGGTATGTAACATTCAGTCTGGTGTATTCCTTATTGGATTCGGAGGAGTACCTCTGTCCTCAACCCTGGAGGAGAGCAGGGTGAGGCTAGGGAGGAGGTTCGTTTGGCCCAAAGTCTGGATTTCCCATGTGACACCAGGCATGGCAGTGCGCTCTTCTCACCGTAGATCTGGAGGGGCAGAAACAGGAGGATCTCCAGGGGTTGGTGGCCAGCCAAGAGAGCCGAATCTGTGCTCTTTAGGATCAGCGAGAGACCTTTCTCAAAAAACAAGCTGGTGATTGAGGAAGAGATCTGACTTAAGCTTCTAGCCTCCACGTGTGTATGTATGAGCAAGCACACCTGAGTACCCCCAATATGTACTCCCTCTATGTACAATACTTACATACATACATTATTACATACATACATACACAAACAAGTCAGTGCAGCAGCGTGACTTGTTTGTGTATGTATGTATGTATGTATGTATGTATGTATGTATGTATGTATGTATGTATGTAT
>NW_026596125.1:18940963-18959529 GCF_907164565.1 Psammomys obesus
TATGTATGTATGTATGTATGTATGTATGTATGTATGTATGTATGTATTGTACATGGGTTCAAGTTCAGAGTCGGCCAACAGCCCAGTGTTAGGAAGCCAGTTAGAAGGACAGCACACGTGCGCACACACCTTGTCAAATGTGTAACCTCTGAGGTACTCAGCTCGGCTCTGAACTTGGGCCTTTCGTTCAACGCTTGCAGCAGCCCCGTGAGCTGGGCTTTTCCAAACCATATGGTCAAGTTCATGTTCAACAGGCCACAGATGCTCTGCTCCCCAAGTCTGCCTATTATTCCCACATCCTGCTTCCTACACCCTCCAATCCTCAGCAGACCCAGGGAAGGGAAACACTGAGACATGACTCCCATCTGGGAGGCTGCAGCAGGATGGGAGCCCTCAACACAGCTGGCCAGGGCTGCTGTTCAGTAAACACTGGTCGTTGTAAGGTTTGGGTGTAGAGTGTTTTTCCTCAGCCAAGAGTCCAGTGCAGATGTGTCTGGTCACTGGCCTACCACTGGCCCAAATTTCAGTCATGGGCAGAAATGGCAGCTCAACGTGCCACCACAGGCAGGGGCAATCTGAGGTTGATTCAGTGTGCAAGATCTGTGTATTTCAAAGGTTGCTTCAACCAGTTTCCCAGGATTTAACAGGAGGCGTAGAATACTGCTCCATACCCAGAGTAAACTAAACCCTTAAGGACATCCTGTCAGAAAAATGAGCACCATAGCATTGCAACATGGTCTTTTCTTCTCGTGCTTAATGGTAGTGACCATATTTGCACTAAAGTATATGTCATTAATAGTCACTTAGTGGCTTCACTCTTCAGTGATGTTCTGCGGGTGTTGGAGTGCCCAGGGCTCCCAGGGGACTGGCCATCGTTCTTGCTTGCCAAGCCTTGGCCAGTCTGGTTGTCATTTGTGGTCGCTGGCTGCTCACTTTCGACCAGGCAGTGGCGATTTGCTAACGTCTTGGTTCATTTTGCATTGCTGACGCATGTAGAGCAGTGCAGTCTTGTTAACATGCACTAACAGCACGCACGCGTGGCTCAGGGTGACGTTTCTACTTCTGCACACAATGATCCAACCAAACCTCCCTCAGCCACCCTCCCTGACCACCTTTCTCAAACTGCACTAACCAGCGTGATGCCACATTCCCGTGGAACTGCTAAGAGTGTTTGGAGAGTCAACGTGGTAGAACTCAGGACAGTCTCAACTTCCAGGCCCACCTCAGCTCTACGGTAGGGCACTGCCTCAAATAACAAAACAGTTGCTCTGTGGCAATGTCAAGTAGGGCGTTTGGGTTCCTGGCTGAATGCCCGCTGCCTTGGCTGGTTTTGGACATGGTACCAGCTTGTCAGCGAGGTTGTGTGGCGTTCTGGCACTGACTTTTGTAGCTCTGTGGCCTTGAATGTTGGCCCCTTTCTCTAAGATGGGAGCACCACTGTGCCGACTCCGCCTTGCTTTGAGATGGAAACAGCACCGGAGGCCTGTATCACACAGGCTGCTGCGCAGGCAGACGGTGAGAAGAGCTGTCTCTGTTGTTCCTGATTGTCACTGTCACCATGCTCCTTCCCTGCAAGAGCTGGGGCTGCGCTGCAGACACGACAAGCACACTATCTTTGAGGTTAGACCATCCAGCTGGCTGTGTCTCTGGGACTCAAGCTCGCACATATCAGTACATACATCTTGCTTTTCAGGCTCCCGGGCCACACTGGCTGGCCAGCTCAGATCCCTCCTTACTTCCCGTGCCTGCTGTCTGTGTGTCATTACCTCGGCTCCTTCTGCTGACCCTGTCCAAGTTCCTGCTCTCCCCTCGGCCTCCTCCCTCCCTCCGGCCCGTGCTAGCTCTCAGCAGCCCATGGTCTTCTGCTCACACTTCATCCATCTGCCACCTCTCCACACACTGCACCCATTCCAAAGCTCGCTCTTCCTGTGCTGTCTCCTCACCCACTCCATCACAGTGAACCAGCCTGGAGCCTTCCTCTTCATACCCCGCTCCCCGGGTTCAGTTGGCAGAATGGCTTTCCTAGTGGAAGCCCTCTGTGTGGGTCCCACCAGACCAACCTAAAGCTTTAAAGGGCCAGTGCAATACTTTAATAAAAATCCCTTAGCGCATCCTGAGAGACTGTTATATGTACACACACTACCCGCTCTCTCAGACTGTTTGGCAGATGCTTCCATTGTCTCAGTTTTTAAGTGATGGTGCCCAGGGCAGAGAGTCCATAAATGGTAAAGGGTAAGGAAGTTGGCATGGATAAGGCAGCAAGCTGCTGTGCCCTTTACTCCAGGTGAGGAAGAGCAATGAAGGCTTTGTGTCTTATTGTTCCCTTGAATGAGCCTTTCAGAGAAGGAGGGCAAGAGATGAACTGTCTTCAGATCTGCCTCTCCAGAGAGCCCTCGGGGACACGCACCTCCAGCTGATCAGCTAACCTGCCCTTACTTTCTTTGTGTGTGGCCCACCTGCCTCTTCTCCTACCTCAACAGGGTTCCATAAACAGTGGCCAGGAAAGGAGCTTGAGAAACACTCCAACACCAAACACAGTGAACAGGGGAAGGTGCTGGCCACCTGGAAATAGAGCTCAGTTCCTTCTCACCCCCAGGCCTAAGCTGCCATTTAGCCCTAGTACCCATTCTCTTCCATCAGTAAAAGTGTCAGCTAGGAATCTGCTCTTGGGAATTACCCCAGGGTGGGGTCCATGTCGCTCACTGGACTGCTCCTCTTCCTGTCCTGGAAGCAGAGGCTGGCAGCAGCCTCTTCCCAGGCCAGGGTGGCTGCTGAATCCAAACTGGAACAGTACAGGGCTCATGAAATGGGCAAGGCGGGTGACAGCCAGGGTTGTGAGCCATGGGACTTGTGTATCCTGGGTCAGACTTCCTGGGGGATAGGAAGTCCCCAGGAGGACAAGATTTCCTGGAGACAAGGTGATTCCATTTGTGAGCAATGCCAACAGCCAAGACCTCTGAGCTAGCTCCTCTTGCTTTGTTAGTTCATCCTGAAGAAACTCTCAGACAAATCATTATGCCCAATTCTGCAGAAGAAACTGAGAATTAAAGCGCAAATAACTTATGCAAGGTCAACAAGGTGGGAGTTGCATAGCCCCAGGCCAATCAGGCACAGGGTACAAAATGGAAGCCAAATCTAGCTCGGTCAGACACCAACCCTGTGTTTCACGTCTCTGGGGGAGACAAACAAGCATATTAAAGGGGGCAGTGGTAGCTATGCCACCGCTGTCCTTGGCTCTCATCTGCTGTCATCATCACAAAAGCCCTGTAAGTGGTGATGGTCTGCAAATGGCGGTCACTACCTCTGGATGGGCTCCCGGTCTGACCCTGTCTGACTGTGTAAAAGTGGCTTTCTTTGCACTAATGTATGCCAAGAAGTAGGTGAGCGAAAACCGCCATGGACTGGCCTTTCTGAGGGACATAAGGAGAAGATAGCAAGTCACCACTACTAGTTTGGGGCCCAGAGAAGAGAATTCTTGGGAGTATGGTAAGGCATGGGGGGAGCGGGCCTCACGAGATGCTGAGTTTGGGAGTGTTCATTCCAGGGTCTGCTTGAGGTTTGTGATCACTGGTTTCTAGTCATACCCTGAGGACCATGAGTCTGAAGAAAGATGACAGACAATGGCCAATGATTTCAAAGGTAAGTCTTCCTTTTGACAATTCTTCTTGACATACCCTGGGGTTGTTATGGCTCCTGTGGAGAGACTGAGCCAGTCCTAAGCCTCCCTAGCTATGTGAAGCCTCAGTTTTGACATCCACAAAATGGGGTGAGTACTGTCAGTGTGCACTTCTAGGATTTAGCAAGGTGACTGCTGTTCAGCCATATATTACCACCGTGACTCAGTATCATGATCTCTGTGATCAGAGTCCCAGCAGGAGCAGAAATGTGAGATAACTGTAGACAGAAGCCCCTGTGGTCCTTGCTGATCTTCAGCCACCTGGCATCTGGTCTCCTTCTCACTGCCTCTAGAAGATCATCAGCTCCACTCAAGGCCTTGTGTGAGGGGGCAGAGTGGAGAGGGAGGGAGCCCGGGGTGCAAGTGCTAGCTGCTCAGCTGACACACATTTCCTTAGAAAACTGCACCATCATCAATAAGCCTGACTTCATCTCTGCTACTGCGTGTAGCCGGGCACCTTGTCCCGTGTCTGTGGAGGCTCTAAGGCAGACCTGCTGTCTTTAGGCATGCTGCACCAGCGCCTACCATGGCAGCCTCCGTGTGCCGCCCTTCCTAGATCTTCTCCTTCTTCCTTCCCTCTCTGCTTGGATGTTTCTTCCTGTTTCTCTTCCTCTCAGGCCTCTGAGGCTCCTCCTTGGACCACTCTGGCCTTGCACTCAGCTGTAAACACAATGTCTGCCGACGTGAGGCATCTCCCCTAGCTGATTATCTGAGTAGGGAAAGAAAACCACGAAGCATCCTGGCCCATGTCTGGGCAAGAGTGCCACAGGCCTGAAAGCAGACATGGAAAACAAGCAGGGCTTGCAGTGGAGCAGCTCTCCCTCCAGTCACCACCAGACAGTCTGGGCTCCCTGGCCTGAGCTCCGGTCTCACGCAGGAGTGCATGTGCAGAGCCTGCAGGGATCCATGCCCCGTTGCTAACTGTCCATCATCCAGTAGGCGCCTCTCCGGGGTCTGATGTGTGCTGGACACCCGGGTGGTGAGAGTAAAGGGGGAATAACAGACACAACTATTGCCCTGGTAGGTGTTGTTGCTAATAGAATGAGACAGGCAAGGACAACAGAAAAGCACCAAATATGCGAATGTGTAACAGTATAGTTAGAGGTAGGACTATATGCTGCAACAGAAACGGGCAGGGCATGAAGCAGAACGCAGGGGAAAGGCACCTACTGATATCACCAAGGAAGGCTGTTAAACAAAGCCACACTTGGGCACTGTGACAAGTCAGTGCATGAGATGAGAGCTGAAGGATGAGAAGGGAAGAGCGGGCGGAGCGGGAATCCTGGGTGGGATGCTGTGAGCAGGGCCAGACGCAGGGAGGAAGGAGGACTGAATGTAGAAAGGGGAGGCACACGTGGAGCCCTGGGAGCCAGGGTGAGGGTTGTTGTGTCACAGTTACATGACATGTGGAATCTGATCACATGAACGTAAAAGCTATAGGTTTGAACTCTTGGCACTACTTGGGGGCGTTATGACGTCTTTAGAAGGTGGCGCCCACCCTTTGGACTATAGTTCTGCCCCGTTCCCACCTACTATGTGCTTCTGGACTGCTGATACATTATATGCAGCCTGCTCACTCCACAGGCCAAGGCTTCACCACCATGATGTACCCCTCAAATCAGGGGCCCACATAAGTGCTTCCTCCCCAAGTTACCAGGCATGTGTTCACAATATTAGGAAAACTCACAGAGCACCTCAGCCCGAGCATGAGGTGCTGTGCCGGGGGGCAAACCCCGGCTCTTTGTTTTGTTTTTTATAGGCCATGGGGACTGATTCACTCCTTGAGGTGGCTCTTCGGAACTTGCCTGGGAAATGTGGGTGAAGTCGAAGCCACTGGGCCAGATCTTGGTAGAATATTATAAGGACACTTGAAAATAATGTAAGAATGTTGCCTGCGCACTGTGGACAGGAGCTTAAGTAAGGGGCCACCTGGGCGCCGAGCTTGAACCAGGACTTCAGCTGAGAATCCTGAGGGTGCCTGAAATGCCTGACTACAGGGCCATGAAAGGCAGTGTGGCTTTGTAGGAAGTGACGCCACTTTCCTCAGACATCTGGAGACCTCAGTTTCCAACGCTCTCCAGCTTGGAAAGGACCATCTTCCCACAGGTTCTGTGACATCACGTAACACATGGTAGGTGCTCAAACACATAGTAGGTTCCTAACAATAGCTGTTTGCCACCTGTTTTCTTTGTCCATAGAAAATAGATTTTTTTTTTTAGACAGGGAGGGAAAAAAACCCATGTAATTAGCATTATAGGTCCCTTTCAACTCGGTTTAGGCATACATTCAGCCAATCTAGAAACACCCTAAGCTCTCGCACTGCCCTAATTATAAATCACGGCTTTTAATTCATTAGCCCAGCTTCCCCAAGGGCCCCCACAAAGGTGTGTTCTACTGGGCCCATTCAACGCCCTCCGTGTTTGGCAGACCGCCTTTGTCATCCTGGTGCTGGGGGAAGGCCTGACAGGTGTTTCACAGCTCAGCTGGGTCATATCAAGTTCTCATTGAAAATGCTTAAATTTCAGAAAACACCCTTGGTCTCACACTAGAGGCAAACCTACCAGAGTCAAGGCTGGCAAAACCGAAGCTGATAGGACAAAATGTATCTTTCTTTGATGTTAAATTTTAATGATTTAGAAAACACTATTATTTCTTCTGGGCATGGGGAAATCCTCCTTTAAGGTCACTAGGCTGAATTTTGAGGTCCAAGTTATAAACTTAGTTATCCAATGCTTAGCATGAAGACCACTGTGGTGTTTTTGTTAAATGTTTCTCCAGAGCAGAAAGCTACCTGTCTGTGAACATTGTGCTGTGGGTCAGTTGTGTGGTCAACGTGAGGTGTCTGCTTCGGTCACTCTCCATCTTAATTTTGGGGCTGGTGTGCCTGTCGGTGTAACCTGTAACAGCTCCTTCTCTTCTAGAGACCTGTGGGGCAGTGTGGGGCAGCACTTTGGCTAGACTGGCCGGTTCGTGAGCCCCAGAGAGCCTCCTGTCTCCATTGCCCCAGTGCTGCGACTGTAGGCCCAGGTTTTCTTTTGTCAATTATGGGGGATGGGGCCTGAGAATGGAACCCGTGTCCTCAGCTTGCCTGGCGCTTCACTGACTGACCCATCCCCCCAAGTCCAAGTGTTATTTCTCAAATGTTAAATCTATAGCGAACTTGATTGCTTCTATACCTGGTCTAGCCTGAAGTGGTCTAGCCTAAATGTGTTTATTTTATCTACAATATTTAAATTTCATAAGCCCAATTTCTTTATTTAGTAATGAGGCCCCAAAGAGTTTTACTGCCCTGTTGGGTACTGCTCAGCAGTGTTCTGTCTGGTGAGGCTTGCATAAGAATGCTCCAATGGTCACCAGAGGAGATGCAGTCTTCGGGAAGCTTTGCAGGGAGCAGATCTTCCATCCCTGCCCTGGTCCCTTGGAGGAAGGTGCTGGCCTCTCTCTCCCGTCAGAGTGACCAGGGACTTCAGAAGCGGGATGCCCTGGACACCATATTCCAGAATCATATTTCCCCTCCAGTCCTAACCAACTGTGTAGGTTTTGTTTGGAACCTCAGTGCTGTGAGGGCTGTTTAATCTGAAATTTAGATTGCTCTCCTCCTTTGCCCAGAGAATGTGAGAATCAAGTGTGGATCCTGGCTCAGGAGGAAACTGGTTTATGACTACCTCATTTACTTTTCTGTAAATGGGCTGGTAGCCTGCCCTGAGAGTGTGCAGAGTAAAGCAAAGGAGAGCAAAACTGCAAAGGAGGAGAGAAGGGGAGAGAAGGGGAGAGAAGGGAAGAGAAGGGGAGAGAAGGGAAGAGAAGGGGAGAGAAGGGGAGGAAGGGAAGAGGGAGGGAGAAAGGGAGAAAGAGGGCAAAATCAATGGGCTGAAAGGTAGAGCAGAAAAATATGTAAGTCTCATGTATCAGATATTAACAAGATATTAATGAAAAAACTTGGTGAAATCCAAATAAAATATGAGGTTGTATTAGCATTAATACAAGACATTGATCTCGGAGTATTCCAGACTTCCTGATTAGGAATATTCAATCTGCATTATCAGCTGAGTTCTTGTTTTAAATAAGTGTGCACAAGATGGTAGCACAAGTGAACAGGGACATAAGAAGTCTTTACTCTTTGTGATGTTTCTGAAAAATCTATGATTATGTTAAACTAAAACAGTATACTAAAACAAGTGTCCCACATGCAAAGCCAAATTCAGTACACACTAATCGCTGTTCTTTTTATTAGAAAAGCAAATTTGGAAACTATTCTTTGGTAATTCACAGGGGGTTAGGGTTCCCACCAACTTATTTCCCAGGAAGTCACAGTGGCTTTGAACAAGAAGGAATGGGCATGAGGGCAATCCTCTCCTTGTATTTCCCAGGGGAAGAAACAGAAGCCCCCCCCCCAGACAGAACCAAGGTAGGAGCAGCAGCAGCTCAGGTGAGGTTCTAGTACCAGGTTTGTATAAGAGCAGCAATGTGTAACACTGGCGTGTGTCAGCACCTGCCCTCCACATTCTCTCCTAAGTATCCCCTTCACACAGCTTCTCACAGTCAGGGTGCTGAGGGGTGCTGTGCCCTGCTCAGGGCCACACCCGTGGCAAGCTGCAAGGCAGAGCTTTGAACACAAGAGAAAAGCAGTTAGCACTTTCAGGGAACAGGCAAGGCTGTTCTTCACAGCCATACAACTGCTTCTTTACCTTGCTGAATACCTCATAGCCATTCCACCAGGCCGATGGTGGTTTCCCAAATGAGGAGCTCCAGGGTGACAAAACTGCCTACCACAGCACTGCCAGATAATGTGGTGGTCTGAATGATAAACGTCTCCCATAGTCCCTGGAATTTCAGTGCTTGGAGATTGAATGTGGGTTTACTGGAGCACTGTGCTCTCTCTACCATTATCCTCTCTAGGCAAGAGACAGAGGCCGGCAGAAGCAGCCAGGAAGAGCTGCCTGCTCACTCCCTACAGACCAAAAGCTCCCAGCTCTCCTAGCTGTCTTTTGTTTCTCACACAGAAAACATATCTTCTCCCATAATCCCTTCTAGCTCAGGAGCTGACCTAAAGCTTTAAACATCTTCAGGACATAAGATGACCACCAAGCCCGCTTTAAAGCTCTCAAAGCACTTCCAGTCCGCGGAGAACAGTGACGGAACCAGCAGAAGTCTTACCGTGCACGTCACTAGCTGAGGCTAGTCTGTCATTGGCCAGGCTCTCCTTGTCCACAGCCAAGATGGTCTGAAAAGCATGCTATGCATTTAGACATGTCTGAAGAAAACACGAAGCAATCATCTGTTCGTAGCCCTCTTCCATATGTGGCCACAAATGGAACACATTGAGGGGTCATGAGAGATCAGGAGATTTAGTGAACAGGGCACAATACGGCTTTGTGGCCCGCTTTATTTTCTCATGACAATGTAAAATATAGATAGAGATGAACTAAAATCCCTCATATTTGGTTTTATAGCTCAAATTCATAAATTCTCTGCATTCATTAGAAAGTGACGGACTCTCTGCACCCACTTGAAAAGATAGCATCCCCAGGGATAGATACAAGAATATTAAAAGAGAGAGAGATCCTGATCAAAGAAATATTGCCTCTTTCCTCCTTTCATTGAGCAGATGTGCAATGTGCCCTGAGAAAGAAACAGAAAAATTCCTGAGTGATTCATGGGACGAAGCAAGTTTTCATGGAGGTTATTCCATGCCTGATAGCATGGCGAGGGTTATTAGTTCCCAGTTGAAAATGACCAGAGAGGGTCTCGTTCACTTCATCAATATGGCGCTTTTATAGGTTGTCAGGAAGGCAACATCAGGCAGCCGTGGCACTCGGTCTTGGAATTATTTCTTTATTAGATGGCTGCTTGTCTTTATCGTCAAGACTTCGGGGGGGGGGGGGGGAACAGAGCATGGGAGATAGCGTCTCTTCCACGCCAGCATCTAAGACATGAAGAGCAGGTGCCCTGCACTAAAGACTCAAACAGCCACCACACAAGCGCTAAGTGCCCAGAAAAGTGCAAACAGACCCACTACGACACACACACACTTCCAGGCTGAAACCAAGTCTTGTGTTGGCCAAGAAAAATACTGTGTACTGTACAGTGAGCTCCGGTCATCCTGATGATGCAGAAAGACCATCTTTCAAAGCTGGGGAGGCTTTCTATACACGATTTCTACTAGACTCGCCACGCCCCTCCATGGATGCTGCTGTTTTCATTCTACAGATGAAGGAACATTTCAGCACATCAATGAACTTTTAAAAGGACATAAAAAGGTAATGTCTATGTGTATCTGTGATGCCAAGGAGGGAGCCACGCTGAAGAAGCTGACGTCACTTATCAGCTCTGGGCTACAGCACGTGTAAACCACTGGACAGGCTCAGACAATCTTTGAGGAGTGAGATCCGCTCCTCAGATGGAAACTTTTTGTTTAAAATCTCGTAATTCTGTCATGTTTTTCTAGGTTGCTGCAGTACCAAAGGTACTATAATGATCATACTCCTTGTGTCTATTTCCCCCTTTATGGGCCCCTTCTATCGTGAGAAAATTGGCTTGCTGTGAGCATGTTCTCAGCTCCTTCTCCTGGAGGAGTGCAGAAGCCTGAGAAAACTATTCTGGCAGACTGTCTGCCCCAGAAGGACTGGCTGTGCAGGGGAACAAGGTAACAAAATCACCACACACAAATCCACATTTTTTTAAATGTTGCTTTGCCATAGAATTATATTATATATCTTATATTCTGTATGCTACAAATATTATATTGATTATATATTGAGACCACAAACTATACCATATATTATAAGATGCCCCTTCTCTTGTGGGTTAAAAATTCACATCTTGATAATAGAAGAAAGAAATCTAAGGCTCTTCTGACAGAACGGTTTTTTAAACAACTCTTGTTTTGTTGGACTCCAAAAGGAAAGAGCTAAGGCTTTTGAGGATTGGGGTTCCCTTTTGTGTGAGATTGAAAGTCTAAGCTCGCCACTGACATTTAGACATAGACTCGTGGCCTCCTCTGTGATGCGATTTGCGCACATAGCCTTAAACTCCAGCTTAGACTTTTGTGTCTCCATGGTGCTGTGAAAGCTAGAATTCTGAGCTTTAGAGTTACCAGCATAGGGGACATTGTGCTATTTTTCCAGACTCGGCTGGAAATTTCTCAAGACTGAGACAAGAAAATGACTACAATAAGATTCACTTGTCTGTAATTTTGGCATCCTGAATTACAAGGGGTCCACGGTCCGGGCTGTCTTTCCCAAGGCCTGCTCTAGCACAGGTGGATGGGTGATGTTCTTGCTGTATTTTATTTCAGTCTGATCCTCCTTCATTTGCCTGCCTTCCCGGACAGATGTTTGTCTGAGCACATCAGCTGCTGAGATGATTTCCAAGTCACCCATCAGCAGGATTGGGGACTAGATACTGGCTCCTTTTCAGCCCTTTAGATGGATAAAGTGTTGAAGGTTAAAGTTACTGTTACAGAGACATGACACAATGCCTTCAGTTTTTAAGGCTACACTATGGGTAAAGATTCTCGCATATGTCTTATAATATTAGTGAGGACTCACCAAACTAAAAAGAACCAGAAATCTCAAGATGAAGAAACAAGAGCCGTGCCAATTGTTTTCCGGCTGCAGAGGACGAGCTCATTGGTGCCTGGCCATGCCAGCCTGTGTGAGCTCACTGTGAGCAACAAACATAGCGGGCTTTCATCTGGGAGCTGAGGAGTTAAGTGCCAAGGCCCAGCTTTGTTTACAGGTGGAAGAGTACAAATGACTCCAGAATAATGAACAGTTAAATACTGCTGGCAAGATGGTAACAGATAATTGTTTTAAAAACAATTCCATAAACAAATAAGAATCATGTGTAGCATTTTCACTGATAACATAGATAGTACATAAAACTGTTTTCCTAGATAAAGAATATTTTTCACACATATGTATTATTTTCATAGAGCTGTGTATTAAGACCACTTTACCCACATCTTCTTCATGAACAAAATACACAGGAAAACATATTTTAGTAGCAAAACTGTTTCAATTTTTTAATTTAATCTTTTGGATTTTAGCTTAGTTTAGTTTTGTTTTAAAGAAGGGAACTTATGCCCTTGAACTCCCTGGGTGGCTGAAATGACTGGTTTGGCTTCTCTGGTCTTCCCTGCGCTCCATGGTTTACAGAGTGTGCCACCCATGTCTACCTCACAAGGGAAGTCTGCAGAGCTCTTTCTTTCCATCTCGAGTAGCAACACACCCACAGACACTAGCACATCTCCACACATCTCCACTGAGGAGCTGTTGAAGCTCCCTCTTGCTGAAGAGAGAAGGGAAGGGCACCAAGGAAAAGGAACAGTATGCTTCCTTCTGTGAGATCAGGTGCTGGGGACACTGGAGTTTTACTCCCTCCCCTTTTGAGGTTTGCCTAAAAATGAGCTTCCTCTCCTCCCCCTCCCAGGGTCACGTTGTTTGTTTAAACCAACCCTGTTTGCCCTTGGGCTTGATAATGAGCCTCAGGTTCTTGGACACAAGATGTAGTAAGTCCCCAGTGCTCACGTGATTACCTTCAGATCCTGGGCACTTGGATTATTGAACGTTGTTTATTATCATTATCACAGGGCTTAGCTGAAACTGGTCAGCTCAGACCCGAAGAGCCCAGCCAGCCGAGCTAGACAGAACACTGCTCCTTCCTCGACGAAAGAGCAGATCCAAAATGCTTCGGATTTCAAACTCAGAAATGATTTGTAAGCTGGGTTGAAAAGATGGAGGATGACCATCATGTCCGTGGCCTTTGAGGCAGAAACTCTGCTTTTCAGGAAGCAGTAAAATGCGTGTACGAAGGCTGACACTCAGACCGGGTCCTTTCAGCTTTGAACACAGTAGCAAAACCCTGATCCACTTAGTGCTAGCTAAGTAAATTACGTCATCAGATGTGATTCACAAGCCCTAATAAGACCCTCAATGTTATTTAATAGATAGAGGAAATATGGCTTATTGGGTAAGCTTTGCATTTTTGTAATGTAAGGAGCAAGCTTGATTTCGTAAAAAAAAAAAAAAAAAATCACATGAACTTCCAGCCTGTTATCAGTGTTTACCACTGGGAAGAGGAAATACTCTTTTTAGTCACCCTTCGTATTTTGCTGTATTTCTGAAATTCTCTACTACAAACACCTATTTCTTGGATAACTTAAAATCCCAAACCAATAAGTGCCATTTTAAAAAGCTGGCAGACACACAGCTGCTGTGATCCTGGTGTGTGTGTGTGTTTATCTGAAACATGGGCCCAGGGTCAAGGGCACCACTACAAGTGTGTCTCCTGGCCTGACCATTCCAGGACCTGTGTACAGTTGTGAAAAGCAAGGCCTGACAAACACCTTTCCCGCTCCTGGGCCTATATCAATGCCTCATGTGTTCCTGTAAGCGTGAGTGATTATGTGATACTCAATAATTGTCTACACTCCAAAGTAGACAGTTATTTCCCTTCACGCATTAGGCTCTATTTCCCTATCATTTATCACAGCCGAGTCGTAAGAATCGCCTCAGTGGGTTGTGTGTCTCGTACCTCTCGTTTTAATGCAAGCTGACCTAAACGGCCCCAGTAAGAAATTAAATATAATTACCTAGAGGCTCGCACAGGGCAAATGAGATCGCACCGGCTCCTGAAGCGTAGCAAGGGGCTTGGAGGCCTCTGGTCCTTCGTCTTCCCCGGAGTTAATTTCCTCCTACTGGAGAACGCCTACACACCGCCTCACAATGACCTGTTTAGTTGGCGGTGGAAAATTATGTCATTTGCAAGTAAGCTTTCAGCTGTGATATTTTATAATTGTTAAGATGAAAACCCGATAATCCTCTCCCCCTTCACATAAACTGCAATCTATCTTTAAACCTGTGATAATTCCTCAAACCTGCCGCTTAATAAACTAACAAACCCCAGGCCTACGTGATTTGACGGGGGTCAATCTTTGATCAGCCAAGCTGAAATGGGCCTGATAAGGGGACGCCCTTCCACTCCGGAGTCACCACTTGAGTGGGTTATTCTGCTTCCTCCAGTCCTCGAGTGCCAAATAAGCAGAAGTCTTCCCAAGCTCCTTATCTCTTCCACTTTCTTCTTGAGATCTCTGTCGCTTTAATCCGGCATGTCTGCTGCTGGTTAACAAGGAAATCCTATGTCAATTATCGCCAACAACTTCCTGCTGAGAAGCAGTGGGGAATCAAAGCGTTTGAGAGCCTTTTCACACCAGAGAGTGGTGCAGGGCCTAATTAAATGGCCTTCACATCCTGCAGCCTGGTGGAGGCCTCGTGGTAGATAGCTAATGAAAGATAGCCTCATTTGGCTAAGGACCTTTGGAGGCCACGGGCTGGCCCGCAGGTTGCAGGTGCACCTGCGTGGGGCTGCTGGGCTTTGGCTGCCTGCAGAGCGGACTATGGTCCGGACTGGGCGGCTGCCCGGGAAGGGGGGGTCTTAGGCAGCAGCTGGCGAGTCGCTCTGTGAGGCAGTGGGTCACGTTGGGTGCACGTTGGATTTCAGGCAGATGGAAATTGACCCCTTAGTTCCCATGTAAGGGGTCTCCTCTCCCACCTACCAGCCAGCACAATCTCATCTTTAAAAATACGTTTCACGTTTGGGAGTCTGGGGCTGAAGTTCAGTGGGTTGAGCGCCTGCATATCAGGCATGGGGGGCTGGATTATATCTCCAGCACTGCCTCAACCCTTAGGGGGAGACACAGGAGGGCAGAAGTTCAAAGGCACCCTCAGTTATGAGTTAGAGGCCAGTCCAGGCTCTGAGACCCCCCTGCCACACACACCCTCCAGATCCTCAGAGTAAATCAGATTCATTGCTCTATTTTCTAATGAGTGGTATTTGTGCCTTGTATCGTTTCCATAAAAGAAAGAAAAAATTAAAATACCACGGAAGGAAATAGTAAGAACATAATTTCAGATGAAAGGTCAACTCTTTAGATGGAATCGTCTTATGTCTATGAAACTTGTTATGCTTTTCTTGGATCACATGGGGAATTTCGCTGCTACGGTGCTATCAGCTACGTCAAAAAATGGCAATACTGAATTTGATGAAGGAGCGAGGGGCCTCACGCTGAATCAGTGATTTCCCACACAGGCCACTCTTTAAAATCAATGGGGAGCCTTGACAACCTCCTACACCACCCAAGGGGTTTGATTTAATTGATATAGCATGCAGACACCACAAGTTTTAAAGTGATTCACTATGTCTCTTTCCCCTTGTGTGTGTGTGTGTGTGTGTGTGTGTGTGTGCGCGCGCGCGCGCACTCATGTATGTGCAGGCTATTGTTCCTCAGGCATTGTCCACCTTGTTTTTGTGGCAGGGTCTCTCCTTGACCTGAAACTCACCAACCAGGCCTGGCTGGCTGGCTAGAGCCCCAGGGACCAGCTGTTGAGACACACTAGCAAGGTGATTCCAACCACACAGCACCACGACTGGCTTTGTTTTTTAACCTGGGCTCTGTGAACTGAACTCAGGTTCTCATGCTTACAAGTCAAACACCAACTGAGCTATAGCCTCTACCCCCATGCCATTGCCTTTATGTTCAGAAATTGTGCTCCAGAGCCTCTCCAATGCCCATGTACACCTCTTTCTTCTGAGGATCTCATGCAAATACAGGTTCATATTTTTCTTGTCTAAGCAGCTTCCTGCTGCTGCTGCTGCTGCTGCTGCTGCTGCTGCTGCTGCTGCTGCTGCTGCTGCTGCTGTTATTGGTCCACAGATAACACTTAGGGAACTAAGGCCAAAAGAATATTTCCACTACAAGATTTCTAGGCACTTGGCAAAAGTCCAGGGCTTTTCCTTAACCCTGCAAAGATTTGCCAGCATGGTTTCATGGAGGGAAGACAGCCCTTTCACTATCAGGCTACAAGTGTCTTGAACATGGCTGCTACAGCTCTAAGGCTGCCTACAAATCCTTAACCTAGACGTAGCGACTGGAACATCTTGCTGCTTGTTTCCATTTACATTCTTTAGTTACCTTAGTCACTCTGTGATAGACCAGAAGGCTTAAATCTAGCTTCCCAGGATGGAGTATATAACAGTAGATTAAACACAAGAAAATGATATGACCTAATTACTATTGTCTTTATAATTTGTCCAACTTTGCCTCTCTTTGTCTATTGGCCAGTCTTGAAGAAAATACTATGGCTCCAGGAACACGAGGAGGGACACTATTGGACGTATGCAGCAGAGCTACAATGAGACTTGCTCTCAGAGAAACATTCCATCAATGAGGAAGAAGGTAAGTTTGTAAGTCTCAGATACTTACCTGGCTAATAAAGCCACAAAGCTTACGAGAGCAGGCCCCAAGGTCACATAAGTAACAGACCATTGGTGGGGAAAAGCAGATTCTTGAGCAGCTATGCCCGCAGATTGAAAAGGAAGTTTCGGGGAGATGCCTTCATGAGTCATCATTCAGGCTGTGGCGGGGTTCATGATGTTGTGACCCAAAGAGTCACAATATGTGCGTCTGTACAGGTTAGTGTTGAAAGAGAGCTCGGACGTGATCTGCTTCATTTCACTTAATTTTGTAAAGAAACCGAGGCTCCCCAAAGGCAGTTGCCTGAAGGACAATCTTAGCTAGTAAAAGACAGAAGACTGCCCTGGACCAAGTAGTTGTGGATTCTTCCACATATAAACTGTATATCTTTGCAAAGTGCCTTTGGTCTTCTTGGGAGCACAATAGATTATCAGTTCACACACAGAGTTAATCTGATATTCCTTCAACTCCATGTTGCCTCTCTTAGTGTCCTCAGGAACAGGAAATCCTGGTCTCTGGTGGTCCTCACCAGTTGTGAACCTGTGGCGGACATCACTGACCCACTAAGTTCATTGTCCCCTAATTCCTCACATAGTCTCAGTGTACAAATTCCAAGAAATCACTACCAGCTGGCCAGTGTTAGTCCTGGAAACACAGAGCTTCCAGGTGACACCCAGTTGGTTCACTCTGGCATTAGGCTGGATTTTCTTTCCAGATTAGCAGAGAGAATTGAGCCTATGACAGCCTATTGCCTGAAAAATTCTCAAGTCAAACATCTGGGGACCCATAGATTTGTAACAGCAGAGGCTGTAGTTGACATTTCACTCCAATCCTTCATTAGGTTTTTAAAAAGCTGGGGTGGTTTTTAATGAACAATAATTATAACTTTGGATTTCTGATTATATCAAAATAGGAGGGAAAAGGCAACTCACACTCAATAGTGGCTTTTATGTATTCTAACCCTGACAGGATTGTTAACATAGCCTGTGCCTAGAACACTTCCTAAAACCTAATGCACCATTTCCTTCAAGGTAGAACCCAGACCAGCTTCAAAATTGGAAGCAAATTACAGTCCCCTGTTTTCAAGCCAAAGATGACTTTAGAAGAATGCTTTCTTTCACAAATGCCAAAGAGGCAAGTAATTGGATGTCTGGAGCAAGTATAGTTGCTGAACTTGTGATTTGAAATGTTTCGGGATCTTTGGAGAAGCCTATAGGCACAGAGTTAAAAACAATCATTGTAGAGTGAAGGAGGTACAGGAAAGTCCACTGGAGGGAGTTGTGGAGCATGACAAACCAGAGCACAAGCACTGGGGCTTCAAGGAAAAATGGGAAGTCCCCACTCAGGCATCCATCAGACCGCATGGGGTAGACATCATGCAGGAAACAACCTTCCGCCCCATCGAACCCTTTCATTGCTATTACTGAGGATATTGAGTTAATTTCTGAGCAAACAACAGTTTTGTCTCTCATTTAACACCCTCTGTCCTTGAACCTGATAGCTGATATCAAGCTGATTTCATCTCCAACACTGAATCTATCCAACATGGTCTGTCTGATACCGCTTGGATGAGCTCATGCTACTATCTCTCTTAAGATTATGCAAATAAATTCTCTGCATAGATTAGAATCCAAAGACCTTATAATAGCATTTAAAGTGCTTCTCGTGCTGGCCCTTAGCTTACTTTATTATCACAAATGTTACTGCAGCTGTCACTAAGACTACTCTTATCCTTTCTACTCTTAACACTTCTGCAAAAAGCATTTGCCTATCACCAGACTTTCCTGGCAGCCAGCTCTTGCCTGAGATTGCTTGAGGTCCTTTATGTGTGACCTCAGCCATGATGTGTCCACATTGTCATGTAGATTTCAGGGATAAGGAAATGGAAGAGAAGCAAAGTTAGAGCCATTGCTTAGCAATAGCAATCTAGTGAAGGAAATCAGGCTGAGGGCTAGGATGCTCTGAGGAGCATTACTAGAAACTGGGTGCAGCCTGCCAGCCATCACATTTGCATGTCGAGGAGAAAAGAAGAAGAAGCAAAAAGCTTCTACACATCACTAGCAGAGCTCAGCCCCTTGCTCATCCCCGGCTTCAGAAGAGGCTGAAAGACACAGCTCTAGTAGTTTAAAAAGGAGGAAGGCAAGTACTGGGCGACAAAGCACAGCAGTCAGCCCTGAAGAATGACAGTCTCAGCCTTGTGGGTGAAGGGCCTACCTATCAGGCTTTCTGCTTCCTCCCCTGGAATCCAAACTTATATTGAATGCTGAGGGTGACAGTTCTGATTTTTTTTTTTTTTTGAGATGGTCAGAAACACAACCACATTATTGAATTGTTAAAAGAAGATGAATATCTGTGTAACATGAACATGTTGGCCATTATTGCATTTGGTCTTGGGCAGTATTAGAAAACAATGAATTTTCATCAAAATGGAAACAGGACATTCAGTTCATCTAGATCCCCTTCCCATACACCTTTCTTCCCTGTCCTCTGATCATTTGTCTCTCTTTTTTCTTTTCTTTTCCTTCTTTCTTTCTTCCTTCTTTCTCTTTCATTCTTTCTTTCAGTCTTTCCTTTCTTTCCTTTCCTTTTTCCTTTCCTTTCCTTTCCTTTCCTTTCCTTTCCTTTCCTTTCCTT
>NW_026596125.1:18959539-18966010 GCF_907164565.1 Psammomys obesus
CCTTCCCTTCCCTTCCCTTCCCTTCCCTTCCCTTCCCTTCCCTTCCCTTCCCTTCCCTTCCCTCCCCACATTTCTTTCACAGAGCAAAATCTCTGGGATTTTGTCTGCTTACCTATTGTGTTGCTGTGTACATTATACCTTGCCAGCCCACAGTTCACCGCAGTCTTCATCTGAGAGGGTGAAAAGTGTCAAGGTGTTATAGGTTATATAGGTCAATTATTGAGAACCTCCAACACTTTCATTCTTGTTTTGTTGTTTTTTTGTTTTTGTTTTTGTTTTCCTGTCAGGAACATTCAGCTGGCTTCTTCCCAGCATTTAAAACAACTGTAACAATCCAAAGATGACAGTGATGGAGGAAAAGGTGAGATTATGATCTATTTGTACAGTTTCTAGTCATGCTTTCATGTCATCTGTAACAGTTATCCATAGTTCTATAACAACCAAGGGAGCCTAACGACTAAATGACCATTTCAGTACTGGCTAGCCTAGCTGAGTCATTCTGGGTCTTTCGTGGGGCTTTGATACCTATATTTTCTTTTGGTCAGTTGGCAGATTTAACTTCAGGATTTAGAGGCTGAGGTTATAGAATGACTTAGTCATTTGTCTTGTCTCATGATGTTGTCTAGCCTGGGCTTATTCATATGGCAGAAGCTTTATCCTTATTTTAAAAAAAGCAGTCCTCAGACTGGATCATCACTGCTTTTGTTGTGTTTAATCAGCCAACATAAGTAGCATATAGCCAAACCCCAAGCCAAAGGAGGAGAAAATAGACTTCATCTTTAGATGGGAAGAAGCACAAAGTCTCCTAACAGGGATGTGAATCAAGAAGGTAAGTCATGGTAGTCAGCACTGCAGCTAACCTCCGACTGGAAAAGCCTCAGAGGGTAACTACTGTTGCTACATACTGCAAAGCACACACTGTGGGTACATTTAGATTAAAGTTCATTCTATGAACGAGTAAGCCACAGCACAGAGGCCATCAAGAATCTTCCTGAGTTGCTCACGGCTAATGAAGATTAGAGTTAGGCTCAGACCCAAGCAGTGAACGGCTGATGCTTGGATCAACAGGCACATGGATACCAACGAACATTACATTTTGACAATATGCTGTGGTTATGGAATATTTAATCATTGACAGTGGGTGTATTAGGCTTTTGTGCTCTTGTGACCAGATAACTGGAAAAAAGAAAAAAAAAAGACTTTAGCTTATGGTCTTAGAGGGCTCAGCCACGGTTGCTTGACTCATGCCCTTGGGGTGAACCTGTGGTAGAGATTGTTCCTTACTTCCTGGTGGACAGGAGGCAGAGAAAAGGTGGTACAGAAAAGAGCCAGGGTAAGATACAGCCCCCAAGGAAACCCCTCCATGACCTACTTCCTCCATAGACACTACTTCCAGCCTTTCTCCATCCCCATCATGTTGTGACTCATCAAATGATGAGGGCAGAGCCCTCATGCTCTAACCACCTCTGGAAACATTACCACAGACACCTGAGGGAGCGCTTTCCAAGTCTCAGCCTCAGCTAGCATCAAGATTGACTGTTACAGGAAAGTAGGATGAAAAGTACTTAGGAAACTCTGGCTCTTTTTCTTCCTACTTCTTGTGTGTGGGAGCAGAGAGATGGCTCAGTGGTTAAGAGTACCTGCTGCTCTTTCAGAGGACCAGGTTCTATTTCGAGCACCTGCATGATGGCTCACAAATGTCTGTGACTCTAATTTCAGAGAATCCAATGCCCTTTTCTGGCCTCCAAGGGCACCAGGCACACACATGGTACACAGACATACATGCAGGCAAAACACTTATACATAAAATAAAAATAATTATTGATAGTTCTTGGAATCTTGGTATACTCTATATACAGGCAAAAAATCAAGTGTGGTGCCTGGTCACCGGGAGGTCACTCAGTGCTTATTCCTTTACTAAAATGTCTCCTACACTGACCAAAGTCAGTGAGATACAATCTCAACCCAGCAGAGAAATGGGCACCTCCTCAGACAACTGAGAAATGGCAGCACCAGACCTTGTGGGAGGAAGTCGTGGGTATAAAACACAAGGCACTCTTGGTAGGACATGATCTACAATTTTATGGAAAAGCAGCTGTTTCAGGATTTCTGCTTTTTCTAAGATTACTCTGTGGAAGATCCTTTTCAGGTTCTCCAAGATCTCCAAGGTGTCTTAGCTTTGTACTAGGAAATCTGCTGGGCCATGAAGAGAGTAGTCTAGCAGGGACCAGCCTAGCTCAATAGAGTCACTTTCTAAGTGAGTGGAGAAAAAATTCCTTACCGGGAAAAGTGTAGTCCATCAGCAAGTGATATCATAGGCCAGCCAGGATTCAAAGCTCTCTCTGGGAAGGGTCTGACGAGTCACTGTAGCAACAAATAAATTAAAAAAAAAAATGATAAACTAGGTTTTGCTTATTACAACCAAAATTGGCACAACTGGCCCAAAACTTAAAATTTTCTTGTTTCTTTGCTTGATTTTTGTTTAAAGGCTTTGAGTTACAATGATATGGATTTAAGATAAAACATTTAAACAAAATGATAACGCCGCATGCCTTTAATTCCAAAACAAAGGAAGCTGAGACCGGCAGATCTCTGAGTGCCTGATAACCTAATTTACGTACTAAAGCTAAGGTGGCAGCCCCTGCCATTTAGCCACTTACAGAGACAATGGAAGATTCAAAATGACAAACTTTTCTTTAAGGTTAATTACTTTTTGAGCTCCTTTTTTAAATAATAGATGTTATGTCCTTACTGATCTAAAAGTTGGACTCACATCAATCTTATGTTAGGTAAGGAGAGATGATGTCACACTGCTCTAAAAAGGTCAGCCAGTCTCCTCAGGAAGTGGGACTTCCACAGGACAACTGATGCCAAAGGGCATTTTGGCTTAAGTGATAGGTTCTGTTGGTCAATATAAGGACCTGAAATTAGGCTGGGAGAGAAACATGCAACTGCGTGCCTCCCCTGTCAAAAACTTTAAATGCTGACTAAATTAGGGCGTCACACTGCGCCAGCAGCTGGTTTATTTATTTATTTATTTATTTGTGAACTTGAGACATTTTCACAAGGGACAGATGTCAATCATGCCTGATTCAAAAAAGACACAGGGGGCTTACAAATGGCAAAGTGCACACCACCCTAGTTAAATCCTAAGAACTCTAAAGTTACAATTCATATGTTTAAAAGGTGGAGCTACCCATTTCACATCAAAAAAGGGGCAAGCCAAGAATAACCACAATCAATGTAAAAACCCAGGTGCATAGGGTATGCTTAAAGGTAAGCAGGAGTTTATATAAAGTTTGGCTAGAAAGGCATAAACGCCCATTCCATATGAAAAAGGGACAGGACAAAAATAGCTTCAACATATGTAAAAACCCAGGCCTAGACCTCTAATCTCTAAATACCCGATGCCTATGGTGTGCTTAAACTCTAAATTAAAAAGGAGTTTATATAAAGTTTACCTAAAACATGCCTTTTCTATTGCTTAAGGCACCAGCCTGTCTAACAGGAGGCTTTCTCTCAGGAGACAGGTAGCGGCTTGGCCTAATACAACAGGCGCCCAAGAGCCCAGAGAGGATATTTTGATCTATACAACCTTTTTTTTTTTTATTTCAAGATGATAATGATTGTATGTTCAATTATAATGGTAACTTGTATTGCTGATTCTACTACATAGGAATAGCTCTGAAACTGACTGAGACATGGATGTCCACGCATGGCCAATACTTCTTGTTGGCTACAGAATCGCCATGACATGAACATGCCATCCTTTCATAAGGCATGAATAAAGATTTACAGATGTCTTTCTTCTGCTCCTACAACAAGCAGAGAGCCATCCTTAACTGATCTGTGCATCCTGCACATCTCATACAATTACAATTTTAGAATTGTATGTGAGAAATTATACCTTTGCATAACAAAAGAACCGGACATCAGAGATGCTGGATCAAACCTGACAGGACTCATCCTCTTAGTATGCTGAGATGCTTGCTGATACATCTTTTCCAGCATCCTGCATGGTCCAGCATTTTCCTTGTTCCTGCCTCAACTGTGTCAGTTCCTGTTCCTCATCCAAGCCTGCTCCCAGGAGAACTTTGAAGACAGCAACTAACCTCACTTGGTCCAGCATTTCAGCCTGCTCCAAATAGGGCTTCTATTAAGCCTGGAATTTCTCAACATTCAAAGACTGGACCACAAATGTTAATGCTTGCTTAATTAACCATTTCCCCCAGTTTCCTTTGGGCCTGTAACAGGATTTCTACATGTCCAAAAATCAGCTCATAAAAATTCTTGAGATTGATGTCACATTTCCTTAATGGGGGTTGGGTAGGTTTTTGGTTGTTTTCTGGTGTTATAAATGTTTATTGTTATTGGGAGTTAGTTATAGGTTATTACTGATCTTATTCAGAGAGAAAACAAGGTTAGACTCAGGGATTTCTCTCTTTTCTATAGCTTTTTTAGATAAGGAAGAAGCGATTGAAAAGAAAGAAAGAAAAATATAGGGATATCTTATAGAAATAATTAGACAAAAGGTAGATTAATTGAATCTACTCAACTTAAGACTTTTGTTATTCTCAAATAAGGTTATTTTTAACTCATTGGTATAGGATTTGTATATTGATGCAAAATAAAGTCTATTTTGGGTAAATGGTATAAATTTTAGTATATTGACACAAATTCAAGGTTATTTTTAAACTGTTATTAAAAACTGTTTAGGATATTAGGTAATGCAAGTTAAGGACACTAGTCTAATTTATCACAAAAAAATTTACATCCTTCGTCTAACAGACAGATATGATTCTATAGATAAATAAATTATAAAAAGATAGATAAGTTTTCAAATACCTCAGAGACCTACAGAATATGGCATTTAGAAATGTTTTTTATTATTTTGAAGATTCTTTTGCAGAGACATGTCTTCCCTGGCAGCACGCAGCCTACTCACAGAAGATGATGAGCATCAAATAACCTCTATCTGGAGATGGCTTCAGATGTGGCAAGCCAGCCACTGGGTGAAGAAAATGCCCTCGTTTCATGGGGGGGGGGGGGAAGGCCTTGTTTTATGACAGACAGAATTCTGCCTAAAATAGGCAAGCTCAATTGCAGGCCAAGTCAACTGTCCAACTCTGCCAAGATAGGGTAAGCAAGTCGAAAATAGTTCCTGCTTCACAAATATGTCTGTCAAATATACTGGGCCAGAAAGCTGAAGATATGATGCTCCAATGTTATAGAGAGTTTTGGGTGATTGTTCAAGCAACAAACTGTCTCTGACAATTTTCTATTTTAGGGAAGCTGCTAGCATGCACTTCCTAGTTACTCAAGTAATTAATTTTATTCCTTCTCAAGCCTCTGATAGTCATAGTATTACAATTAGCTTAGTTGCTTAGGTATTAAAAAGATGTTTTAGGTCTAGATAGATGTTTTAGGTTGATAGATACAAACTATAAAATAACTTAGGTACAAAATCTTAGACCTTCATAGATAAAATAGATATTTTCATCAAGATTGCCAAATACATTTATACTAGACACTATATATGCAAGCCTAAGCTATAGGTTTTTTTAATAATTGTTTCATAATTATTCTTGCTGTATAAAAATGGCCTTTTATTTAGACAGAAAAGGGGAACTGTTGGAGGTTGGTAATGCTAACTGCTGGCCCAGAAGATCTGGTTACGCCCATCCTTGTTTGTGTAAACCTGCCTAGGACATACCTGATTGGTTAATTAAACAGCTTATCCCTGGGCAGGGCAAAATGGGGTAGGCATGGCTAGGGTTCTAGGGTTTTTGAGGATAGAAGAGTCACAAGAATGACAGAAGGACAGAAGAACAAGAAGGAGGACTCCAAGATAGGTTAGCATGGAGAAGAAGCTTCATGGGACTGGGAAGAAGGACTACAATAATGGTGTAAAAAGACCCAGATAAAGAATAAAAGCAAGTTTTTGAAAGATTATGGGTGGAAGATAGGATGATTAAGGAGGATGGCATTGGATGGGGGCTGGGAGGTGGATGGTGAGGTGATTCAAACAGTGTAGTAGGAATATCTGCCCGGCCCAAGGTAAATAAGGCAATTAGAAAATCTAACAGGTGTCTGTGTCTTATTTGTCATGGTGGTTAGATAATACTGCTGTGATAATTATAGGGCTAATAATAAACATTATCTAGCCCAACAGCATTTTTTAACTTAGTACAACAGTAGAACGACGGCACCAATTAAACGAAGTGGTAGAAGGCAGTGCTGCTAGGCATAGATGGGACATGAGCTTAAGCCTCTGCTACTTCTACAGGGCCCGGGTTGGATGTGAATGACTGGAAGAGAGGTCACTGGTGTTTGGATGCTGGGCAGGAGGTCTCCCAGGGGCTACTAGCTGATTTAAAGAGATATCAATGAGAATAATAATAATAATAATAATAATAATAATAATAAGAAGAAGAAGAAGAAGAAGAAGAAGAAGAAGAAGAAGAAGAAGAA
>NW_026596125.1:18966020-19030973 GCF_907164565.1 Psammomys obesus
AAGAAGAAGAAGAAGAAGAAGAAGAAGAAGAAGAAGAAGAAGAAGAATTTTACCTAATGTTCCTGGGGTGCTGACAGGTGCCTGGCATGGTTCTAAGGAAATTCTTTGTGTCGCCTCATCCCTGGGCCATGATAGACATCTGGTTTACCACTGAGCTTCATGCTCAGCCCCCAAGGAATCTTCCCAGTCTCCTCTGGATTGGGACACTGAGTTCTGGAGATGCCTGGGTTAGAATCATGATGGCCCCAGGCTTGGGACAGGTTCATCTTGGAATGACAAACCCACCATCCAATCCCTGAAGTTTGTCATGAATTAATGGAGCCTCAGACACTGCTAGGCTGACTTCCCAGGGGAGCATGGAGCCCTTTCCCACTTCTCAGACAGAGGAGACCAGGGTCCCTCCAAATTCTTGGCTTCTAAGTACTTGATCTAGGTGAGGATTAAAGTCTGACATTCATTCCCTCCAACCACAACCCAGTCAGGCAGTTATCCCCCTGTGATTTACTGCTGTCAGCCTCTTCAGATCGCATTTCAGTACCCCTTATATGTGTATTTTGTCCCCATACAAGATGTAACCTGTTTCTGGGTCTGTTTTGCTGTTAATCCATTCTTTCTTCATTTTCCTTTAAAAGGCATATTGTTTAGATAATAGTATAATTTAGTATTATTTATATGTGTATTATATATGTGACTATTAATAGAATTTTATTATTTCTCAGACAACTTCCCAAATACTTCTTTTTGCAAGATTCTCCTTGTCATTCTCAGCTATTAATCTATAAAAGCTTTAAAATAGTTTCATACATTCCAGTGTTAGAAAAAGCAGCATTGGAATCCTGGATTGAATTACATTTTGTTTCTAAGTTGATTTGAAGACTGTTTCATGGTATGAAGTCTTCCTGCAGTCCAAACATGATATGTCTCTGTAATTTTTCAGGTCTCATTTGAAGATCTTTAGTAAGATTTTATAGCCTTCTCCACACAGGCTTAATGCCTTTGCTTTGACTTTATTACCCACTATGCATGGCAAGTTTTAAGAATTTCTAGTTTGAAATTGTATTTTTGTTCCATTGTAGTTTTTGAGATAGTATTACCACATAGACCAGGCTGGCCTTGAACTCAGGATCCTCCTCTTTGGCTTTCTGAATGCTGACAACACAGGTAAGTACCCACAGTGCTTTGTAACTGCTTTGTAAGTGCTTGTTTCTAGGGTCACAGGCCCTGCTGGGCTGGGCTGAACCACATCCTCAAGATCTGCCTGTGTCTGTGCTCACAACCACACTTTACTGAAGTCAGGGAACGAAAACTTTCTTGGAGAATGATGGAAGATGTAGTTAGCCTCCAGATGTCTACCTCTGCCGTCATACCTCCCCCCCTCCCCCCGTGTCCATGGAGGAAGATCCCTAGAACAAAACTTATGGAGGAGGAAAAGGCCAGCTCCAAAGACCACAGAAGGTAAGGTACATGCTGGGAAGCACACTTCTGCTAAGGCAGCCCCTGTGAAAGCCAGAGGGAAACTCCTCCCATGGAGAATTGCTCTAAGAAGCATCTTTTGCCCTGGATTAGAGTGACCTGAGCATAAACTTGAATTTCTAGGAAGTGATAAATGGTCATCTGGTTGGTCAACTATCCAGAAAAGAGAAAAATTAAACAGGAGACAGAAATCTGGAGGAGAGGTGTGTGGGTGTGGAGCAGAAATCAAGCTCATCATGTGGAGACATGGGTCGTTAAATGAAAACAGGATTCTAGCTGTGGGACAGTTCCCTGTGAGCTGAATTGGTCAATGAGGTCCCAGAAGCCCTTGGGGAAAAATCCCACATGCTATTGACATTATTCTCGGTTTCCCAGCATAACTATATGGTAAAACTTCATTGCTGCAGAAACAACATATTTTGTTCCAGAGTCATGGAGAAATAAAGCTAGAACTGACCTGGAGTTTCCCTTTCTGCTGGCTCGCTTTCATAGAGCCAGAAGATGCTGTGTAGGCCGCTGAGGGAGAAAAGTCATCACTGCCCGGCAGTGAGCCCTGAGCACTGCATTACTGTCTTGCCAAGAACGTTGGAGTGACTGTGGCCTGAAGGTTAAAGCAGAATCACTCATTTTCTGGTGAGACTTGAAATCTTACTCACAGGAGGAAATTCATGCTTGGTTCTGCCAACCTGGTTGGAAGCCCTCGACTTGAAAGGCCATGGGCCCTACCGGTGAGCCTGACAGTTCTGGTTTGCTAAATGGATGTGCTGTTCAACTGACTTCTAAATATTCCTGTTTATAGCTAATGGTCACTGCTGTGCGCAGCTTTGGTCAGAGATGCTGTCTGCAGTAGGCAGCAGCCGGTAGGGCTCTCATCTCTGCTCATGCTGAGGACAAGCGGCTGTGGCACTCAGCAATAAACTGGATGTCTGTAACACCCCCCACAGCTTGGGGAGCTTCGGGAACACGTCATTGCTGGGGGAGGAAAGAATGGGAAAGTTTGCTGTCCTCTGAGCGTGGCATGCTCGTTGCACTCATGACCTCAGCTCAGCCACGGGCACCTGCACAGGTGAGGTCATTATGTCCAATCAACATTCCAAAACGCTGTACTAATTGGACAAGAAGAGTTACCAGAGCCAAGTGGAGCAGGACTCAAAGGCGGGCAGGGGAGATGTGGGCTGCCTGGGGAGGCTGTGGGGGCTGGTGGGGGTAGATCAAGCTGTGCTGTACACATGAAGTTGACAGAATAAATGATTCCCAATAAACAAGTGGAGTACGAAGCTTTAGGAGAGCCTTTAGTGCTTGTACGTACATATGTCAAGTGTACCTAAAAGTAGCTTTATGTCTTCATTTTCACCTACAGGAGCTGTTTTGTTTTCCTGTCTTATCACACCAGCTGAATTTCTGAAACCATTTCAGCAGACACTGAGGGGAAAACACAGCCTGCTTTCGATCACATGAAAGACTAATGTTTTGCCATTTGATATGATTTGGAGTAAATGGAATTTACTACATTTAAATAATTTTTTTTCTATTTTTATTTTACTATATTTTATCCAGAACTTTTATTCAGTTTTCTTTAAATGATAGCATCGTAATGTTTTCCCTCCTCTAATGTGTTCATGTAATGAGCTACACTGTCAGATTCCCCACATTAGATCGTTTCTCTACTCCTGGAGTGAATCCTATTTAACCATGATGTATTAATTTACAAACACATTGTAGGATTCAATATGCATCTGTAACCACATGGGAACTTGGTCTGTGCCTTTCTCTTTTAGTACAATTTTATGACATTTGAGGTTATTTTTTTCTGATGTCATAAAATAAATTGAAGTATGTGTGTGTGTGTGTGTGTGTGTGGTTTGAATTTATTGTGATCTTGATTCAAACAACTTTATTCACAATAGAGACTCTATCTCTCTTTCCTCCAAACATCTTTACAAGATGATGATGATGATGATGATGATGATGATGATTTCCAGAGCAGCTGCAGAAGATGGTGCGAGTATAGACAAATACAAACCTACTATGAACCAAGAATGATCCCACCCCCGCCTCCCAAAAAAACATTTAAAAAGATAATTCCACTATCTGGCAAACTACTGTAGCCTTAGCTGTACACCACTTTAAAGAGATCTCATTTCAAACTAAAGATTTTACTGTAAATATCACCACTTCAATGTAATGAGCTCACAAAATGCCATACAGACTCTTACGCCAACACTGGCCTAATCCCAAACTCCACAACTTATTGAATTCTGTTTGAAAGCTGTTGAGAAACTCAGCTTTAGTAGATAGAAAGGTAGAAAGAATGAGGAGTCCACACTGTAGTGTGGAGACCTGAGCTCAGTTTATTTAAGTACTATATGAACAATATGCAAATTGGCACTCCGTTTAGGGGCAAGAACTCTGACAGTGAGCTAGAGTTCACACTATTTTAAAAACCCAGGTGACTAGTAAGTTTATCACCTGTGGTATTTTTATTTCTGAAATGTATGTAGCAGATCATTTTTTAAAGCATTCATCTGTCACTTTTCTAACCTTGGAAGAACAATACAATGAGCATGATAGGGCATGTCTCAGATAGTGAGAAATTCAGGTATTGTGTCTTCCCAGTGAGCAGTAAAGCAGAATGCACGGGCTTTGCGCCTTCTCCTGCCTTACTTCAGGTGCCTTTCATAGGGTCATCAGTACGTGAGACAGCAAAGAGGTGCCTGTGGACAAATGAATAGACAGCGATAATTCAAGCCAACTCAGCAGGTTAGCTAGCTGAGGCTATGTGTGTATTTTCATGGAATTTGCTGTTTATGAAGGGATAAAATTAAATAAGATGAAATTTTTCATTTAACTTGTCCTATACTATCAAGTTTATCTGGTTCATCGAGTCTGTGTCAGATTCAGAATTTTAAATTGACATTCAGTGCTGGGAGATAGTTCAGGCAGTGAAATTCTAGCCTTGCCCTCATGGGGACCTGAGTTTTCCTCTGGAATCCACATAAGAAAGCTGGTCCTTGTGGTACACATTGGCCATCCAGCGCTGGCGACGTGAGAAGGAGTCCTGGAATCTCTGAGATCTCTGGGCCAGTCACTGACCCTACTTCATTAAAAAGAAAGAAAAAAGCCCCCAAGGTGGATAAACACTACCAAGTCTAGCCCCTCCCCCACACACTTCCATGCCTTACTAGATGAATGAGGGCAAGGCTTTCTCTATAAATCTGTGTCCTTTTCCAAAGTCCCACAACTCCCAACTGCAGCACACACATGAAGAGCCAGCCATGCTTTGTCTGTAGCAGCCAGCAAAGCACACGACTACCGTGGCACAAGCTCACATGTTCAAAGACACACATTTTCCCTAGAGCCTGACACATGTGCGGGGGGAAGTGAGTGGAGCTATGAGGGCTACGAAAGTGTCAATTTGGTTCCTAGGGCAGTCACATGAGTGCGACTATGCTTTGCACTCTCCAGAGCCTTCCCTGGCCTCGTGGAGCAGGGGGACGGTCTTCCATCAGGGCTCTTCCTCCTCCGTGCCTGTCAAAGGCAGCTCCAGCAGCAGGATGGATGGTCAATCACCCTTAACTGTTTTTGGCCTTGTCTCTTAGACGAAAGGGGATACTTGTTTCTATTCACACCACACAGCACTTTATGAATGTGATTTCAGTCATGACTTCCCATGAGCCCATGTAAAGGAAAGAGTGGAATAAAGAACAGAACCAATAAAGAGTCAAACCAAAAGCACATGCCTTGAAGGGGCGCAGCAGGCGCGCGTGGCTGTTAAACAGATGAATCCCCTGAAATGTAAAGTATTCTGCAAGCTTTGGGCAGCTTTGAAATGCTACACTTTCTAGAGCATTCATCTGTTCGTCATCTGAGGGGACTTTCCTGGCTCAGCAGAAGAAGCTGTCTTCTCTCCCCACATCCATAGAGCTGCCTGTAACTACCAGGACAACACAAGAGAAAAAGGTGACCAGGGACCCACTGAAGGACCACAGTGGGGAACCCTCCCTTTGCCTACCTCTGCTTCAATTGCTAGCTATCACAGTGAATAAGGAATCTTCCAGTGTTTTCTTTCTTTGAGTTAGTTTTAAGACACAATTTTAATCTATAATCATACCAACAGCAAATCCCACCAGGGAGACCGAAGCACAGACTGAGGGGTAAGGCTCAGCACAAAGACCCTGAATTATTTTCTGTTAGGAAGCCCATTTATTTAACACAGCATACTCGAAAGAAACGAAACTACAAAGAGCGCTTGACTGAAAACTCTACAGAAAATACTTCCCAACATTGTTCTGGTTGGTTCCTACCCTGTGGTGCCATTCTAGATACCTGGGACCACAAAGCACTCCTTTCTAAGACACAGTAACTGTGCAGAGAGCTCACTGACCTCGGATGCACTGCAGCACAAGAAAGATACAGCGTAGGAAAGACCCTGATAAGCCTATGGTCCTCCACAAGGACGGCTGACTCTCCTGTGAGGTGGACCAAACCAAGGACCAGGAAGGAAGTCAGCAAGAACCCTGAAGCTGCTGGGCCACCTCCAGATCTTTCCTACCACCCAAGGGGGCGTGCAACTTGAGCAGGTGCTGCCAGCTTTGAAGCAGTGGGCTTCTATCCTGAGTGCGGCTCAAGCAGACGCCCATAGGCGTGCGTACACGAGGGCAGATCAGGACTGAGTGCGGTTGTCTGCGCATTATGGCTGGCCACTTCCGGGTGCCCACACACCTTTGGGATTGCCGTGGGGCCCCAGAGGACTTAAGATGCTCAGTGCCTCTGCGTTGCCCATGTGTGCACCCAGTACCAAGGCCTGCTCTTGGGTGGGTGTGGCTAGAACCTAGAGCCCCAGAGCCTGAATTTCTAACAAGGTCCCCAGTGAGGCTTGCGCTGTTGGCCCAGGAATCAGAATCTCGATAGGGAGGCTTGGGAGGACCTCAAGCCCTCTTCAATTTTGGAGTCTTCCAAGAACAAAACTTGTAGTTTCACAGAACAAAATAGGGGACAATGAGCAGGCAGGAGCCTCGGGCTCGCCACACTGGCTGCAGGCGGAAGATCCCTCCCTGCCCCTTCCCGGGCTTTAGCTTTCCATCCAAACAAAGAAGGAATGCATGACGCCCCGCCCCTCAAAATATCGCTAAAGCACCAGTGAAGTCCACAACCACCCCCAGTGAGTGTATGCCATTATGAGCCATGAGGACAAGGGAGACAGAAAGGCACACATTCAAAATGGTGCGTGTGTTTCAGATGAGTGGGCTCCAGACTCAACCCTGAGAATTGCTAATGCGTATGCATCTGAGGCAGGTTTGCAGAAGGACCAGGCTGCCTTTGGAAAGGATTCTCACCCTTTCATTAATGGAAACACTCCCATTGCGAGGTCAGAAAAATCGTGACTGGGAAGACGCATTACCCTTGCAGCCGAAGCTTCCAGTCTCCAGGGCGAAGCTAGGCAAGGAATGTCTGAAGGCGTTGATGATTGTGTAGACACATGAGGAACACACAGGAAGTGGCGGTCAATCTCCCCGAAAGGACCTGTCAAAAAGGCACTGTGGTGGAGGTGACTGAGCTGGAAGCAAGGAGGAAAGGGTTCCTTGCAAATAAATGCCTCTTGGCATCTGTGAGGCATCCATTTGGGTGGGATTAGACTGGTAGAGAGGTGAAGGATGGAGGAAGGACCGTGTTTCTGAGTCTGGACCGTGAGCATTAGCAGCGGCAGTATCCCAGTGGTTCAGGGTGTCTTCCTCTCACACAGAACTGAGGCCTGGGGACACAGTTTTCTAGACTACGACCACCTGTCTAGACCGCTGCTCTGCATGCTGACAGTCCCACCTAGCTGTCCCAAGGTTCACACAGTCAGGTGGTGTGTGTGTGTGTGTGTGTGTGTGTGTGTGTGTGTGTGTGTGTGCGCGTGTGTGTGACCGCACCCAGTCACCGTGCAGGGTAGAACCCTCCAAAGGGTAATTTCACAGTGTGTCCAACGGGAGAGGCCTGGGGAAACCAGGCCAGTGTTTTTTTCCCCTGCCATGTTCTCCCTCAGCGGCTTCAGACCTCAACTACAACTATGGCAGATCATGGTTGTGGGTGCAGGTGCTGGCAGGGCTCTTCCTCATGGGTCCTGGCATTGTCTTTTCTGCACCAAGGCTTTTTCCAAAGTACTGGGAGCCAAGTCTATAACGCTTTGCTTGGCGAAGATGGAGAAGCCAAGGCTCCTTACAGAATGTGTTACCGCCTGTGAATGAACCAATGACCAACCAGCCTCTCCTTTAGAGAGACTTGTTTTTGTTTTGCTTTGTTTTTAAGAGAAGGGTCTCAGGTAGCTCAAACTAGTCTCAAATTCACTAACCAGCTGAGGAAGGCCTTGATCTGTTGCTTCTACCTCCAGGGTGCTCGGATTAAAAGTGAGCATCGTTACATCCAGGTTCTGCTGTGCTGTGGGTGGAGCCCAGGGTGTTCTGCATGTTAGGCAAGCCTGCCCTGGGGGAGACAATTCTAATGAGCATTCTATGTGCCTCCTCAGAACAGCCTACAGGGATAGTCAGTCTGCAGTTGCTCGCAGCGACAATGAAGTCTTAGGAGGGAGCTTGAGCACTTCCTAAGGAGACCTGTGTCGTTGGCCTAAGGACCTCTGGCAGATACAACCATCAGCCCCCACCTCTACCTCCAACACAAGGGCAGGGCATCTTCTGTGCACAGCCCCATCCTCACCACCCATACCCACAGCTCAGTGCCATTTAAATTCAGCCACTGTCCTTGGCAACCCCCCCCCCCCAGCAAAACAATCCCACAGTTCTCTTCTCTCTTGCAAAGGTGTTTAAGATAGCTAAATATTTTAAAGGTATCTACCAGGACTGGATTCTTTCTTAGTGATGACTTGATAAATAAATGATGCCCTAATTTCAGTTTAATTATTGTCTAATGCTCTCTAATTCATTTCAGATTGATGTTTAACTTCCTTCTAACTTGATAACCTTTTCTGAAAAACCTGTTCCCCAAAGCCCAAGCTCCTTCTCCAGGAAAATGGATGAGCTTTCTCTAGATGTCAATGAAAGGAGGGCCCTTCAAATCCCTAACATTTTTGTCAGTGTAAATTTAAACTCATCCCAGAACACTTCTTCAAAACATATCTGAAAGTAAGAGAGGGATTCCTAGCTCACAGTCTGCCAAGTTCAAGCATGGAAGAGATTTTTACGGTTGAATCATAAGCTCTTGAAAATAGGTTTATTATGAAAGTGTGAACACACAACTAGAGTCCACAGCAACCCGAATGGCCTTGTTATCATAATGCTGTGATCCTGTCTTTGTTCTCAGTTAGAAATGCAAGACACCTGTCCTGGCTGTTTGTTATTAGATGTCAGAGGAAGTCAAGAGCCTGTTTCGAAAGATGCCCAGTCTTCAGTAATCCTCGAGTTACAGAGAGTTCAACATCCTCATCTCAGAAATGAGCTCATCATTCATAGAATAAATGCTTGGACACTACAGACAAGCCCTGGTGGAGGATTTGAGGGGCTTTTAGGGAGGACAGTGCTTGCTGTGGCTGTGTGAGTTGCCAGCTATGGAGTAAGTTCCTGTGCAGACAAACGGACAGGTGTCCATTCTCCAAGCCAGCATCTGGTTGAAGCCGGGAAAAGAGGAGGGACATGAGCCTGGGGCACTGCTATGAAACCAAAGTTCAAGGGTTCTGCATTCTTTTGGCATCAGAATTTTTTTCCCCCTAAGAAGCTACATGTTTATTTTCTAATGTTTTTTTTTTTTTTTTTTTTTTTTTTTTTTTTTTACTACAAAGTAAAGCATTTGGAATTCTACTGCATGGTACTCACACAGTTTCCATAACAGACTTAAAATTATCCTCAGCTGCAGAATAAATCTGTGTCTCTGATTGGCTGCAGAAGGCAGTCCTACAGAGAGAGCCTGCTTTGTGAGATTTGGCCAAGCTGCATAAACACGTGCTGAACGCAGTCTGAAACAGGAATGTTTGACATTCGCCAACTCAATATATCTACTCTCAGTGAGCCAGAGATCTCTAACTAGAACACTCCATCAATTAGGCTCGGCTTTCCTGCTTTCCCACCTTCCCAAGACTCCAGACCAGGGAAACATAAACTGGTGTTTATTGAGTACCACTGTGTGCCAGGCACTTTGATAAGCAGTTCTTGTGGATGAATACATATAGTCCTTCCCCTGACCCTGTGGGAAGCCACTCTTATTCTATTCAAGGGCAGAAATGTTCTGTCTCTGTCTCTGTGGGATGGCCTCCCATGGCCCAGCTCTGCAGAGCTGGGTGGACCTAGGTGAGCATTAGGCACCCTGTGCTTCAGTTTTTACCAAGATACCATTTCTCCAAGATTTGGTTAATAGTGTGAAATTATAGTTAAGGGTGTCCGAGATAAAACTTTCTCTCTGATGACAGAAACATTGTCAAATGCACTTTAAAATCATCTTTTACAGCATATTATCCAAGAGTTTATGCCATCACATTATTTTTAAAAATGTCTTATCATACTTATAAGGGGCATTCTCTGTCTACACCTAAGGAATGAAAGTGAGGAGGGATCAGGAGAAAGCACTGGGAAGACCACATAACCTTGACTGTGCGACTGAAAACAACATGGAGAGAAGCAGAGGCAAGCAAGAGGCGAGTGGACAGCCGAGTCCACAAGGATGGCCTTCCAACACTTTGATCAAGCCCTGCCTGAAGCAGGCCAACTTCTTTTTCTTCATAGTTCTGTGATGACCCATAAGCTTCTCTTATTTTTCCTTTTTGTCTCTGACTAGTTTGATTAGGCAACTGTAAATTAAATCATAAGAATTCAGCCTTAAATAATAAGACCCATCAATCACTCTGTCTATCCTCCACAGAGCACTCATTTGGTGCCAGATGCAAAAAGAACCAGTATGAATGAGACATGCATCCTTTGGAGAAGCAAGCATGTTTTAACAGAGTGAAAACCTCTGGTGGCTGTCAGGAAGAACAATTAGAAAAGGGATGCGGGCCTGCCTCGCCAGACGACAGGAGAAGAGGATGCGCTCAGTCCTAATGTACTTGATGTGCTGGGGTGGGCTGGTGGAGGACTCCCCTTTTCTGAGGAGTAGGAGAGGGTGGATAGAGGGAAGAAGGAGGGAGGGTTGGATCAGAAAGAGAGGAGGGGGGGCTACGATAGGGACGTAAAGGGGATAGATGAAGAAGAAGAAAGAAGGAGATGTCATCAGTGGAACATTGCCTCTTTAGGGAAAGTTTCTTAAACATCTCCATGTACCAACTGGCTATGGTTTCTTTAAAAATCATAGAGGGGGCTGGAAAGTTTAGCAGTCAAGAGCATTTGTTGCTCTTTCAGAGGGCCCTAGGTTCGGTTCCTAGAACCCGCATAGTGATCCACCACCGTTTGCATCTTTTGTTTTGTCTGCAAGTAGGCACATGTTCTTCACATGTGCCTGGTGCGGGCAGAGGTCAGAACGGAGGGCACTGAAGCACCAGCTCCGGGAGATCTCATGCTTTCTTCTGACCTCCCAGGCAGCAGGAAAGCATGCCGTGCACATACATACACATGGGCAAAGCATTCATACACTGAAATGAATAAATCTTTAAATTAAAAAACAACAGTGCATAGCTTGTATTTTGAAATTTAAATAATTCTTGCCTTTTCCTTTACCCCTGCTCCCCTTAACTGAGTGAAGAACATAGTTTTGAAGGAATCGTGTCTCAAATTTAAGAACCCTGTGCATGTGTACATCTTCTGAAATGTCTCCCAAAGATTCCTGACTGGGGTTGAAAAAAATTGTTGAGTATACTCAGTATTTCAACAATTCAGAGCCCTCCCCATTTGCCAGCTGCCACAGACACATGGATTTCTCTGCTGGTGGGTTGGAGGGAGCATCTGGAGGGGTCCTAGCAGAGACCCTTCAAACACCCCCTAGCAAGTGGCCTTTAAACACAGGTAGAGAGCCATCAGCAAGAGGATGTCATTCAACATAAACCTTTAAAAGACTCTAGAGGAGCCCGGCCTGTCCAGCTGGTAGATTATTTCCGCCAGTCTCTCTCTCTGCTAAGGGGCACCCAAACCTTATCTTACAAGTGACTGAGTGCAGTGTAAACTAACTAGGAATGTATCTTTGATTTGTTTCCATTTGAAATGACTGTGGGCTTACTTATCTATTTTGCAGTAAACTCTGAGAAACCTCTCCTGTGAAATATCATTTGGTAACAAGGAGATTTGATTTACAGCTCACGTTGAGCATAATGGCCATCAAAGGAAATGCCAGATTGGAATCTTTTGAGCTATGCCATGAAGTGTTCAAAGCAACACCAAGTGTGGTGAAAAAGAAATGAAACTGTGCGCAGACAGGAGGGGTGGCGTGGGATCCTCGTTTGCCGTTCAGACAACAGAAGCAGCTTCTAAGCCTTCGTGTGTTTAGTGCTGTGTGTTGTAAATAATATTAGCAGCAACCCAAGTGTGTGGGTTACTTATAAAACACATACAACATCAGATGAATTAAAAAACTTAATATTTTTTAGTCTCGTAGCATAAATAGGCGCCCTTCCTGTGTGTGCCTCCTCTTTCAACAGATTCTTTCTTTCTTTCTTATAGCAACACAAGTGTGTATTCACATCTCGATGCGAATGTCCACCCCAGGTTTTGGGTGTGCGAGAATAGAGTGGGTGTTCATTCTGGTGGCTATCAATCATGTCAGAGAAGGAAGAGCCATCCATCACCTTAGAGGTGGGATACACACTGTGAGACAGAGGAAAGCTCTGCTGCTTCCTGGTCTTTCTCTCACTCATCACTTTTTCTCCCCCAGCCTTTCCACTATGCTAGTGATCCCGACCTCCAATGAGCTGAAAAAGGGTCCTTTCTCTTCAGAGCGACTGTGAGGAAGCACATCACCTAGCCTCTTGAAGCCATTCGGCGTGTGTTGTGTTTCGGCTTTGAGCAGCCCCGTGTTTGGAGTCCCTAAAGTGTGGCTTAATCATGGTTCTGCAGGAGAGCCTTGCTCAGGGCAGATCCTGAGTCAGCAGATGCAGAGTGGATGCTGCTATCAAAAAAATGAGGCGACGCCACTGTGGTCCTTGCCCACATCCCAAGTATGGAGAACTGCAAAGAGTACTGCGCATGAAAGGTTGGACCTCCAGAATAACATGTGTGTGCATACACATATGGCAGGAGTGACCTCTAAGTCTTGTTCAGTTCTGAGTCACCTCACAAACATGGTCCAATAAGTAACTGACACGGGGAGCCCGTCTGGGTCCCCAGAGACTTCTGGACTCTGTGAGACACCGTCTGTGTTAGCAAAACCTGGTTCAGAGATGAGAAGCAGAAGATGTGCTTGCCTAGGCTCAACAAGCTCGGGACAGAAGCCGTGTTCTGCACCAGCCTGCTGGGGTCAGCACTGAACACCTGAACCATGAAGCTGTATTTCCTCCGGAAATGTTCTAGATTCTTCCTGTTCTCAGGAACTTCAAATATGCTGGTCCCTATTCCCACAAGGTCTGCCATCATGCCTCTTCTGACTTAATATTCAGCCCGCATCCCTCTGACGCGCATCTGTGACGCTTGCCCCACAGGAAGTGAGCCGAGCCCTGCTTTTCCCAGAAGGGCTTTCCCTCACAGGCCTGGCCAGAGTCTTCAGGGCTTATGCATGCTCATTTGTTTCCTGTCTGTCTCCTTCGTGAAACTGTATGTTCTCTGAAGCTGGGGACAAAAGCTCTTAATCAGATTATTTTTGAGCATGACAGACAGGCTCTGTAGCTCCGGGCTGACAGACAGACTGACTGAAGGGACGAACGAGTGAATTGATATTTTGCATACAAATACGGGGCCACTAGAGGGCAAAGGGTCCCGGCACATGGAGACGCATCTCTCCAGGATCACTTGTGGTTGTCACACCTATGAATGAATCCAGACAGGGTGGCTCTTCTCACACAGGCCACTGGCTGCTCAGCAAGTGTGAGTTCCAGAGCTTCATTCATTGTTGACTTCTGAACACAAATCTAACCATTGCAAAGGCACCTGAAATAGAAGCCAAGATGCGTTTCAGAGGACACACATGTTGACTCCTTCTCACTCTGCTTCTGCAGCGGGTCCTCCGGGAGCTGGTGAAGCCAGCAGAGTGGCGGCGGGTGTAGGCTTCCTACAGGGTTGGTAGCTGCAAACCATCGAGGTGTCCAGGATGGCATGAGGAAGGGAGTCTGGCCTCATGTGCCTTTCCTCCTGGGAGCAGAACACAAGGCAGGAATTTTACACTAGTTTCCCAGGATGGGATGAGATAGGCGTGGACAGACGGCTCTAAAAGACACGATTTGCACCTGGCAACACTTGGGCCGGTAGATTCTGAGAAGCATTGAGGACAACCCTGCCTCTGTGGGGCCTCCAGCCCGGAGGAAGACCTGGGGTGTCGGCGTATAAGTGTGAGGTGCTCCTGGCACCAGTGGTGGCGAGACATCTAACGCTACAGGGCAAAGACACAGAAAGTGTCCCTGAGGGAGCCAGGGAAGTAGCTGATTCTGCCCCAGGGCTTCTGTCCTCCACTTGCTCCAAGCAGTCTTGGAACAGGTGACGTACTATGGGTTGGACTCCCAAAAGCACACTTTAGACAGCCCAGACATACTCCAGAGCTACCAGACAGAGGCTGTGCCAGCCCGAGCTGTCACTGTCCAACTCTGCACTCAGCCTGCAAACTGTCCTTTCCAGTGGTCTCCTATTCTCTGGTCTCCTGGTTGTGGGACTGACTTCTTAACTTGATACATGGTCCGGGCTTTTGTCTGCTGTCCCACGTGAGCTCAGATTCGCTCTGGAGGTTGCTGGCCCTTTTGTGCCCCATATATGAAGGCAAGGAGGGTTCAGTTCTCTTTCAGGGAGCTATTATGAGAAAGACTGTGATAGTATCTGTCAGGCTCTGAGCACTGAAGAAAAGTGCTCTTCCAAGCTATCTAAATATAAGTTATTACACAGTATTATTTTAACCTGGCCCAAGTTTAGATTAGTTGTATGAATCATTCAACAGCCTTACTTTATATAATTAAAAACGTGCAGTTCTTGGAATCTTTGTTTGGGAGGCAAGTTTAGGTGGGGTGGGGGTGGGGTGGCTCGGCTCGGCAAGCTCACAGACGTCAGGAGCTCCTGGTCAGAAGGCAGCTCTGATGGGGGCCTTCTCTCATCACTTCTATGTGGAGATGTTCTTAGCCTTCTTAAGGAAGCTGTTTCTAGAAATCTCTGATTTGTGATCTTCCTCGCAATGGCTGTTCCCGGGACTCCCGCTGTGCTTGAGAAGGTGTTCTGACAGTGCCCAGCGTTCCTTTGGCCTCTACATAAAGCCTTACTAAGTTACGAGTCTGTGCTGGGGTGGCCTCTCCCGAGTCTGTCAAACAGCTGAGTTTTTGGAGGCTGAGTAGTTTATTCCTCTGGAGGCTTCCCAACTGGGACGTTATTTTCTCTTAAATGTAGAATTGCTTAATAAAAATATAACATCCTGTTGACTCGGTATGTCCTGGTGATCACGAAGGTGAGCACCCATGGCACTGTGGGTACATGGAGTTGTTTTTACTTCATGTTGAGTTTAGTCTCCAAAATGCCCTGCTAAGCACCTGGCATTCGGTGAGAGCTCTGCGGATAATTAATTGAAAGGATGAATGCTAATAAATGGGGTGGGGGATCAAAACCCGCCACAGCACTGAACCCCGGGCCTGTGTTAGCCATGCTCTCCCCATGTGTTCGTTATTAACCATTAGCAGTGTGGGTGGTCTGGGAGTGATGGGCTGATTTTTCTTTTGGCCACGGCGGTGCCAGACGTTATGTTAACTGTTGAGAGGGAGAGTGTTGGCTGGGTCTCCGCTGTCTCCGAAATGTTCTCCAGCAACTCCAGTGAATTAGACGCTTGCCACAGAGGCCCAAGCTGTTCCCAGCACATAACTTACACAGTGAAAGGCCTTCTAGAACAAGGATATCAGGCAAGGTCTCTGGGGAATAGCCACTCTGTATCAACACACCAGGAAGCAGATTGCTGACACATCCCGCACAACCTACCGAATGATGGGAGGATAATTGGTTGGTTATGAAGAGTTTACAGGAGACCTGAACACCTTCAGTTCTGAGACTTGTCTTTTCCTTGATGCTCCAGGGCATTTTGTCAGCCTTGGGCATGCCATGACTGACAAAGGCGCTATTGACAGGATATACTTAGACTCCATTGCAAACGAGTCAAACGGAACAGACAATTTTCTATGTGTAATAACTTCTGTAATGTTCTCTCGTTCAAGTACCAAGTAGGCCTGATCCTGCTTAGCTTGCAAGGTCGAAGCTCAGATGAGACTCAGCTCACACAGGTTGGCGTGGCCATGCGGTGTATTATTCTCTGTTGCAGAGGAGCCTGTGTCTATAATGATCTGATTTGATTGATCACACAGGCTATCTCCTCTTCTTAAAAAATTGCATTTGTCTAAATTTTAAATGTTAGCCATTTTTCTTCTTCTTACTTTTTCAATATGAAAAAACACATCACCCTATTTTTCTCGCCCCAAATTAAATTGATTATCACTGTTTTCCTTTTTGACTTCATAATTTAGGGCTTTTGATTAACCCTGACCACCATCCCCCTCATCTCAAAATGAGTCTTGTTCAAAAGAAACCAGCAAAAGACTAAAGTAAAGGCCCTTTCAGCTTTGAGGACATCAGTTCACTTTTGCAGAAGAACGTTTTGGAAAGATGGGGGCAAATGAAGTAAAAACATTCAGATTAAATTTCCTTTGAAATCCATAGGTTTTTAAATTAAGGGAAAGTGATTGGCAAAACATGTTTTGGTTTTTGCCGAAATTGAAATGTTTGAAAAATAGTTCAAGATGTTCTTCCATACCCCAACCACATTCATCTGCAGCTGTCCAGCTCTAGTCCAAGTTTGTTTTTATGTATCCACTGTGCAGAGAACACAGCTCTTCATCACAGCCAAGGCCTGCCATTCTTCTACAAGGGAGAATGGGTGGCATCTTCAGGCTGCCACAGCTGGAAGAAGAAACTTGTAGAGTAGGTGATGATGAAAATGCAACATTGATTTTGAAGCAAACTGGGCCACCAATAAAATGTAAGATCCCGTCGCTCTCGCTCTCTTCCTCACTTGCTCTCTCTCTCTTTCTCTCTCTCTCCCTCTTTTTTTTCTAATCTTCCTTCTTCCCTCCTTCATTCAACCGTTCATTCACTGGGAACATATTTGTTAAGTACCACCGTGTGCTGTGGGTTATATGAAAGCTGGAGGCAATCCATTATCCCAGGGACCAAACTCTCTTCCAGTGAACCCAGGGCTGTCACACCTTTACAGCGCCATTCATGGGGGAGGCCATGCGTGTGGTGGAGCTGGAGCGGATGTACGAGGGCAGGGCAGGAATGGTCAGTCTTCCCTGGGGATGACAAAGGGAAAAACGATAGAAAAGAATCAGAAGAGGTGAGAAAACGTGAAGTTGACTGTGGGAAGTGGTTGAAAAGCTGAAAACCTGAAGCAGGAATACTGTTGAGCGACCACTGAGGAATTGTGGGTTCCCAGAGGCAAACAAAGGGAAACTTGGTCCACATCAGATGATTTCCACTGGGCACAGGGGGGCTCTGGAGGGAAGAGGTTTGTCTAGATGCTCATTTCTTTTTTCTTTTTTTAAGATTTATTTATTTTTATGTGCATTAGTGTTTTGCCTGCATGTATGTCTGTGTGAAGATGCCAGATCCTTTAGAACTGGGGTTATAGCTGTGAGCTGCCACATGGGTGCTAGGAATTGAACCCAGGTCCTCTGGAAGAGCAGCCACTGCTCTTAACTGCTGAGCCATCTGTACCCATTTTTCTCTTTTTCTTTTCCCGATATGGTCAGGGGCTGTCCATATGTCTCAACAGTGTCTTTGTTCACACTCCAGCTATGCCCACCCTTTGTGAGACAATTACCTCACTGGTACTTAGTAGGACTGATTGATCTATAAGGCCCATCAGAAGATAACTCAAATCTTGGCTCTGAAACTGACACAAATGATTGATTTGTTTTCCCACCATTTTCTTATAAAAATCAGAGTGAGGAAATTAGTTCAGAATGTGTTCATCTGTCTCATTCTGCAAGCTTGTGGGTCTGTTAACCTCTTTCCAAGAGAGTGCCCCTCCCTTAGGGCACAGTCAAGGAAGCTGTAGGTTCCTTTGTCTTGCTGACTGACAAGTGTGTCTGAATGACACTTACTTTCACCACAGCTGCTTGGCTCCAGCTCTCTTTGGAATGTGATAAGAGTGGCCTTTTCCTCCCATTGCGTGAAATTGCCAGGTAAGGGCATTCATCTTATGGCAGGGCAGAACAGCTTGCTGTCCTTTGCATACATGAAAATGGTACTATTAGCAATCAGGCTGTCACGTGTGGCGTAATATGTGGTTTGGAAGCCATTATAGGATTAGAGGCAATTTGGAGATTACCATCTCCATGACATCACCTCTGGGGGTTGAGAGCACTGGCGGTTCCACCGCTGATTCAGATGCCCTGGTGATATGTGCAGGAGAGGCTCTCTGTGGGATTGACTGTGGCACTGTAGCAGGAGAGAGAGAAGGAGAGAGGGAGGAAGAGAAGAAAAGAGGGTGAGAGGGAGGGAGGGAGGGAGGGAGGGAGAGGGAGGAAGAGAGGGAAAGAGAGAGAAGGAGAGAGAGAGGGAGGAAGAGAGAGAGGGAGAGAGACAGACAGAGCCAAAGAGAGGGAGAGAGACAGAGAGAGAGAGGGAGAGAGAGAAAGACAGAGGGAGACAGACAGAGAGAGAGAGGGAGGGAGAGAGTCAGAGAGAAAGGGAGAGAAGTTGGGACATTTGCTTTTCCCATTTGCATTACTACATTGCTTAACCATTTGTTGATGTACACTGTACCATTTCTTTTTTAACTTTTTATAAAAGCTTATTAAATTAAAGTATGTGTGTGCGCATGTGTCTGTCTGTCTATGTGTGTGAGTGGTGGGGCCCACTGAGGCCAGAGGCATTGGATCTTCCTAGCCTGGAGTTACAGGCCATGTGAGCCTCCTGACACAGTTGCTGGGAAAGAAATGTCTGTTGTCAGCAGGAGCAGCACAAGCCCTAACTATTGAGTAATCTCTTCGACCAGACTTCATCATTTCCGAAGGCAGAGAACTAAGGCAGTGGAGACTGACACAGGGTTAGGCTGAACCAACACAAAACCCAGTCCTCTCATCCCCTTCCCACATAAACAGACTAGAGGATCGGAAATCACTGTTTCTGCCACCTCCTTTGAATTCTTTTAATTTTATTACAATTGTAGTTCCAATAATGAGATTTCCAAAACCTGCCTGGTGTGTGTGTGTGTGTGTGTGTGTGTGTGTGTGTGTGTGTGTGTGTGTGTTCTGTGACTGTGTGAACATGTATGGAGGCCAGAGGTTGGCTTGGGTTTTTCCTTAATCTCAATGGTGCTTCATCTTTTTTGGAGGCAGGACCTCGTACAACTGTGCAGACTGGTTGGTCAGTGAGCTCTGTGGCTGGGTCCTCCTGACTTCTGCCTCAGTGCTAAGGCTACACTCTGTGCCAGGGTTTCACATGGATGCTGGGTCTCAGAGCTCAGCCTTCATGCCTGCTCAACAAGTGCTTTACCATCTCCTCAAGCTGTCTTCACAATTTCAGACCAAGGGGACGGAAGAAGTGCCAGGCTCTTTGGCTAACCCCTGCTTCTGTCCTGTCTCCTGCTTAGCTCCTCTCATGCCTGGGCTTGCTTTCTTTCTTTGATCCTCCTTTCTCCGTGCGCCCCTTGGAGACTGTCTTTGTACCGTAGGAAGCTGGAGAGGGTGATTCTGTCCATCCATTTTGGTTTGAGGCCAACAGAAGATTTTACTTCCTGCTCCAGATGTCCTTAACGTTATGACTTTGCACCTGTTACTTAGTGTCTCCTAGCCTTGGAGAACAGGAAATGAGAATAACACTGTCCCTCCCTCCAGGAGTTAGGTTCTTCAACCATGACTCACCTGTCTCTGAACACTTGTCTGAGGTGACGAATATGGCCCACTCATGCCGTGTCTGTCTTCAGACCACAAGCTCTCTGAGTCCAGGGACACAGCAGGTACTGTAAGCACTCAATGTTAGGCAACAAATATAAAAAAGAAGAGTAAATTCAGTCAGGTGTGATGATCCAGGGTTGTAACTCCAGTATTTGGGAGGTGAGGGCAGGAAGTCAAAAGTTCAAGGTTATCCTGGACTCTACAGAAAGAGCCTTCCCCAAAGAGTGATACAGAGGCTAACTATGGCAGAGGTTTTGTGAGATTTAAAGGTAACATGTGTGCATGCATAAGAGCATGTGTTGTAGAACATATGTTATACCATTGTTATCATATAGACATTGTGTTCTCATTAATTCTGCATATCAGAGGCTTTATCAGAGCTCTCCATACATGATTACCCAAGGCACGGGGCTCAGCTGTACTTGGAGACACAACAGCGGAAGAAGTGCTGATGAAATAATCAGCTGAAAATTTCTAAGGAGAAAGTCCCAACATATAAGGCCAGGTACACCCAGGTGTGTTGATCCATAAGAAACTCTCCATCAACATTGTGCCGAGGCTCCTTTGTAACCTACAGATTCATCTGGGGGCATTGTCTCCAAGGCTGTGACTTATTTATATACCAAAGTGAAAGTGGGGTAGTATTCTGCAACCAGACAGAGTGGTTTACATACAAAACAGTGCTGAGCTTACCAACAGGCAAATGAATGAAAGACAGAAGATGAAGGAAGTATACGGGTTAGGACTCCATTCATAGACAGTGTGGAGACAACTAAATTGCTTCTGCTCTGTTTGGAGTCTTCAGGGGTGGCCATCCTGGAAGAATGGAGAGTGACCAGAAGAGGCTGTGGCCTCAGAGGTTTCCAGGGACCAGTTATTGTCTGTGCTCTGGCTGAATTTACTATCTGAACAATATAACACTCACTTGTGCTTTTAAATATGAAATAAGTTTGAAAGTTAGAAGTCAAGAAGTCATGAAGGAAGACGTGGTAGCATCTAGGACTATACAACATAGCACTATTAGGTCTAGAAATACAGGCAAAATCATTTGCATATACAGAGACGTGCGTGGCCAGTGTTTGACTACACAACGATGTGTTGTTAAGTCCTGGAACTCCTGGAAGCTCGGTAGTTCTACTCTATTCAAACATTTTTAATGACAATTTTAATGCTAACATTTATGAAGCTAACATTATTCCCATTGTACAAATGAAGAAATTGAGGTTTGAATGAAAGAGCAGATAGATAGTGTTTCTTCCTGTGGTACCAAAGAGAGGTCTTACTCCCTGCCAGTACTTCTAAGTCAGCAGGACCCTAGAGGAGTGTGACTGTAGAATGTATCAAGCCAAACAAGTACAAGGAAGAGGCAGCAGGGAACTCAGGCCTGACGGACACAGCAGGAGGGGCAGCAGACACCGCAACCGCAGCCTGTGAGGGCAGATGTGAGGTGGCCCAGACATCCGCGCGTGTGTCTTCTTCACTGAACAAGACACTGGGGTTGGAGCATAGCCCAAAGAATGGATCAGGGTAGAGAGCAAGTGGGGTTATGATGAAAATATGACAAAATACAGTAACCATAAATGAATATTTAAAAATCTATGAAATATCAACATGGCATTCTGCTTCCTTATACACTCAGATTTGTGGACTGAGATCCATACCTGTTATTATGCCAACATCTGAGGTCGCAGAAGCACGAGCCATGCCTTGATAGAGCTCCTATGGGGCACCTTGGACGTCTTTAGAGACATCTGCAGGCCTTTGAGCTTTGGAGCGGGGAGAGGGAGGGAGACTTCTGTGGGTACATGCATGAGCTCAGAGCAGTCCTGTCCCCGTGGACACCACGGGCAAAGGCCCATGTGTTTTCACTTTGAGACCATGTATGCCATTGTCTCCTAAAGTCTGCCTTCAGATGCTGTTAGCATTATCAGTGCTTGAGCTTTCTAAAGAACCATATTTCACGAGGCCCCATAAATATGAGGCCTCCTTCACCCGCCCCAGCCCCGGAAGAACGCTTTCATGGTGTTTCCACAGGCCAACACATGGCCATGTGCGTCTGCCTGTGTTTCCAGCTCGGCTCTCACAGTGGTACACACTGATGCTGGCTGGGAGGCATCAGAACCGTGGGGATATGTCTCCAATTTGTGCTGCTCTTGGGAGAAGTACCAATAGTAAGCTATCACTTTCATAGGCGATACCATATCCTGATTGAACATTGCCAGGGAGTTCTGGGCCACTTGGTGGTTATATTGGCCTTAGATCCTATTACAGCTGGAAAAGTGGTTTGCGTTAAAAGCTCTGACTCTAGGATTTGATCATTATAAGTAGGATAAACCACTAAAAGAATGTGAATTGCTTTCACTAAAAGGATGTAATAGCCCCGAGAATCTCTTTCACATTTTAAATTAGGAAGCCCAACATTGCCTTCCTCTCTGCCGCTGCCCTTATTGCCTTACTGTGCTAGTAAAGGGTTGTTCAGTTCTATCTCTTTCTCTCTCACTCTCTCTTCCCCTCTCCCCTCTCTCTCCCTTTTCCCTTCCCCTTTCTCACCCTATCCCTCTCCTCCTCTCTTGCATCTCTCTCTTCTACTCTCTCCCTCCCTCTCTCTCCATCCCTCCCTCTCACTCCCTTTCTCTATTTCTATTAATCTCATTCTCTTCCCCCATCCTTTCATCTCACTTTCTTTCCCCCTCTCCTTCATTCTCTCTTATCCCACCCTCCCCCTCCATCTCTCCTTCCCTCTGTCGTTTCCTCACCCTCTTCTTGAACGTGCTGTTTATGTGTGCATGCATATATCCCTGCAGGTATTCATGGAGACCAGAGGTTGACGTCAGTTGTCATGCTCAGTTTTTCTCTTATTATCTATCTATCTATCATCTATCTAGGCCCAGTAGTATCCCCCTTTCAGAAGGACCCTTTTGAGGTGCCTCTCCAGCTTACAAGCTTCCTGCATGTCCAGAGGGAGACTAGAAAAGCTGCATTTGCTGAGAAATAGCATTTTACCAAAAATAAAAGCCCAAACCAATAGTTCTCATTTTGTTGATTTGCCAGACTTTAAATGTTCTTTTCCTCCACGACCTGCCTTCCTCTCTTCTCTCCCTTTCTCCCCTTTCCTTCTCTCTCTCTTCCTCTGCCATGTCTCAGTCTTCTTGCCTTCACACCTTCTTTTCCTGAAGACGACACAAGACACAAGTTACACTGTCATCTGCATCCTAAGTGTGTGTGTTTGTGTGTGTGTGTTTGTGTGTGCGCACATGTGTCATGTGTGTGGGAGAGTGTGTCTGTGTGAGAGAGAATGTGTGTGAGAGACAAAGAGAATGTGTGTGTGAGAGAGAGAATGTGTGTATGAGAGAGAATATGTGTGTGTGAGAAAGAAAAAAGGTGTGTGTGTGTGAGAGAGAGAGAAAGAAAAAGGGTGTGTGTGTGTGTGTGTGTGTGTGTGTGTGTGTGTGAGAGAGAGAGAGAGAGAGAGAGAGAGAGAGAGAGAGAGAGAGAATGTGTATGCATGTGTGCCTGAAGGTGCTTGTCCATTGTGGGTACAAAGACCAAAAGTTGTTGTCAGGACCCACTTACTCATCTCAGTTTTTAAAGCAGGGTCTTTCTGAAGTTGGCTAGCTAGCCAGTGAGCATCTTGAGACCCTCGGCTCTGCCTTCTGGTGCATCCCCAGACACCATCTGTCTGTACGTGGGTGCTGGGAATCTGAACTTAGGTCTTCACGTTCGCACAGCCAGCACTTCGCCCACTAGCCGTGCCCTTCTAAAAGGAGCAGCCTTTTAGAAGTCCAGGTTTCTGCTGCAAACATGATCTCTGTTGCAGTCTGTATACGTGAACACTAATGATTTTTGAATGCTAATTAAAGTAATATTTGTAATTGCCAATTGCTTTTCTTAAGTGCAGATATCAATTGTTAGGAAATGGCTATTTGAGAATTATACACACAGAGAGACAGAGATAGAAATAGAGAGATAGAGACAGACATGGAGAGAAGAATAACATTCTGTTTGCTGACAAAATTGTTTCATATAAAGCTCAGCTTGCTGCCTCTTTCATGGAGTTAAGATCACACTGTTCTGGACCTGCCGTCAACAGCCGTAACTCCAGCCACAGGGGTAGCACAGCTGACCCTCTGAGTGTGCGTTTCGGCCTCCCTCCCTGAATGAGGAGCAGCTCTCCTGGCTCGCTGAGCACGGGAATCCTGATCCTGAGAGCAGCCCTCAGGGGAAGCCTGTCCTGCCATCCCGTCAGACAATGCTCAACTCGAGAGTGCCAAGCAAGCTCTTAGCTCCCAGCTGTAGGGCTCAACGCATGACACAGGCACATTAGCCCCCTGAAGAAATACGCTTTCACCTCACAGCAAGCAGCGTTTGAGTTCAGGGAGAGGAAATGTGTATTAAGAGAGCAGGTTAAAAATCGACATTATCCCAGACTTTTATGAAATCAAAATTATGTCCAGGATGCTAAGTTATTATAATGTATTTATTACTAGGATTGCTTTCATATTTAACCAATTTGGCCCTTCTTGAGACCTGTTTTAAAATGCACCACCTTGCCCACCTTTCCCATTTTCATATGAAAAACAGGAAAGCAGAAACTAATTTACTCAGAGAGACACAGCGCCTGTTTGCCCGTTTATCTCTTACAGACCACCCCTCAGTCCAATGTTGACAGTACATGATATTCCATTAATCTGCCTAATGAAAATTTAACCAGTGTTATAAACAAATAATTGGCTATTATCCTCTCAAAGATCCCGAATAAATTACTTCTGCTTATTTCCCCCCCTCTCAGGGCTCAGAAGCAAGCCCTTTCTGATGGATGTCATGGGAAGAGGGGGTGCCCGTTCTAACCCTCTCCACCTTCCTCCTGGGTGGCTGCTGTCATTGTTGTGGGAAGATTCCACGTGGAGGGAACCAGAGGGACTGTTATGAGATGGAAGCCGGGTGAAAATGAGAGCCAGCCCTTCCCTTTGGGTCAGCTGGCCTGAGTTTAGGAACCACACCTTAATCTCTTTGCACCGCTCTCCCAGCCCCACCCCTTCTGTTTTTCATCTGACTCACATGGCATTTCTTCTCCTAGCCATTTCCCTTCATCGGGTTTTGTTTGGTTGATTGGTTGGTTGGGTGGTTCTGTTTTGTGGTGCTGGGGCTCAAGCTCAGAGCTCTGTGCGCACTGGGCTTGTGTTATCTATCCTGAGCTAGTCTCAGTCTCTCTCAGCTTTCCTGCTTCAGTCTCCTGGGCGATGGAAGTGTAGGTCTGTACCACCATCTTTACACACTGAAGTATTGACACAAAACCTTACACACACTAGGCAACAACTCTACCATTGAACTACAGTCCCAACTTGGTATTCTTAGGGACTCTTCACCTCCCATGCTCCACTCAGACACATGCCCCTTATCCCATCCACACACTGCTCTTGCTGCTTTTTTTCCATGACTGCAGAGCTTGCCTTAAATTGGAGTTCAGTTGCCAAAGGGGCTGCCATACGCTCTATGGAATAATTCAACTCTGCCACTTGGATAAAATGCAGACGCTGATTATGTTTTATGTTAGATGAGACAAATTGTGGGAGTTTATTTCAAGCCGTTATTGCTAAGCATCGATCTCATTCCACAGTCAACATTAACGCCAGGACAGTGTTGCCAAGTGATGGGTGATCCAGAGGGCAATCTCAGACATGCTGCCTTGCTCAAAAATGTTGCCTTTCTCCTCTCCAAATTACAGCTCTTATTTTCAAAACAAAAATTGTGTCTTCTTTCATTATCAACTGACATACAATGGCGTTAGGGAGCTGAGTGTGCGCACGCGTGAGTGGATGAACGTAAACCTCTTTTTAAGAAACCCCCTGGGGCCAAACTCAGTAAAGTTCAGATCTGTGCAGATTTTCTCAAAAAAATGTCCACTTCTTAATGCCTTCAAGCCCCACAATTATTTAAGTTGCAAAAATAAATTTGAACACCACTTATATTCTCTTTTAAGTGCTCAGTAAAAATGGTACCATTGCTCACCAGGAGACAGCACATAAGGGCAGAGTGTGGCTGTGGTCTGAATGTGAAATGTCCTCACAGGCTCCTGTGTTCAAACACTTAGTCTCCAGCTGGTGGTGCTAGATTTAAAAGGGTGTGGACTCTTTAAGAGGGAGCCTTGCTGGAGAAAGTGGGCTGCTAAAGACAAGACTTGATGCTTTGTAGCCATGCTCAACTTCCTGTTCTTTCTCTCTTTCTGCCTGTGGATGCAGTGTGCAAGCCGCCTCCTGCTTCCCTGCATTGCTGTCGCCACTGCAGTACATGCCCACTCGAGTGGAAACCAAAAGTGGCTTCTTCCTTAAACTGCTTTTGCAAAGACAGAAGTAACTCATAGAGTGGCCATTGCAGCACCGTGCCTCTGGGCCATCCTCTAAGATGCTTAGGAAGCGCATTTTCTATTCCAACTCAGGGGACTCAGAAACCTGCCACTGTGTCCAGCATCCACCACCCCTGAAGACTTGGTGCTGATCTTACCAGAACTTGAAAATTGTTTCTGAATTGCCCAGAGCATCCTGTCAGATTGAAATCAGCACATCAGAGAAGCCTCTGGACTCTGTCTTAGATGTAGGAAAGGGAAGAGAGGAAGCTGCTCTGTTTGCTCCTGGATGGTGACAACAGGACCAGGCAGTGCTCTGAACAAGAAGCCTCAGTTGCTGTTGCTCTTTCATGTAGAGGCTGGCTCAGCTGGCAGTGGGACACAAGTCAGGGACTTAAGAATCAGGGTGGAAATTCTACAACTGAAATTCAAGTGGAAGCCTCAATCGTGTGTCATTTTCCTTCTCGTGTCAAAATCCCTATCACATAATATTGTAAGCCTGATGAGGTCTCTGTCCCAGGGTGGTGATAATATTGATGGCTGGCATTGGTGCTAGGATTTCACATACTCATAGCCTCTTTTGATCTTCGCAACAACTTTTTAAGTTGCTGTGTGGACCCTAATTTTCCTATGTTACGGATGTGAGAGTAGGCAGGTAAGAAGCTATACCTCAGTTCCATGCAAATCATGGGGCTCGAGCCAGCAGGACCTCTAGACACGTCACAGCCTAGAGAGAACAGAATATGGAGTCCCCCTCTAGGCTTTAAGCCCTGCTGTGTTTGGGCAGCCATGATCTCACCATGGTAACTTAGACTTACGGTCAGTAGGACTTCGCTTTGCTAGGCGTGGGGCTTGTGACAGCCTTCCGCCCAGCATCCTGTCTCTGCTAGTATACAGTTCACAGTGCTGCTTTCCAGGCTGGCTGGGATGGCACATGTAAAGCACATGGCCTGGCCGTGTTGAGGGCCAGGTCACTGAGAACTGCTATTATGGTAATTACCATCTGACCCCCAAACACATACCCCGCCCCAGGGGACAGCCCTGCAGGTCCAGCGTGAAACAGGTGCAATCATCCCAGCACAGACTTCTGGTGCCCTCAGACCCCACAGCTGGGGGCAGAGTCCCAGCACATCTTTATGGAGACCTGATCTAATTAACAGGGGAATTGTAGTAACTGTTCTCAAATGGGGAGACTGTCAAGGGGAAATTAGCAGCTGCTTTGTAAAATGCCCTATGGTTTGGAGAACAGAAATAAGTAGTTGGGCTAGTCCAGACTCTAAGAAAGGTCAAGATTTTAAGAGGTAACAGTCCACTTCCAGTGATCTGAAAGTAATAGGGACACCAAATATTTTTATATCTAAGTTTTATATAGATAGATACATGAATAACTACCCAGCTTAATTTAGGGAAGAAAATAACACCCTTCAAAAAAGTAATCATTCCAGAAGTCTGCACATGGAAGCAGATGGTAGCTAGCCTCTTTTGTGAATCTTTTGTGGGAAACCCTGTAGAATTCAGTATTCAGAGTCTGAGGTGGCCTGCATCAAAGGCCACCAGGTGGACATGGTGACCATGGCTGTGACAAAGGCTGAGCAGGACTGGGCACAAGGGACAGACACTGGTAGAGTGAGGTTATCATGTCTTCATTCGCCTGGCCCCACCTGAGTGGAAGGGGTCTCGTAATCACTAACAGTCTTCTTTGCCACATGCCAGCTGCATGAATTCTGCAGCTGCTCTAGATGCATATCAGTCATTTAAATCCAATCCACACCACAATCTGCAGTCCCTTCTGATAACCCACCCAGAAGTCACCAGCTGAGGTTTGGGTACTGGTGTTTCTTCTCCAACTCCAGGTGCCATGTGACTTCTGGGAGACAGAGCAAATATCAACCCAGAGAGGGCATCAATGAAAACCGAAGAAACAATCCCACCAAGCCTAAGGGAACCTGTGCGTTTACTGGGCTCACTGATCGGAGCTAAGTGAGGTCAGGTGTTTCTTGCGGGAGTGCCATGACACATGGAGAGGACCCATGAAAGTTATGTTTGTGGAACTCCTTGCATGGATGGTCCACATCTCTCTTGTTGGACCTTCTCCTCCCCTCAGCAATTGTTACTGCTTGAATAACCTCGGGGCAGAGGGCTCAGCCATCCCGGGAGTTTCAGGACGGTTCTGATTCTTGTAACGTGTGTTTGCTTACTAAAGCAGAAATGAATGTTTCAATTTGAGCAAATAGATTCGCAACCCACAGCTTCAAGGCTAGGAAAATCAGAGCATTCCACGTCAAGAGCTAGAGGAGTGGGGAGGCAAGTGTTTGGCTCTGGGAGTGTATTTTTCCAACAAGCCAGTGGCAGCATCAGAACACTAACAAAACAGTATCTATTGTGTGTTTTCCTTAGGAAAGGTGCTATTCTAAGTTCTTCCTCTACATTAACCCCTTTCATCCTAACAGCCGCCTTTGGAGGAAGGACTCTCACCACCTCCAGTTCATATACGAGAAAGCAGAGGAATCCATGAACTGACTTGTCCTTAGCTGAGAACTGATTTAGCTGTAGAGTGAGGACAGGGATTTGGGAAATGAGGCTCCAGTGTTCACCTGGTCCATCCCAGCTCCAAGCCACACTCTCTGTTGCATAGACCGTTCCTCTTTCACAGGTCTACACTTTCCCCTGGAGAACACAGCCTCTGGAAATGCCAGACCATAGCTTCCTGCTTTTATTTTGACAACAGAGACTCAAAAAGTTTTCGTCAGGAGCATGAGATTGATTATTCAGAAACCACATGGTCTATCAAATGACAGACCTCATAATTTATTTTTATGAGAGTAGTAAGTGGCCTTTTATAAGCATGTCTTTATATTTGTTAATTTAACTTATGCAAATGTCATTTATGTAAATCATATACAGATCCACCATCAGGATATCTTTAGCAAAATATACCAAGTATTTATGGATCTGATACATACATACATATATATATATATATATATATATATATATATATATATACATTCAAAGAATGCAAATTGTCATTATGGTAACTTCTTTCTACCATTAAGTTCAAAACATGTCAGTAGCCTGGTTTTATTGAGGTTGATGTAGCAGAGTTTTGATTGGTCTTTCTTCTTCCGCTGGTCCATTTGGTGCTTCTTGTATAACCAGCTCAGGCCAGGGTACTGCCCACCCAGACAGAGGGAAGCTCAGCTGTAGCACACAGAAGCCTGGCTTCGCTCGTTGCTTTTGTGGGATGAGGTTACAGTGTGTAAACACAATACTGTATTTCATAGCTCTTCCAGGGCTTTGGGCTTGATCCCTTGGTGATAGTGGCATCCTCATTACCCATTCATGATGTGGTCAGACAGTCCTCATGAATAATAAGCTTCCCCTGACTCTGGACCATCCACTTCTGAGTTTCTGGAATGCTTGTTCCTGAGGTGGAGAGGGTTTTTGTTGGTGTCATTTTCTCATTTCTTGGAGGAAAGCTCTGCATATGGTTTTCTATCCAGTTCTGAAAATAGAATAAAGAAACGCATTTAGTGTCCGAGTCTCATGGCTCAAGTGGTAAATGGCAATAGGGATTGAGATTTGCACCAGTGACCATAAAGACAGAAAAAAAATGGGTGCTAGAGGACTTTGCATGCTCTTTGGAGACATAAACTTCCGGCCTTAGAATTGAATGCTGCACAGCGCATCACGACACTGTTTGTTTGCTGTACACTGAAGGTAAAAACTCATTTTTATTGTATAGTGGAAACTTCTTGGAGTAAGCAGCTGTCACCCAGCCACTGCGCTGCTCAGAGGAAGCATTGGGCCTTGCTGAGTACTGGGGGGCGTCTCCTTGCCTGCGGCCTGAGGTGAGCTCTCGTGGGAAGCAGCGACGTCCTTCCACAGCACATGTCCTAGCAACCTTCTGACTTCAGCTCTGCTCAAAGTCCCTGCTGATATTCTCTTCCGAGCGTCTCACGGGCAGGGCAGGGCTCTCTAGAAGTTCTCCAGGCTTCTTGATTTAGGAGCCCCAGTGCTTTGGGCTATCACTGCCTAGTGTGGTGTGATAAACTGACTCTTTTTGTATGCCAGACGGCCTGTGTTTTAGTCAGTTGACCCTTCACATACTCTCCGAACAGCTTTGTGCAGGTCATACTGTAGACTAACAATCTGATTTCCATAGACTGCATCACCATTAGTAAGCATCTTTGTTTTAGTGTTGGGTAGAGCCAGAGAATTCCTTCCTGCTCAGCATGTACTTTGCCAACAGAGCCACACACACCCCCAGGCCCAGGCAAACATTTTTAACAGCCTTTTGGGCACAATATGGGGTATCCACAAAGCTATTTTTAATACTATAGCTCACTCCCCTCTTAGGATCACAGTGAAGTTCATACAAAACGGATCTGGGAACATTTGGACAGAAGCCATTACAGTGGAGTGGAGGTGGCAGTCAGAATACTTACTGCTTGGTTCTAATGTTCATATTTTTTTCTAACCGAGAGCACCCACTCTTCCTTAGACACTAAGAAGAACCTCCAATGGTCCTTCTTACCCAACATCCAGAGTAAGTTGGCACTGGGCCACTTGATCAGGATTGTAGCCAAGAACTACTGTGTGCCCCAGGGACCATCAGCATTTTAAAATCTTAATTGGGATAAATAGAACCGCCCTTGTCATATCATCCAGAACTAAGGATAGTGAATAAAACAGCAGTTGAATATTTGAGAAACCAGGAGAAAACAGCTTGGCCTCTGGAGTTAGAAAGAAAAGACCTTGAGTCCTGTCATTACCACTCGCTGGCTGCACGCCATGGAAGCCCCAAAGCCACTCAAAGCCTTCCTCAGCTACAAAGAGAAAACAGGCTGGAACTCAGAGGATTTTCTCAGTCATAACGACTCCTGGTCAATTGCACATTCTCTCTAATCTTCTGTGTTCCAGCCTCCTCTCTCTCTCTCTCTCTCTCTCTCTCTCTCTCTCTCTCTCTCAAGCTTCAGTGATTTTGACATACTTTTGGCTGCACCTGTAAACCTTCCAAACTTCTTCCACTCTTTTTGTCCCCCGACCTGTGTTGGAGGCTGATGCTGGCATCTGGGAAGCTCTCTAGGTTAAAGGGCTGGGAGGGCTATGAAAAGTTTGCAAACTCAAACTTGTAGCTTGGCCCCTGGGATACCTATCAAGCCAACCCCCACCCCCAACAGCACCTCCTTCCCTAGGATACCCTGACTCTGTCTTGAGCTTCTGTTCTATCACTCCATCACTGTTGCTCAGCATAATCCTAATGGCTCCAACTTCCCATTTATGCCCCTCATTCCTTCCTCCACTCTTACCCTGGGACTCCAGGAAACAATAGGTTATAACTTGGATCTCCAGCTTAGTGTCTTGGATTTATTTCTTTGGTGAGTTTGTTGATCATTGTCTCCATTCCATTAGTGGCTGTGTTTAGCATGGAGTCCTTGGGTGCAAAATCCCATGAAGGTTCTGGCCCATTCCCAGTGGAACTTGTAGTTTAGAAGGAATGAAAGACATTGATCATTGAGCCACCATCACAAGGCCGGTGCCCCAGGATGGTCTAGCTGCTGTGTAGTACTCACATTTCTTACTCAGGAGGCAGACGTTAGCTGGTGCAGAACCCAGGTCCAATTCTTTTTATTTATTTATTTTTTAATTTTTATTTTATTTTATTTTTAATTATACTTTATTTACTTTGTATCCCCCATCTAGTTCCCTTCCTCCTCCCTTTCCAACCTCTCCTTTCTTCCCCCCTCCTCCACACATGCCCCTCTCCAAGTCCACTGGTAGGGGAGAGTTTCTTTTTCTTCCTTCTGATCCTAGTCTGTTAGGTCTCATCAGGAGTGGCTGCATTGTCTTCCTCTGTGCCTGTAAGGCTGCTCCACCCTCAGGAGGAGGTGATCAAGAGCAGGCCAATCAGTTCATGTCAGAGACAGTCCCTGTTCCTATTACAATGGAACCCACTTGGACACTGAACTGCCATGGGCTACATATGTGCAGGGGTCTTAGGTTATCTCCATGCATGGTACTTAGTTGGAGTATGAATCTCAGGAAAGACCCCTGTGCTCAAATTTTTTTGGTTCTGTTGCTCTCCTTGTGGACTTCCTGTCCTCTCCAGTTCTTACTATTTCCCACTTCTTTCATAAGATTCCCTGCATTCTGCCCAAAGTTTGGCCATTAGTCTCAATATCTGCTTTGATAGTCTGCAGGGCAGAGTCTTTCAGCGGCCCTCTGTGGGAGGCTCATAACATGTTTCCTGTTTGCTTCTTCTTCTGATGTCCATCCTCTTTGCCTTTCAGGATGGGGATTGAGCATTTTCTTTAGGTGTACAGATTTTAGTAGGTTTATCCTATAAGTCTATATGAGTGAGTATATACCGTGTGTGTCTTTCTGCTTCTGGAATAGCTCACTCAGGATGATCCTTTCCAGTTCCTACCATTTACCTGCAAATTTCATGATTTCCTTGTTTTTCATTGCTGAGTAATATTCCATTGTGTAGATGAACCACAATTTCTGCATCCATTCTTCAGTTGAGGGGCATCTGGGCTGTTTCCAGCTTCTGGCTATTACAAATAAAGCTGCTACAAACATGGTTGAGCAAATGTCCTTACTGTGTACTTGAGCCTCTTTTGGATATATGCCTAGGAGTGGTATGGCTGGATCTTGAGGAAGCGCTATTCCTAGTTGTCTGAGAAAGCACCAGATTGATTTCCAGAGTGGTTGTTTACATTCCCATACAAGTTTACATTCCCACCAACAATGGAGCAGGGTTCCCCTTTCTCCACATCCTCTCCAGCATGTGTTGTCCCTTGAGTTTTTTATCTTGGCCATTCTGATGGGTGTAAGGTGAAATCTCAGGGTAATTTTGATTTGCATTTCCCTGATGGCTAATGACATTGAACATTTCTTTAAGTGTTTCTTTGCCATTCGATATTCCTCTATTGAGAATTCTCTGTTTAGCTCTGTACCCCATTTTTTAATTGGATTACTTGATTTGTTGCTTTTCAGCTTCTTTAGTTCTTTATATATACTGGATATTAGTCCTCTGTCAGATAGAGAGTTGGTGAAGATTCTTTCCCAATCTGTAGGCATTTGATTTTTTTTGATGACGATGTCCTTTGCTTTACAGAAGCTTTTCAGTTTCATGAGGTCCCATTTATTGATTGTTGCTCTTAGAGCCTGTGCTGTTGGTGCTCTGTTCAGGAGCAATAAGAAAATTGAAGAAAATCAAGGAGATACAAACTCGAAAGGAAGAAGTCAAAGTATCACTATTTGCAGACGATATAATAGTATACATGTGCAACCCCAAAAATTCTACCAGGGAACTCCTACAGCTGAGTTTGCTGAACACCTTCAGCAAAGTGGCAGAATACAAAATTAGCTCAAAAAAATCAGTAGCCCTCCTGTATACCAAAGACAAAAGGGCTGAGAAAGAAATTACAGAAACAACACCCTTCACAATAGCCACAAAAGACATAAAGTACCTTAGTGTAACCCTAACCAAGCAAGTCAAAGACTTGTATGAAAAAAATTTCAAGTCTCTGAAGAAAGAATTAGAAGAAGATATGAGGAGATGGAAAGATCTCCCATGCTCATGGCTTGGCAGGATTAACATAGTAAAAATGGCCATCTTACCAAAAGCAATCTACAGATTCAATGGAATTCCCATCAAATTACCAACCAATTCTTTATAGACCTTGAAAGAAAAATTCTCAACTTCGTATGGAATAACAAGAAACCCAGAATTGCTAAAACAATCCTCTACAATAAAAGATCTTCTGGAGGTATCTCCATCCCTGATCTCAAGCTGCACTATAGAGCAACAGTTATAAAAACTGCATGGTACTGGCATAGAAACAGAATGGTGGATCAATGGAACCGAACAGAAGACCCAGAAATAAACCCACACACTTATGGACACCTGATCTTTGACAAAGATGCCAAAACCATACAATGGAAAAAAAGATAGCATCTTCAACAAATGGTATTGGTCTAAACTGGATGTAGAAAAATGCAAATAGATCCATACTTATCACCCTGCATAAAACTAAATTCCAAGTGGATCAAAGACCTCAGCATAAAACCATATACATTAAATTGGTTAGAAGAAAAAGTGGGGAAGAGCCTTGAACTCATTGGTACAGGAGACAACTTTATTTTTTTTAATTTTTTAAATTTATTACAATTTATTCACTTTGTATCCCAGCTGTAGCCCCTCCCTCAGCCCCTCCTAATCCTGCCCTCCCTCCCTCTTCTCCTCCCATGCCCCTTCCCTTAGCCACTGATAGGGGAGTTCCTTCTCTCCCTCCATCTGACCCTAGCCTATCAGGTCTCATCAGGACTGTCTGCATTGTCTTCCTCTGTGACCTGGTAGGGCTGTTCCTCCCTTGGGGGGAGGTGATCAAAGAGCCAGCCACTGAGTTTATGTCAGCAACAGCCCCTGTTCTCCTTACTAGGGAACTCATTTGGAGACTGAGCTGCCATGGGCTACATCTGTGCAGGGTTCTAGCTTATCTCCATGCATGGTCCTTGGTTGGAGTATCAGTCTCAGAAAAGACCCCTGGGCCCAGATGTTTTGGTTGTATTGCTCTCTTTGTGGAGCTCCTGTCCCTTCCAAGTATTTTTATCTCCCCCTTCTTTCATAAGATTCCCTGCATTCTGCCTAAAGTTTGGCTATGAGTCTCAGCATCTGCTTTAATACCCTGCTGGGTAGAGTCTTTCAGAGACCCTCTGTGGTAGGTTCCTGTCCTGTTTCATGTTTTCTCTCTCTTCAGATGTCCATCCCATTTGCCTTTCTGAATGAGGGTTGATCATCTTACCCAGGGTCTTCCTTCTTGCTTAGCTTCTTTAGTGTAGATATTTTAGTATGTTTATCCTATATTATATGCCTAAATCCACTTATAAGTGAATATATATGTGTGTGTTTCTGCTTCTGAGATACCTCACTCAGGATGATCTTTTCTAGTTCCTACCATTTGCCTGAAAATTTCATGATTTCCTTGTTTTTAATTGCTGATTAGTATTCCATTGTGTAAATGTACCACAATTTCTGTATCTATTCCTCAATTGAGGGACATTCGGTTGTTTCCAGATTCTGGCTATTATGAATAAAGCTGCTATGAACATGGGTAAGCAAATGTCCTTGTATACTTGAGCATCTTTTGGATATATGCCTAGGAGTGCTATAGCTGGATCTTGAGGTAGCACTATTCCTAATTGTCTGAGAAAGCACCAGATTGATTTCCAGAGTGGTTGTACAGTTTACATTCCCACCAGCAATGGAGGAGAGTTCCCCTTTCTCCACAACCTCTCCAGCATGTATTGTTAGGTGAGTTTTTGATCTTAGCCATTCTGATGGATGTAAGGTGAAATCTCAGGGTCATTTTGATTTGCATTTCCCTAATGGCCAAGGATGTTGAGCACTTTTTAAAGTGTTTCTCTGTCATTTGATATTCCTTTGTTGAGAATTCTCTGTGTAGCTCTGTACCCTAGGTTTAAAAATTGGATTATTTGATTTGTTGCTGTTTAACTTCTTGAGTTTTTTATATATTCTGGATATTAGCCCTCTGTCAGATATAGGGTTGGTGAAGATCCTTTCCCAAGCTGCAGGCTGTTGTTTTGTATTGGTATTTGTAGGGATTATCTTGAACACAATTCTCAGCCTGGTTCTCTATGGCTAGAGAAATGAGTCCTTGAGAGTGTTACCTAAATACTCCCTAGCTAGCACAACAGATAGACTTAGCAACATCAGATATCATGTCCAATCATCTGATAAAAACAGTTCTTTGACTAATGGCATCTAAGACATTTTCTATTATAAAACTTAGTATTAGTATGTTAAAATACTCTCATTCATCTGTCTTGTGTGGAACCAAAGTCAAATACCACTCAGATCCTGTTTCAAAATTCTTTTGTCCCAGTCAGTGCTCCTTAGCTAAATCCGTACACATGCACGCAGGCCAAAGTTGGCCTGGGGTGGGAGCCCACACTCTGCCTCCCTAACCCTGGGAAGCTGCTGGGAATGGTTCACAGACTACAGCTGGGGTGCTGAGGTGTCCTCATAGCCAGAGCCCTGCGGCTGAGACAATATGACAGAAAGCCTCCACCCCACTGAAGGTCCTGATGAGAAGAAGAGCCCATTGCAACCATATGGCTAAGCATGACAACTTGGGAAGGGTCATTGAATGTTGAAATCCACCTGTTCAGAACAAACTAGCATGTAGAAGACCTGGAAGTGAGGGGTGGGCAAGGAGAGTGTGTGCACGGGAAACAAGGCTGTCTTGGAAAAGGCTCAGCAGACGATAGCCTGTGGGACTACTCAAATAAATAAAGATTTACTGGGACATGCTTGGGTCTATTTGTTTATAGGTTATTTACAGAGGGTTTTGGCCTACTACATGAGAGTTCTATGATTATGGCAAACTTGCTTCAGCCACCAAAGCATAACCATCTAGATTTTTACAGGCTTGGGATGGAGTTCACAGGTAGATTACTTGAACAGAATGTGTAAGATCCTAGACTCACTCCCTGGCTTTGAGGAAAAAGTAAAGAGAGAGAAATTAAAAAAAAAAAAAAGGAAAGGTAAAGAACCATTAAAGGCATATCCCACCACACAGATGAGGTCCTAGAACTGAGAGAAGTGGACACATGCCCCAGCCCTAGCCCAGACACTCTCTCTAGTTGGTAGCCACTTGAGAAGAAAAAATTAGTTCTCTCCAAGAGAGACAAACTGCGCTTACAGGATCACCACACACCCAGCAGTACGCGGCTAACAGAAAACCAACTCAGTGGCATCGTTGGACGTCCCTCGTCTTATATGTTGTGTTAGGGCTTTCCCTTTTATTTTTTAAATTTTATCTCATTATTTTAAATTTTATTTTAATTATTTATTTTTCTTTGTTTTTGCCCTCTGGCCCCTTGCACAGTTAGTGTAGCTCCCAGTTTAGTGTTTTATGGAGTTTCTGAGTGTGCAGAGGATTGTGTCTGCATCTACATCTAGTTCCTGTTCTGTCCTGTTCTGTTGTAGTGGTTTCTGTTTAACTGAATTTTATTATTGTCCCTTAGAAGCTTGCTTGTTTTCTAATGAGAGACAGAAAGGGGTGGTTCTAGATGGGAGGAAGGTGGGGAAGAATTGGGAGAAATAGAAAGAGGAAACCATAATAAGGATATAATATGTGATGAGGAAAATCAATTCTCAATAAAAGGATAAAAAGAAAAAAAAAGAGAAAATACCGCTAAATTTTGCCCCTGGGAACACAGGCAGCCTATAGCACAGTATCATTTGGTGGTGGTGATGATGGTGATGATGGTGACGATGATGATGATGACAATGATGATGATATCCATGTCATACAAAATTCAGCAATACAGATAAGTCATAAGGACAGGGTCCCAACAGCAAGAACTTGTATCTCTCTTTGGGGTGGTGGAGAATCATCACACTTCCCTTTCCTTCTGTGCATTTAGACTCTTTGCAGACGTGGCATGATATTGATTTAGCTCCAAACATGTGACCAGTCATACAAAAGCTCACACAACTTTTTAATAGTCTTCAAGGCCCTAAGAGTGAGCCATTGAGCCTTTCATTACTGTCTAGCTGCTAAATATTTTGAAGACTATTTTTGGCCCAGTTCAAATGAACCTTGGTCAGAAAAGGAAAGCGGAATGAGGTTTCCAGGAAGAGGGTTCAAGTAGTTTCGGTGGGGATGATAATTGCAATCCTGGTTTCCCCTTTGCTGATCAGATGAAGGACTCTTGGCTCAGGTAGCTGCAGGGCTGAACTGCAGCTGTAGCACGCTGCCCTGAAGTGTCAGCAGGGCAGATACTCAGCCCTGCAGTCACGGACTCAGTGACTTCCCAAGACCCTCAGGAGGCGCTGGGCAGCAGGCACTCCAGGAAGCCTCACTCCTCTGCAGCGGTTGCTTGCGGAGGTTTTTCTCTTTGACTTGTATACTTTTTAAAGGTTGGGGGGCACAAATACATAAAAACCAGTTTTCACTTAAAACTCCACGTTTTTAGTCTTTTCGATAAACTGAAAACAAGGCCAGATGTGATTAGAGCCCTCAACACTACAGACAGTAGCCCCTGCCACACTACACTGGCAAACCCTGTGCTTAGGGATGACATCACTGCCACACACCCCCGCCCCAGCTCCTCCACTGGCCAAGCTCCCTCAGTGATGGCACAAAGTGAAGGCTATGTCAGGAAGTGACAGGTTATAAGGTTACAGTTCGTACTTCTCATGTGTCCATGGGGCAAGTTCCTGAATCCCCATGTGTCTGTGTCTTGACCTAAAAATTTGAGACACTGAGTACTGTTCCTGCCATGTGTGTTTGTTGTGAAGATTGAAGGAATAATAAGAATAAAGTATGAATCTCAGTTGCCTGCTTTCTTAGCTACTTTTCTGTTGCTATGACAAAATATTCTGACAAAAGCAACTTAAGGGAGAGAGGTTTTCTTCTAGCTCACAGTTGAAGGGCACAGACATCTATCATGGAGGGAAAGCCAAGGTGGCAGGAGCCTGAAGCAGCTGGTAACATGGTATTCACAACCAGGAAGCAGACAGAAAGGTGCAGACATCTCGGTTCTGTTTCTCCACTTACAGAGACCAGGAGCCCAATCAGGGACTAGTGCTGCCCCATGGCCAGGCCTTTCCACCCTAATACAATCAAGACAATTTTCCCCACAGCATGTCCAGGGGCCGTGTCTCAGGTGATTCTAGGTTCTGTTGACAACGGATATTAGTGATCACATGGACAGGAAGCAGCTGTTCAGTAAATAGGTCTTGTGTTTAAGAATATACAAGAGTTGGACTGTTTGAGCCTTAGCTTTAAACATTTGGCTTTGCTGGTCGTTTGATTCTCTCTTCAGACTGTAAAGGGAGCACTTAGCAAGGATCTCTGCCAACCTCAGTTTAGAGAGCTCTTGTAGCCTCTCTTTCCACTTTGTATTATGGTCTGAAAGAGAAATGCTCCCCGGAGGCTCATATGTTTGGACACTCGACCCCGGCTGGTGCTGCTGTTCTGGAAGGCTGACGCTTTGGCATCTTTAGGACAAGGCTGGAGGAAAGAAATCAGCAAGGGCAGGGCTTGAGGTTTGAGTGCCTGTCCCCACTCCCTGTTCTCTGTTTTCTGACTTCATGCAACACCCGCAGCTACCTCATGCTTCTGCCTTGCTCCCCTCTCAGCCATGACTGTACCCACTGTAACTGAAAGCCTGAGTAAGGCCCTTCTTGTCAGAGCTGGTCATCACAGCAAGAAGAGTGACTGGTATATGTCATTCTTAGGCTCAAGCACAAGAAGTGCTTCTTCCTAATTTCCACTGTGGAGGGAGCTGGATAGAGAGAAGCAGATAGGTTTCAGTCAGTTCCCAGGATGACTGTGTGTCTCCTCAAGGCTACGGTCCTCTCATCCAGAAGGAGAACCCAGGCTTCATGTGGTCAGCCTGCTCCCCCAGAGCCAGATACCAAACTGACTTTGGGGGTCAGCGTGGGAAAGCAGCCCTGAGGGACAGTGTTGCCCACGAGCTAATCTGTGCCTCATACATATTCAGAAGGACAGTGAGTGAAACCCGGCATTTCAGATAGCTTTGCATTTTCACATTAAGTTAATAAAATAAGATTTCCGATGTAATGACAACTTAATTCTTCTTTTCATAAGTTTATTAAAATAAGCACCCCCTATCTTCTAAGTATCGCCGAAATGTGCTTACATAGATACACCCCACCCAGTAACCTAATCTCCCAGTGATCGTGAAGCAATTAACTCCTTCTAATCTTGAGCTAACAAAGCCTGCCAGGCCGAAGGCCCCTGAGAACCTGCGAATGCCAGCCCCAGGTTCTGCTTGCCTCCCTTTCCTGCTCCAAGCATCCTGGCTGGGCGACATCCGTCAGTGGGCCAGCCTGGGAGTGGGCTGAAGCAGCCAGATGAGTCATGGTGGATCAGAGGATCTTCATTAACTCCTTATTTCTCTGCTAATTAACACAAAAAGAATGAGCTGACTGTCTGACAGGCAATAACTGGCCCACTGTTTGGAGGCTAATGGAATGCAAATGACAGATAATGAGGGTCTCTCCTTGCAGGCTGGGCCGCTGGTCTACTATTTTGTTGTGGATTTTGAAAGTGACTGAGCTTCATGAAAAGACTTTGCTCCATGGTTTCAACTGCAGCTGAGCTTGCACTATAAAGTCTGCGCTACTTACAAGTGTCCTCCACATGGCAGGAATAGCATGTGCTAACCACTGAGCACAAGCTGGAAAGGGAAGGACAAAGTCCAGGCCCTCCAAAGGAAGCACAGTATTTGCTTACTGTGCGGAGTGACAAGATACATCCTTTATTTTATTTAATGGGAGCACATTACTATAATTTTGCCACTTTATTTTGGTCCTCAGCTCAGTACAAGTTTTTAACAACGTATGACAGTTATGTTGGTACCAAAAAATATAAAATTTCATCATATAAGATTTGTCTAAGACTATAAGTAGAAACACACAGTCTGGATAGGATTTATGTACTGTCAATAAAATTGCTGATTCAGTTAAGGGAGGTTTCAACAATGAGGCCAAAAGCACAGCTCAAAGGATGGATTTACCATCTACTGGAAGTTGTGAATTAAGTGGCAGATTTTATAAGCTACAGCATGATTGTTAAAGTGGGCTCTTTCAGCTCCAAAGTTCTTCAGAAACCCCCTTCGGTCTAAATTTCTGCTCACAGAACAGAACAGCTACTAGTTTTACAATTATTGATTTTTCTTTTAAATTTTAAAAAGGTAATATGTCAAGACTCTCTATTTTTGAAAATGGGCTTTTTTCAGATGCACGTTTCTTTCTCTACTTAATCTAGGTGGGCAAAGCCTTTCTAGTTAAAATTCCCATCCTGACAACCAGATCTTCAGCAACCTTCCCTCTAATTTGTCAAATCAACAGTCATGTCACTTACTGAAGAGACCAGATGTTTCCAGCATCTCTCTCCTCTCTTGTTTGAAGTCTTGTGTCCTGGCTCATGAGGAACTGTATCTGTCCTTAGCCATTCCTTGAATTCTAGAGGACAGAGACCTTGCGTCATTCAACTCTAGTTCCTGGAACCAAGCACATTGTGAGAGATTTAAGTCTCCACAAAGACATGGATTAGAACAAGGGAGCTATAAAACTACATAAAACTAGCAGAGAAGCCTCTCAAAGAGGTGGCATGAATACTCTCTAACCCTCACAGCATCCTTCAAGTGACCCCATTTTACATATCTCAAAACCAAGACTCCAAGAAGTTAAGTCGCAAGCCCGTTCTGTCTAGACACTATGGGACATTGTAGGATAAGAGCTCACTTTTGAAATGAGGTCAGACTCTGCCCTCCTGTAAGTCTGTTTGGTGAACATCGTATCACCATTTTTGGTGGTTTCCTGTGAGAGGTTTCCCAGTGGGTGTTGAGTTCTCTGTATAGTTTGTGTTGGTTCTGCAGCCGAGTGAGATGCTTGCCTTCCTGCAGGAGAGGACAGAGGGGGTGGAGCGAGGCTGTTTATTATTCTAGACCATCCATATCCCCACAGACTTTAAAGTGTTTCAGATCCTTACAACTGGGTAAGAAAAAAACCAGGAGATGACGAGAGAGGAATAATCAGAAGAGAGAAAGTGCAGCAGTGTCGGAACCCAAATTTATACACCTTTGTCCCGTGTTGGGAAATAAACCTCCTTGTCCCACGTGCTCTAGCCAGCTCTGTGAGAACTAGAAAATGAGGAAATGATATTTTAGGAAGAACATTGTCGGTACACATGGGGCTTCACAGAACCCTGCAATCAGCACTCGTTGAATAGCCCTTCCTAAACTTTCAAAAGAGCCTTCGACATTATTTTTCATGCATTCAGCAGTGCGGTGACCTGTTTAAAAGTTGTTTCAGCCCAGTGTGGTTCTGGTGCCCACATGTCCCGGGAGAGCAGCACAGACTCTCTGAGAGAGAAGCCGGTGTGACAACAGCACAGACTTCCCCAGTAAGTCTTGGCTGGACATAGAGGCAGGCAGGTACCCTCTACATCTCTGAGGACTTTGGTCTCTTCTGAAGTGTTAGCTAACTACACTGCAGCCACAGAGGCTCGAGGAAAGGCGCTGGGCTGCCAGGTGCTCGGCTCAGCTGTTCCATGAACAGATCGGTGTGAGAAGGGGGTGAGCCCATAAACCTCAGGTCATCATCATCTCTGTGTGCAAACTGGCACACGGTACAAGACAGTGCCCAGGCCCGTCACATGCTGGAGAGGTTTGGGGCCTCATTCTTACTCCACCTTGGCTGCTGCTACCTGCCCCAGGAACCACAGTGTAAGTGGCACGCAGCCATTTGTGTGCCTGCTCTGTTTTTCCTACCTTATTTACTTATTTATCAGTGTTGTTTTGAGACAGGGTCTCACTCTGTAGCCCAGGCTACTTCCAAACCCACAATGATGCTGTCTCAGCCTCGTGAGCACCCAGATTTCAGGTCTGAGCCACCAAGACCATGCTCTCCCACTATTGTATATGCTTGAAGTCTGAGAATGAGAAAAATCAAGCCATTTTGTAACCATTTATTTCTGCAAGAAAACCTATAGCTCTGGTTAAGAAACCCAATAACACACAAGGAATGTGAAAATGCAATTTAGGCATCGTGGCACTATGCTCTGCTTGTGAAAGAAACCACACCTGTGAGGAGAATTAATCCCCAGCAAATAAACTCTGACAATTGCTTTTTTAACTGAAGACCACTGAGAGAGCCCTGAAAGAACTCAGCATCAATCTTCCCCTCTCTTTATTTAAATGAAAACATCCTTGTAAATTATATATACTTAGGATGTCACCAATTTTGGAGGTAATCTTTTAGGTTAAGTCTGTTCCCACATTAAACTGATAATTATCCTTCTCGCTCTTCTTCTATTCCCTTGACGCTGAACATGGTGGATTTTTGCTTCATGTTTTATTTATGGGAAAGAATTAATATGCAGATTCACAAAAACTTAAAAACTCATAATTATTCATAAAGGGCTTTAAGGTTATTTACTGCATTTTATGAAACTTGGAGTTTGAGGGAATGCATGCTTGACAGTTGTCGGCAGTAGAGTAAGGTTAAGCCCTGGTGTGAAGAGCAATCTGAAAATGATCAAACTTTTTGAATGGAAGGGTTTTTCAGTATTCCTACACTATATTTAATTGAATAATAGACACCAATAATCGTGTTAATGTATTCAAGACTGGCCCGGGCTGGCCGGGAAGAGAGATTTACAGAACCAGGGCAGGTGCACAGTGCAAGAAGTGACGAGTGAGGGAACCTCCGTCAGGAGAGCGGCTCACCCTCTGGAGTCAGGAGACGCACATGCAAAAAGAGAGAGAGGAAGAAAAAACCACCTACTACCCACCAGACATAAAGGAAAACAGCCCAATAAGTGTGAACAGCACCACACAGCATCCGACACATGGCAGGCACTGAAGAGATGAGAGCTGGTCTTCCACTCTGTTTTGTCTCCATATTTGTTCAGTATTTTCTCTGATGTCTTTCCCTTTGTGCACATGCATATTCGGCATGCAGAGTCTGGATGCTAGGGTTGCCATCACCTTTGTCTAAATGCTGTGACAGCTACCTTGTGCAGTCACCAACCCATTTCAATACCCAATGCCCATTAAGCCATTTCAAACAGCATCATGTAGAGCTAGGGAGATGGCTCTGACAATTAAGAGCATGCTCTTCTCCTGCAGAGGCTCCAACTTCAGCTCTCAGCACCCACATAAGCTGCCTGACAACTGCCTCTAGTCCAATTCCAGGGTGTTCGATGTCCTCTCTACTCCTGGCACCCACGGGCACATGCACTCACAGCCATATGCCCACACACAGGGACACATGCACACATATAATTAGAAATAAACATTTCAATGTCACCATATCTACTCTGTAAAAACATAAAAATCTCCGAGGACGGAGTTATCATGGAGATATTTTGCATGGTGAGGGAAGGAGAAGAGCAATCTTCCGGTAGCCCTATAATGGTCCTAGAGTGAAGCATTCCTCATATATCCAGTGTTTATCTTCAGAGCGCACATCATTGCATGCTTGACATACGACATGCCTGTTCAGCAGAAGCATGCCCCCTTGGTGGGGTTCTGGCAGAAGAGTACAATGGGGAGTGTCTCCAGTTCACGTGGGGTGGCTAGCTTTTTCTCAGGATTCTGGTTAGATGATAATCAGTTATGAAAGGCAATTGTCAATAAAAATACTGACAGATCCTTAATCCTTCAGATGCAGGCCGTAGAGTTTGAGGAATGAGTTCAAGTGACCGTATGAGACAGCATACTGCAGCAGGCCTTCTGATTGTTCAGTCATTCATTGAGAAAGCAGAAGGGGCCCCTGGCTTTTACCCCAATGCCCTTTTCTACGTGGAAACAACATCCAATGATGTTTGAGTAACACTAATAACAGTGTTTAATATGGGCTTTATCATTACCCAAAGGGCAGATGTGCATTTTACAGCCATAGGGGAAAGGCCTTTGCAGTATTGATTAAAATATACATCAACACACATTTGTGGGTGTGGCTAAATATACTCTCACGAGGAGCAGATTAGTACTTGTGTGGCAGCTAGTGCTTGTGCCAGTTTTGAGGAACTGATCCATTACACTCTGGGGAATTTAAAATGGGCAAATTCTAATAGCTACAGTACCAGGCACTTAACTCTGAATTCTGATCTTAACATTTGAATACAAAGCCACTTTTATTCCCCTGTGGTGTCTCTGTAGACCTTAAGATGGCCAAGAACTCTCCTGATGCATGACTGTCCCAGTGACATCACCAGGTTTCAGGACATCATCTTTGGGTTGCCCACAGAGCAGACTGGGTACGTCGCTCTATTTCCTTCTTTCACCCCTCCTTCAATTGTACTGTCTAACTCAGCATCTTCCTTGGTCCTGCTAGCTTCTGGTAGATGGTCTCTGACTACAAATCTGCCAAAAGCTGCTTCTAAAATATAGACCCCACATGCCACCCTTGTGACTCCATGAGAAATGTTCCCCAGAGTATTGGGCCTTTGAATGATTGGTCCCCAGCTGATGGTGCATGAGGATACTGTCAGTGGCAGGCTTTGAGATGAAAAGCCTTGTGCCACTTCAGTTTGCTCTCTGGGCTTCATGCTTGCAGTTGAAAATGTAGACCCCCAGCTTCCAGCTCTTGCCTCCATGCCTGCCGGCTCCCACACCTCCTCGTCATGATGCACTCTTATCCATCGGTAGCTGAGTGAACCATTCCTTTGATCAGCTGCCTTGGTCACGGTGTTTCCTCACGGCAAAAGTGACTAATACAGCTCTTGTCAGCCAGGGCTCACTTCTCCTCCTCCAGACTCCCACAGAGCTGGGAAGATGATGCAGTAGGGAAGAGAATTTGCTGTATTAACATGGAGGCCTGATTCAACTCTTCAGCACCTATGTAAAGAGCTGGGCATGACTGTCTACACATACGTGTAACTCCAGTGTGGTTGGGGCCAGAGACAAGATAGCTGCTGGGGCTCGTAAGCCAGCAGCCTGGGCCCATGAAAGACTGACTGTCTCAGGGGAACAAAATAGAGAGCGGCAGACCGAGACACCCAGCATCTTCCCGGGACTCTTAATGTGTGCGCAGGAGTGTGCTCTCCCATACAACCACACCCATGCAAGCAGAGGAGCAGACAAATCCTGCTCACGGGTCTGCCTGGGCTTCTGGGCTGCTCTCCCCATACCTGGAGCCCTAGCTCCTGTGTTCTCATTGCTTGCCACGTGCGGTTAATCTACAGGTTCAATGTCTCCCTCATTTCTTGTAAAGTCCAGGATGATGCTATTTAAAGGGCAGTTTAGATCTCAACACCACAGGCCCATTTTGGAAGACTGACGAAGCTAGAAAGGATGGCAGTGACGGTGAAAGCAGCGACAGCATAGCAGATGAATAAGCCATCAAGACAGGAGGGTAAGCAGGCACACACAAGCTTTTCCCTTGGAACTCCTTAGAGCTGGGCCATCCCTCCGCTCAAACTACCCCTCACCAAGGCACAGCGGTGGTCCACACAACCTCCCAGGTGTGCTTGGAGGCGTGTGTGCCTTTGACTCCAGAGCCATCCAAGCTGCCACAGCTTCCCGCTGCTAAGGTGGCCCAGCACCACCACACACTCATGTGTTTGCTAGATGCAGACATTCACATTTGCACATAGGGTTTTGGTGTCCTTGACTGGGGGACATGTGTTCTAAGAGAAGACGCCATCAAAGTGACGAGCTGCCTCTGGTGTGTAATTTGGGAATCCCTGCTGCTGACCATCTTTCTCTCTATGACCTCCCCTTCTAGGTTTTTTTCTTTACCCACATCTGACCCAACACCTTAAGACTGTCTTACGAGCACAAGAGAAAGACACAACGGGGTTTTGCTGTCATCTGCTTGCATGTGTGAGGGGGAGGGTCCACCTCCCACCGTCCACGTCCAGCACGCTTCCAAGGATGCATCTGATGGGCTGCCTGCCTGCCCAGCTCCTGCCTCCTGCCTGCTCTGCTTGTGCTTGGGAGGAATTAGCCCTGCGCTGATGAAGTGATCAATAACAGTGCGGGGTGGGAACCAGAGCTCCAGGTCCCAGAGTCAGCTCAGCCCATATGCTCCTTCCTCCTAACCCAGAGCACAGTCTCCGAATTTAATATACTTTCAAGTGAGTTTTAGTATGTGTGACATTTTTGGAGCCAAAAGCTAAGTTCAGAGGAATGTCAGTTTGGTGAGTCTCACAACTGTGCTCTTGCCTCCTAATGAGATCCCGAGCTAAAAGGTAAGGCTGTTGTTAACTTCTGACTGAAGAATGCAAATTCCCTAATTTTCTTTTTTGAGTACTGTAGTTAATGAGCATGGCTACAGGGAGAAGTCCCCTCAGCTCTGAGAGGTCTTCCATATCTGAGCTGAATGTGCTAATAAAAATTAGCCAGTACTTTTCCTACCAAAATGGCTCAGGTCACTGCCTGGCCCAGTTTCTGCCACCCCATGGGAAGAAGCTAACAGTGATTCTATCTTCCCCTAAAGTATTGGGTTTCTGTTTATTTTCACCATTAGAAACTTGTAAGTAAGTTTATCCTTTAAAAGGGTGAGGTTTCTAATGGCTCTATTATTTTTTAAGATTTATTATAGACACAGTATTCTGTGGTGTACCAGCAGGCCAGAAGAGGGCACCAGATCTCATTATAAATGGTTGTGAGCCACCATGTGGTTGCTGGGGATTGAACTCTGGACCTTTGGAAGAACAGTCAATGCTCTTAACCTCTGAGCCATAGCAAATTGTATGTAAAGTTATCCTTTAAAAGAGTGACGTTTCTAATGGCTGTAATTTAATTGAGGAAAAGTTACTATTTTATATGCACCTTGTTTCAGCTCCCTACTCAACTCCCTACTCCTTTCCCACTTGGTACACACGGGAACTAGTTCTCAAGCCCATTGTCAAGTCCAGTGCATTGGATTGGTAGCTGCTGTCTGGATAGAGACCAGAGTTAAGGCAAGGCCTGGACTCAGAGGAAATGAGTGTTGTGATTGATTAGTATTGTCTGGGGGATGATTGGTGATGTCTGCTAGGGAAATAGCCTAGCAGAAAGACTGCTTCTTTGTATCAGCCCTATGTTTACTTACTATGAGAATCACTCACCAACTTAGGAGCCTCTTATTCCCTCTCCTTTTTGGACAGGCAAAGAAAGTGGTTTTGGCATTTCAGAGTTTCTGTGGAAGAAATCTCTTAACACATCAGGGCTTGTAAGATGATCATAGAAGTGCTAGAGCTGAGGCTGGTTCCAGGAGGAAACGGGAATGTGGTTTCTCCTGTTTACTGGAAATTCTGGTGCCTGGCGTTTCTATTTCTCAGACCTTGGGTTTCCTTAGACTTTTGCTGAGGGGTGGATGGTTAGCACTGGAGCAGCTCTTTCTCAAGAGGCTGCCAGTAACAGCATTGCCTAGGGTTTATGCTAGACCTCTTTGAGAACAGTGTTAACACCTTCTGAATCATAAGTTCTGGGCTGGGGCCTGCGAGGGTGTTTGCAAACTCCCTTCGGCAGGACCAACAATGTAATTCATGGAACCCAGTACAAATGAAAATTTGGAGTTCCTTGTTAAAAGTTATTTAGAATTTAAGCAGCAGCAACAGAATATTAAATCAAGCCGAGGCTCCCATAATTGGAAGCCAACCCTGCCTCATAGTTGTTCTGATGTGTGCTGATATTTTGGAGCCCTGAACTCATGTCCCATATAAAAACACAGAGGTGGACGATTCAGTTCATCGATCTAGTGGTGCGGGGAGCCAGACACTTGCTCACCTGTTACATGGTACCTTAGGCACAGACTTTCCCATCCCCACCCAGAACCCCACAGGGGGCCAGGACTCATACACCAATTAAACAACATATGAAACCCACTCTCTTCTGCCTATTCTCAAGCTGGTAACATGGAAAATTTGTAGCCATTTCCACAGGACCTTCCCTGTCCCTCTATTTACTCATGGAGTTACCTAGCTAAATACTGAATGAAATAAGCCTATAGTTCAGTAGGACTGCCTGAGTATTAGCAAACCACTGATATGTTGATAATCTAATCCTAAGTGTTCTTCTGCTGGGCTCTGTGGCATCACCTACCACCACTGACCACTACAACCATGCCCAGGCCTCAAAGAGGAGGTTTGAAGTTCAAAGTCTCAGCCAACACTTCCTTAAGCTTGCCTTGTAATGAAATGATCCATCCCTCTATCTGTGTGTACATCTGTCTGTCTCTCATTTCCCTTTTCTGTGTGTGTATATGTGTGTACACTAGTACTCTTCTGTGTGTGAGTCTTCACGCACATTTTTGTGATGGCCAGAGAACAAACTTGTCCATCATTTCTTAGAAATTGTCCACCTTTTGTTGTTGTTGCTGTTTTGTTTTGTTTTTGTTTTTGTTTGTTTGTTGTTTTGGACAAGGTCTTTGACTGGCCTAGGGATCCCAGCTCTGGGATTACAAATACGCCTCACCACACCTGTTCTGTTTTTCTCATGTGAGTGCTGGAGATTGAACTCAGCTCCTTCTAACTGAGCTATCTCTCTAGCTCTGAAACATCGTTTTTACTAAGTTAATAGTGTCTTCCACAGTGATAGAAGTAGCAGATCCAGATTTCTAAGACATAGAGACATCTGTCACTGCTCAGCCATCTCTTAACACAGTACTGCTTTTGAACTCTTGGAGTTTTTTTTAAAAGCAAACTCGAATTTGACCATTACTTTGTACATATTCCTTTATTGGTACAACAATGACTATTTAATGAAACATTTTCCTATTCTTGCATTCTGAATGAGTCATCAAATTTATGGTACAGCAGGAGATGAGAGCCGACATGGGCTTCGCACCACGACTGCAAACTGTGCCGAAGTTATTTTTAAGAGAATGGAAAGGATCAGATGTAAGAAGTGAGTTCAGATCAGCTGGAAAAAAGTCAGAAAGAGAAAGAAAAGAAAAGAAAGAGGGTGGAGAGAGAAGAGAGATGGAAAAAGCCGTGATTCTTTCTCATTGGTTTCTGGAATGCAGGGCTGGTTCTTACTGGCTAATAGTCTCATAGCACAGTCTATGCCGATCACTAGGACTCTCCTTTGTCTTGTGCCTTCAGCTTCATGGGGATGTTTGAGCTGCTTCCCCCAGCATCTCACTGGCTTGAGAACAAGGCACAGAAAGGCTCAGTAGACTTAGGAAAGGTACACAGGTCTGCTGGACAGACCCCTTAAGTCTTAGAAACTGCCAGCCAGGCAGAGAGCAGAGTGGGAAGGCCCTCTTCATAAGAGACTACTCTCGGGACATTGTGCCCAGGTGAAGGATCGGGACGCCAGTGATGGAGGTGAGATGGGACACGTAGGCAGGGCTTCTTTTCCTGGGACATCCCAGGCAAGGGCTTTAAAATTCACTGATCCCCCTTTCACAGCAGCAACAGGTTATTTCAGAGATCTGTCTAGCAGGTTCTCTGACTTAAATTCACTAAAGTTTGAGACAGCTGCTACTCTGTCCCAGAGAGACATACTCTCTACATTAACAGTGACAACACAGGCCAATAGAGTTGGCTCAGTCAGCAAAGTGGTGTGCTGCCAAGTCTCCTGACCTGACCTTGATCCCCAGAACCCCAGTGACGGCCATAACATGCATTCACATGCCTCCAATCAACCAGCCGAGTAACCAATCAATAGATAAAAAACAAAACGGTGACACAGTATTATGTGGCCACACTGAGCTGGGGGCTTGCAGTCAGCATCTCATCTTTCAAGAGGCTTCTGCTGCCAAGATCTACAGTTTGGGCCACTCTTCTTCAGTCTTTTCAATTTGCACACACAAACACAAATGCTGAAATGTATCACAGGCTGCTAAGATTCCCCAGATCTAAGCCAGAAGAGGAGCTTTTCTACCCTGAGGGCGTGGAAGGATGACTGAATTAGGCACACTTGGGAAATTATTCAGAACCGTCTTCATAAGTCAGATTGAGCCAATCTGGATTTTGAACATTTGCAATGGTTTTTAGCATTTCATCTGTTTATTTCTCAATATCTAGGCAGATTAAAGTCTTTTCATCTCCAACGGCTACGCATTAAAATGAATGAAGAGAGACTGACTCAACAGTGTGTGTGGACTTTTTTTTGTCACCAGTCAGATCACACTTTTCTTATTAATAGAAAAAAAGCTCATATTGAAAATAATGAAGAAAATACGAAAGAACAAATTTCTGTTTGACTGACAGCTGGTCTCCTTGGGAGCTGGCTAGAGTAACTCAGGACTCCTAGCACAAATATGCTAAATACGAGAGGGCTGAACTAGCAGACCCCGGAAGCTGGCACCACTTCATTCAGATTGCTATCACTCCTGCTGGTCATATTCCCACTTCCAAGGTTTTCTGCTGATTTTTCTGTAAATCAGGCCCAAGTCCCTCTGAAATCTATGATGAGATTTTTTTTCTCTGTGAGAGATTTATTTTGGTTTTGTTGTTGTTATACTTAACATAACAGATGTTCCAGCATTTTTTCACATAATACCACTGTGAGTCTCATGTTATCCTTAAAACCCTACAAAATTTTAGACAGCCCCTCTGAAATCACTTTGTCTTCCTTTGAAACATTACCTATAAGAAGGTTTTTTTTTTCTTCTCTCTGTTCCTAACAATACATTAAAATGAAGGCTGTTCAGAAAGGGGACTGTTTACGCCTGCCTTATAGCTCTGGAATTAACTGCTGTTGAAAGATAATTACCCCCGCAGTGGAGGCAGAGCATCCACAGATCTACTGCAAGGGAATAAAAACGTCCCTTCTGATTTTTCCTCTTTTGCACTCAACTCATAAAGCAGGGCTATGAGGTGACAGTAGACTCACGAGGAGCATTCTAAAGACAAGCCACAGGTCTGGTTTTAATCAGGTGTGCTTGAGCCACAGCTGTCTCCGCACTCTGGGGAAGTGGTGAGGGGCCCTCGTGTGAAGATCCTTAGGTTATAAGGTTTCAAACCCTGCCTGAGTCACTTGCTTCCCTTATCTTGGATGCACTTTCAAGAGTGCAGCAGCCCTTCCTGAGACCAGGGTTGACTGTCAGCCATGAAAATCTCCAGGTAAGTCACAGGACGCCACCAGCTTCTCTGGCCCCTTCACCCCAGTAGGCAAATGTATGATGTGCACTTTTTGTCACCAAAGAGAACTATCTCAGTGTAAATCCTCTTTTGTGATGGGCTAATGGCCTCCAAAAAGGACAATTCGATAAACAGTCATTCATTTGCTTTTCTAGCCAGCCTGTCCTTTTCTCCTGGCTGTGAACAGAGGAGGATCATTAGGCATCATTTCTCTTTCACATAATTTCCCATGACAAAAGGTCCAAGGGCTCCTCGAAGCCCCTAAGCCAATTCTAAGTGCATAGTCAAGCATTTGATTAGCAGGCTTAGCCTTGACCCCGTGTCTCTTCATAGCCTCTGAGGTATTTCTAGGCCACACTGTTCCACCCATGAACCCATTTGGAGGTGCCCATGACATTCTCTTTCTGCCTCCCTCTATTCCAGATCCCATATGGGCCGTTCTTATGGCCTGTACATTTCTGTCTAGCACCCTTTGGATAGTGTCTCTGTGCAAGTTAAGATTTTTTTTTTTTTTGGATTGCCAGCAATGACAAAATAAGCAAACTAGACTAAGTTAAAAGAAATATAAATGAAGTTGGTTCATCCTTGTTGCTGAAGTGAATCTGTCAGGGTAGGTGACTTCAGGCAAGGTTTGACTAGAGTTTGGATGCTGTGCCTGAGACCTGCTTTTCCTGTCTCCATATCTCAGTTGTGTATATGTGTGTTAAAATCATCCTGTGTTCACATGGGCACAAGGCAACTGTCAATAGCTTCCATGGCTCCCTCTCTCCTGGAAACAGGGAAGTCTGGGTAACACATTCCCGGACAAAGTTCATAGATCATGGAGGAGACGGTGCGGTGAGCTGATTGGCTTGATCTAAGCCATACGTTCCAGGGTGGACACAAGCACAGGCAGAAATATTGCAGTTAGAAATGCAAACACCCCGAGGAAGCCCTTTGCCTCACCCAGAAACAAGCAAATCCAGGAACTGAAATCTGAGCATTCCTCAGGGCCACATGTTGCTCATGGTCCAACAGGTGTTTTACCTGGACCCCAAGCAAGTGGCAGCTCCCCACACTAACCCTGCAGTTAACATCACCAACTAACCCTGCAGTTAATGTCACCAACAGCACACAGAAATAAAGATATTTGAGGACTGTCTTATGAAAACTCTACGTTGATCTCTTTTCTCCTATGGCAATCACCCCCAATGTTGCGTGAGTGGACACAGGCCCTGTATGGATGCCACATGTTCTAACAGGTACCAAAGCCGATGGCCTGGCAGGGTCCTGGCACTCCAGATAAGACTTCCTTTCTCTGTGAAGACACTAGTCACTGTAATTCTGTCTACTGTCTTCACCTCTGCGCCAGGCCCTTTGAGCACAAGCTCTCATTGCCTCTTTACAGATGTCTAGTTTCCTGAAATCCTGGCTCCTTTTTGATCCTCTGAGGAGAAAGCATTTATCTTTCTACAATGAAAGCTGCTTAGAAGATGGCAAAAGACAAACTGGAGGATTCTAGATGAGAAAATGCTCATGTGTATGTATTTATTTAATACTGTGTAGTTGTATTATGAGCTGAACTAGACATTGTGTAACTAGACATGTGTGAAAAGAAAATGGCCTCTGGCCTGTTGTCTTCATGGGTGAGTTACAGGTACACATGAATCAATTTCCTGTGACCAGACCACCACCAATAACAATAGCAACACTAGGACCACTACCGTGACCCTTGCACTCCTTCTAACTTTTATAATGTCCCCAATAAGACACACGTGCAGCTATTTTATTAGCTGTCTCCTTTTCCCTCAGATTCCATGAGTTTTTGACTATTTGCTGGTACCTTAGACCCAACCCTGAATGAAAGACTTCCTGCTGTTACAGGGCTCAGAAAATACAACTGAGTGAATGCCCGTCTCATCCTGGGCCATTTATCTTATTCACACTAACACTGTGGAGATAGAGTGAGGCAATCTTTCTCGTCTTTCTTTAACTATTGTTATTTGTAAACTTTTCTATGTATTTTAATTAGCATACAAAGCAACAAAGTTCCTAATTCCATTTTCACACATTTTTGTGTTGGTTGGCTGTCACCATCATCCATTCCTCTCTTGCATATCCCCACCCTCTTATGCCTCCAGTGGTACCCTTTTCCATGTTATGTCTCACACAGCCTGCTCTTGTTTATGTGTTTACGCAGGAGAAGATGCACCAACCTGTCAGTGTGATTCCTGTAGTCAGAATGGCCAACCTTAAGCATCTTCTCACTGGAGGAGTCAGTAGGAAGGGTGTTGTCCATCCTCTCCGTTCTTGTCTCTTTCAGTGGGAGGGAAGACAGATCCATTCATTTCTTCTGTAAATGCTCGTGGAGAATCTTCTAGAAGCCAGGTACTACAGGCCAAAGAAGCAGAGTGAGCAAGACCTGAGGTCTTTCTTGTCGTAGCTCCTGAGTAGTCTGTTTGGGAGGAACGTATCAGTGTGGGGAAAGGGTGTTTGCTATCTAAGTCTGCTGCTTCAAGTCTCCACTAAAGTGATGAGTAGAACCTGGAGGTTCAATGTCAAGGTGCTGGGCCGGGCATATAGCTCAGTGACAGAGTGCTGCACTACCATAGGTGAGGGCATGGGCTTGATCTCCCACACCACAAAAATACAAGAGGTTTTCAGAGGTGTCCCATCTGGACACTCCAGAGGCCATATCTCACATCACTCTAGCTGCTTGTGGTGACTGGAAACCCTTGTTTGGGTCTCAAGCACTTTGGTCCAGCTTCAGCCTCAGCCTGCTTCTCTCATGGCCTCCCTCAGCATCTGTGCCTCTGACCCCATCTTCCTCGCTGCTCAGGCCACTAACATGGCATGGAGGGGCCAGACAACCCTTCTCTTAATGACAAAGCTTCAGGACAGTTTTTCCAAAGCTCTATGCATACATAAGCCAGGACTTGGATTACCTTGGGCACACTGGGCAACAGTTCTGATCAAAGAGGGAATGTCTTTAAATTTCACCCCTGAGATGTTAGTATTGACCCTGGAATCCTCAGTCTGTGTCCTGATATCTGCCCTCCTCCACATGTGCCTGATCCTCAGACCATACCAGGCCCACAAGCCAGATGTCCTGCTGCTGGGTGAGCTGTTGGAGCCTAGTCTTCCTACGCTCCAACAAGGAATGCCCTACCAACAAACTCAAGCCTGCAGTCACTGAATGAGTAACAAACTCCCAGGAAATAAAAGAGTGAAATAAAATTGCCATCATCAGAAACCACCTTGAGACTCTAACTGATTTTCATATCTGCAGTGTCAACGTTGAAAAATAACTCCAGAACATATTGCCAGGAAGGAGGAGCTTGGGATTATTTGATACTGATCTGTCTTTGTAAATTTAGAGAGGGCACATAGAAATCAAGAGATATCATCTCAAGTTGAGATCTAGAAAGAAGACTGAGGCTGACCCACAGCCCGACACTGAAATGTCAGAAAAATCAGACACCCACGTCAGCTGGGGACCCGTCACCTAATTCAGAGAGGCGATATTCACAAACACTGTCGATATTTCTGAGTTTACAATCACACCTTTGACTGTTGACTTAAAGCATCTAGTTTGGTTCAGGCTACTGGTGATGTTTACACTTTGGAATCTATTATGCATAGAAAAATTAGGGATTGTCTTTGACCTGAGTACCACATATTCTTATGCAAAACTAAGTAGGGTTATTTATTCATTTAATCCATTGCATGTTTGCCATCATCATGGCTATGTTGAGCAGACCTGATCTCTGCTGAGGTCAAACCCACATTGTCCTGTGCGTGGAGATCAGTCTGATTGGGACACAGGTCCCCTGGTTGGCATTCAGGCCACGTTAAGCTCCCTGACTTGTGCCACAAGGGCACCCTTTTCTTCTTCTTTCACTGATGGGTCATCTGTTGCTCAGAAACATAATCAAGAGTCTTCTTCCTGGCTACTAAGGCAGACTGTAGTTCTCCCGTGATGTTAGCCCCCCGGCCCAGCATGTTCTTCACTGCACACCTCCTCAGCACCAGTCACGGCCTGCCTAAGGTGGCTCTAGTCACTGCTGCCTACAGGGCCATCTGCCCAGCACCTAGGGGACATTTGTACTGTGCTTTGGAAATTCTTAGCTTCCTGGGACCCACTTCATGATGCAGAACCCAGCCACTGTATCCCTCACTCTTATCTCCAAAACTGACAATGTTTGCGGCTGGCCTTGGCCTCTTCCAGCACATATAAAGTGGCTAGATGCCTGTGTTCTCCTGCTTCTGGCAAAAGGCTAGCCATGGCGCTAGGCAAGTTCCGGTTCAGCAGCACAATGGTGTGGCTCCCCCAGGCCGGGTGCTGGATGGGCCATGAGTGGCTCTGCCTTGCCTGCTCCCCACAGCAAGGCAAGCCAAGTGCACAGCATGTGGGGAGCAGGTGAGAAAAAAAGCACGACACATCGGTAGAACAGGGACCCACAGAGTCATCACAATGATAATTTTGAAAACTACGTACGTGGAAAATGTCTCAGTGACATGTCACAGCTGCTTCGTGTACTAGCGCAACACACAAACTGTAACAGGCAGAATGTGGAATTGTCGGACTTTTTCCCAATAAGAAATGAACACTCTTAAGATGATAGCATTTAGCAGCATGTTTTAATCTTAGAAAGACGCTTCTCTGAAGACCAGCCCTCCCCTGGCCTCTGCACCTGCGAAGGCCCCTCCACCCCTCCAAGCTTTCTGGTAGCATCTCTGCCTGCCCACTGCTCCCTATCCTGGAACCTTTTGCATGGAGGACCCTGTTCTGTAGAAGCTTTGGACACTAGAACATGGATTCTCAATTTTCCCTTCAGCCCCAGCAACCTACCCCGCAGCCTTATACCTGCTAACTGACATCATCCCTCCTCACCCTCCCGCACAGACCCTGAAGGTCAGCCTTCTTCCACATCTTTGGCAGTGTGTGTGTGTCCTCTTCTTTCCTGCCTGGCCCTAAAAGAAGCCCCAGGGAGGATGCTTTCTCCTTCATAACCTCACACCAGCAGGTAAGTTGGTAGACAGCTGGCAAGAATGGGGCACATTTTCCTCTACCTGCGACTCCTTTACCATCAGGAGAAAGTGAAGATGAGGAGAAAGGAGTGAAGACTGTGGTGCTGGTAGGATCAGAGCTCACTGGGTGCATAATATGCACACATCTGTATGTGCACGCTGACACCGTCAAGTCTCAAAGCAAACATTTTTTCATAATTTCAGGGAATTCCAGAAGTCACAATTTACATGGATGTCCGAGAACTGAGAGTAACAGCCTCTTTGCCAGGACCAAACTGATGAGCTGAAAGAATTCAAAAGAGCAAGACAAAACTCCATAGAAGACAGGAGCAAACACAGCCCAGAAACACCACGTCACTGTGCGAGTTGCTCACTGACAAAGCAAGCCTGGCGCCTCCATGGGGGAGTAGGGAGGTGCCAGGAGCTCCACAAGAAGACCAGCAAATCTGGGCCCAGGGCCCTGCAGAGACTGATGTACTAAGGATCACGCATGGAGAGGACCTAGGCCCCCTGCTCAGAAGTTGCTCATGGCCGCTCCGTCTCCATGTGGATTCCTGAGTAAGGAGAATAGGGACTTTGTGTGACATGGACTCTGTTACTTTCTCCTTGATCACATCCTCCTAGCAGGGTGGTCTAGCCAGGCCACGGAAGAGGATGCAGCTAGTCCTGATGAGAACTGATAGGCTAGGGTCATTTGGTAGAGAAGGAGGGCTCCCTTCTCTGAGGACTAGGGAAGAGGGAGGGAGGGGGGAGACTGGGATGAGATGAGGTAGGGGGCTACAATCAGAATGTGAAGTGAATAACTTTAAAAATTAATTTAAATTGAAAAAAGAAAAGCCTCTGGCAGGGTTAAAAACCAAACTCCAGCTCCTCCTTCTATAGGACATTTTCCACCCCTCACAAGGAAATACCCTGCAGCACCTTTAAAAGGTCCATGGAAGCAAAACTGTCATCAATAAAAACTGAGCACAGATCAAATATTTGTTTCAGATAAGATACAATTCAAACAAAAAATGTAAAATGAGTCAACAAGGGCCATTTTAAGACAGGCAAACACAAAAGCATTTAATACAGCTTCTTGCTTCTATTTTTTCCAAATAAGCAAATAAATGTGTCTTTGAGTTAAAAAATAAATCATATTAAAGCCTGCATATTTCGTCAAGAAGTTTTGTCAAGACATATATGTAAAACTATAGTGTACTATAATATCTATCACTCATAGAATTTAAACTGTTAAAAGGTAAAATACTGAGAATGAGAGCGATTTAAAATAACCAGTAGTTGATAGATTAATCTTGAGGTTGAATGCTTTCACCATGCCATTTAACTGCATGCTTGTCTGCTAAATACCAACAAGGAGAAATCGATTATTTTTACAACAGGCTAAATCAGGCTAGGACTCTATGGTCCTAGAGCCTTTTTCCAAAAGGTAACACGCAAGATGACACAACTTCAGCGTGAACACCTGTCTTTTATGCCTAGGAAGTGGTGAAATACACAAAAATTAAGAGTTAGCTCTAAGTGGCCTGACTACTCGGGAGAGTAACACCTTTCTTGCTGATGTTGCTGTTTGGGTTTTCCAAATAGTATTACAACTGTAGATCTCTCTTACAATCAGAAAAAAGAACTAAGTTTCTAAAAGCAATTTAGAAAGCATTCCTGAAGATGCCTCCTTTCAGCCCAACAGCCCTCAGTTCAAACATTTTTACTTTATTTCCTTTCTCTTTTTCTTTTCATTTGGCCCAGGAGAAACATGAAAGTTGTGTAGGAGGTTTTGCCAGTACACATGCACTGAAGGCTTAAATTGTTTTCCACTTTATTTTTTTCTTTGTGGAATGGCCAGTTGAGTTTGGGAAATTCTTTGCTCTCATCTGATGCAGGAATTTTTCAAAGATGCCAATTTCATGGGACTGTTCTCTTTCACAAGATCCAAGTGAGCACTTTTTTTTTCCACAACAGTAAATAGCCACTCAAAATAAAAATACTGACTGGTTTTTAGCCAGGAAGCAGCTTGCAGGTGGATGGCAAGCCCCAAGCCTAGGGAATGTTCTCGGGGTGCCGGACTTCTTTGGGGTATCATATGGCATAACCAATAGTGTAAGAAAATTCCAGAGAGTGAGGAAATAGTAATCAGAGGAAGGAGCTGAGATCACTCCTCCTCACGCTCTATTCCTTTGTGGCCGGTCTTTAACAGAAGAAAGGACCAGGTGCAGGGGGAGTGTCTCCTCAGAGCATACGGGGTGAATTCAACATCTTTTCAGCCCACACCAATGAAAGGGGCTGGAGGCAGGGCAAATTCAAAAGCAGAAAGAAAATAACACGATGGAATATTTCTCAAAAGCTTTAAGAACAAAGACCCCCTCACTCTTCCCAGCAGAGACACAAAGACAGGTGGACATTCAGAAAAGGCTGCCCTCTTCATTCGAATTCATTTTACTGCATTGGCCATAGATGTTAAGGTGTATGAGATATTTTTTGAGAACTGATTTCAGCAAAAGCATGCAAAGAGAAGTTACTTGTTTCTTTAGCATAAGGAGTATGCCTTTCTTGTTTCATAGTTTCAAAAGCAACTTTATTTTTGGATGATATGGGAGAAATTGGCTGGTAAAATTTCTTTGCCTCATTTATAAGGTAGTTTCAGTCATACATGGTTCCAAGATGAAGTGTAAATTTCAATAGGCACTTGAATATTCAGTAGACATCTGTGTCTGCATTATCAGTCTGTCTGGATGCTGTTTGTGAAGGAAGTGACCTGAGACAGGTACCTGGATGAGCCTCCCTGAGCCAGGCATTACATCAGTGGCTCCCCACTGGCTCAGACACAAGGACATTTTGTTAAACGTTATGATCCACTGGCTGACTGCAAGCTCCCAGGTTCTACTTGTCTATGGCCCACCAAATGCAAGGGTTAGAGGCGTACACAGCCACACCAGCTTTTACATGGGCAATGGGGATTTGAACTCAGGTCATGCTTGTGCAGCAAGTGCTCATACACTGAGCCAACTCCCTGGCTTCTAATAGTTATAATTTCTAATTCAAGTTCTTTGAAAGGAAATGTCAAGACTAAAGGCTGCCCTGGGCAATAACAGTTTACTATTCAGCACAAACACAGTTATAGATAATTGAAGAATTTCAAGGCCAAGTATGGTGACACATACTTTTAGTATGATAACACTGAAAATAGAGCTGGGGGGATCCCTATGAGTTCAATGTCAGCCTGGTCTACATACATTCAGGCCAGCCAAGGCTACATAGTGAGACCATGACTTAAAAAAAAAGCAGTTGCTCAGTATATAGTAATTTTGAGCCTTCCTTAATTTAGTTTGCTTCCTGGCCACCAGGAGGTGAGCAGTTCTGTCTTCCTCATGATTTTCTGCTGTAATATTCTGCCTTGCCACAGGCCCTTCAGGAATGGGGCTAAGAGGACATAAACACAAACTTCTGGGTTAAATAAAATGTTCTGTCTGTTGGGCATGAAAAGCCAAATGGTATATCCTCCTTCGTATAGGATCGTCCATCTCTGACTCAATGAATTACACAGAACTACATGCCCCTGCTCATAAGCTGCAAATAGAAGCAACATGAACAGTCTCCTTCTGTTTCATAATTTAGCATCTAAATGCATCGATAATGCTGAGACAAGTATCTCATAAGCATGAAGGGGGCTGGTTGGAATTCATGTCCAACATAGATACCCTGTATCACTGAAGGCTTTTAGAGACAAATATATGGTGCTTCCCCCTTTGGCAATTGCTAGATGTTTGAGGTTCCATCTACCAGTATGACTAGAGACACAGAAAAGGACCTGGAGAATGGACACCAATAACCCAGGCCAAATAAAACATTAGCTGGGGATTGGCAATTTAGCTCAGTGGTTGAATGCTTGGGCTTGGGCCCTGGGTTTGGTCCTCAGTTCTGAAAGAGAGTGAGAGAGAGAAAGAGAGAGAGAGAGAGAGAGAGAGAGAGAGAGAGAGAGAGAGAGAGAATAACAAACAAAACCAAAAAACAAGGCAAGAAGCATTAGCTTCTGTTGTGCTGAGATGTTAGGGATGCTTATTATTGCAACATCACTAGCCCTATGCTGACAAGACAGTTCCTTAGAATGGGTAACTATTTCTTTTTTTATGGTTAGATTCTCCAAGCCATTGCTAAAATGATATTTTCCCCAAATTGCTTCCAATCCATTGAAGATCTTCCTTGGGATTCCTATGGGCACAGAAGATCCCCGAATGTTTCTCAAGCCAAGTCTACTCCCGCCTATGGCTCTAGACTCTTGATCTTTAGATGTGAAATGTGTTTTCCTTTAGCCAGGAAGGTTTTGGATGACAATCTAAGCCCATCTTTCTAATGCAGGGAAGAAGTCATTAACACTGAATGTGGGAAAAAGGGAAGAGGAAAAGGTTCATGCTGTTGTGATAGGAACTGCGTAGATTTGAGGAGGGGGCTTGACCACTGCTTCAAGTTCAGTCAACAGCCTCTGGGATTCCCACCAGAACCTCTAGACTGGATTATCTTACCTACATACCTACCTATTTTTCCAGATATTTTTACCCCAATTTACATGGCCATAATATTGGCATGTCTAAAGCCCATTTTAAGAGCTTAGCTTATAGTGACTAAAGTCTAATATGACCCACAATAGACTAAGTAGTTGAGAAGGGGCATTTTTCTTCCCAGGAAGAGACACACAGTGGCTGTCAAACCCAGAGTGCACATTAGAGTCTCTTTGAACGCAACTTTGAATCTTTTCATGCCCAGAAACTAATTCAAAGACCTCAGGTCATGACCTCTGGGAATAAAAGTCTGTAGAAAAAAAATCAGCAAAACTATTGTTTTTGTTTGGTTGTCTGTGGTCTCAGAAAATAGCTGGTGATCAATTTGATACTGAAAATATTTTACATTTATAAATTAAAAAAAGAAGTATGCCCTTCCTTTCTCTCTAAATTCATTACCACGTTTCTGGACCAACTTCTAATCTCTGTGTTAATTTGATTGTCCTTCATTTGACAGCATATTGGGTGCATGGTGAATTACCATGACAATCACATCTTTAACAGAGTGTTTCTTATAACCACACCTCTGAGGGTCAGGCTTTTTGTTCAGCTTAGATGGGCTCTGTGTTTTGGAGCTCTAAAGCCGTCAATATATTGGCCAAGTTGTTTTCCCTCATGGAGCTCAGAGTGTTCTGAGTTCATGTGACTGTAGTTGGTACTATAAGGTTGAGACACTGTTTTGTAGCTCTCAGCTGGAACTGCCCTCTGCTGCCAGAAACCCCCTGCCATTCCTGGCCACAAAGCCCTATGAGCCACTTGTACTTGGAATGCTTCTTATACCAATGGGTGTGGAATGTTTTCCTGGCTGTTACAATTTAACTTTGAAGTGTCTCCCGCAAGCTCACATTTCAAGTGCTTTTTCCTCGCATTTGTGGCAATGTGGACTCTCTCTAGGTTGTCTATAGCTGGCAGAAAGAAGTCACTAGGTGTGGCTATACCTATCCTTGTTTCCAAGCTATGTTCTCTGTTTCCTGGTCAGCCACAATGTGAACAGTCATGGCATCATGGTGCCACCAGAAGCGATGGAGCTATTCCATACCCAGGCCTCGCTCACTGAACTGAAATCCCTCTATACTATGAGATAAAGTAATCCTTTCCTCCATGAAGTTGTTTTGGGCTGCTATATTTGCCATAGCAACAAAAAAAGTAAGGATGTCCAATACTTCCATTCAGTTCTGACGCCATCTACTTTGACATACTAGCGGCTTCCATCAGTTGAAATCACAGTATCACATGTTTGTTCCATTTCAGGAAGAGTCACGAGGCAAGGGCCATGGAGATTTCCGACTAATGAGCTATAAAGCCAGGCATGCCCGCCACCCTTGTCGGTTTTAGTGGCTTGACTAACTGAGCTCAGGAAAACGCTTCATTCACATTTACGGGTTGTAACAGATGGAGACGCACAACTGTGTGCAAAGGCGCGATGCAGAGTCTGCAAGGGCCCAAAGGAAGGGCTCCCGGGACCCCACTGAACATGGATTTCTTCACCAAGCTAGAAACCTATCAACTCTTCTGAACAGCTTCAGCTGGCTTCATCCCCAGCACTCCGCTTCCTTCCCAAAGGTTAGAGGTCAGTGACCCTTCAATCATTTGGTGATTCTGGTGATTAGACCCATCCTGAGACTAACTAGAGGCTCTTCTCTAGTCAAACCACTGCTGTAAACTTTTAATGAAAGAAGGTCCCTACGAACAACAAAGGACCCACCTATCACAGAGGAAACTCCTAGAGTTTAGAAGCCCTTGTATCTGAAACCAGGGACAAGGGTCAAATAATTAAAAAAAAAAAAAAAAAAAAAAAAAAGCGCGTTGGTCAACCTGGCCACTCAGAAGTTAGAGGGATTTCAGTGAATATTTCTTTCCTTATACTGTAGGTGTCCTCTTGTTCCTTCCACAGAAAGTCTTTCAAGTTTTCACCTCATTAAGTCAGATTCACCCAAGAAAGTATCTCTTCTCATGCACAATTCAACCTTAAGTACCTCTTGAAATTCCGTTCACTTTTGCCGTATTCTATTGGCTAGAAGTCAGTAAGTCCCACACCCAAAGAGAGTGTGTTGTTAAGAGGTGCTTCATCAAGCACCATTCACAAAAATGAAACCGTCTTAAATAAAAATGAATTAATTTCCATAGTCTTCTGGTAGTTTAACATCCCATCTAGACACCATCATCAACACCAGGCTCATCACTATCACCATCTTCATCCTGCAAATTCTCTCTGAATGATGGAGAAGGTACTATAAGGATGGATTAACTCCTTCTTTCCACTGCCTTGGCCCCATTCCTAGCCTTTATCCATTGTGTTGGGATTATGGTCAACAGCTGTACATTTCTGGATCATATTAAGCCTGTTCCCAATTATGGCTGCCCCCCCCCAAGTCTTATGAAACTTTATATTTAAGATCCATATGCAAGAATCAAAGATGCTTCCTCAACTAAGAGGGACTCAGCTGTCTGCTGAGACCCTGTCAGGCTCCCTGTCCATCTGGGGCTAAGAATAAGTCTAAGTCAAAAAGCACAGACTCTAAAATACTAATATCTCCTGAGACAACCGAAGGGCTGTGGTGGCTTCTAGGCTTGAGAAAGACAAGTTGTTTTTCTGCAGGAAGCTCACGGGTGAAGATTAAGGAAGGTCTCTGGACAGAACTTAAACACTGAGAAGTGAGAAAAATCTTCCTGCTTCTCACTCATGTGGAGTCTTTACCTTTCACTTTGTTTGAGACAGAATGTTTCTGTTGTTTGTCACTGCCTCCATTTATTGGGACAGCTCCTTTAAGCTTCCCGGGATTACCCTGTCTCTACCTCCCATTGTTGCAGGGGCACTGGAATTATAGATACAGGGACACTGGCTTTACACAGGTGCTGGGGATTTGAACTCATGTCCTCATGTTTGCACAGCAAGCACTTTCCTTACTGAATCATCTTCCAGCCCTCTTGGTTCCTTTTCAATCCAAGTTTTGTCAAAGATTTTCAAATAATATACTAAACAAAGGGAGAAATACAGCCATTGACCCTTTAGCAGCACCCGTGAAACAGACGTTAGCCCCCTTCTGTCCAGCAAATGAGCAGAGTCAAAATACACATAAGGCCATGTGATGGATGAATACTGAAAAAAAAAAATAACCCCAAGAGAAATTTTTATAGGTTTCCACTTCTATTAGATTCAACATTGATGTGTTTTTCTCATTTAGGTTCACTAAGTAATGTTTATTATTAATTCAGATTCTCAGTATTGAAGGAGAGACTTCCCATATGGTTGACATGGTGCTCTGGAAGTTCATAAATTTGGAGGAGTTTTGATTAACACTGACAGAAAGCCTTTGAAAACATATGGCTGCATATACATCATGTCACTTCTAATAAGATGACACTTCCTTCTTTGCTTTCCCTAATACGACGAGTTCAGTTGTGTTGAAGAAACACGGTAACATGCTGTTGAGTTTTCTTTATGGGAGATAAAAATGGAGAAATGATAAATTATTGTGTTGCTGTAGCAGACAGTGAAAGCACAGCGGGCAGTGGGAATTAAACAGTGATAATAATAAAAGGGGGAGGTCTCCAAGCACTGTTTATAAAACCAATCAGCATGCTGGAGACTTCAGGTGTTTTTTTAAATAACACCTCAATATGCCTTCTTACTGTTTCAGGTCCTGAATGTCTGTCTCCTCACTGGCCTGGAGTCCAGGCCTCGTGGATGGAAATTTTCACACCATTTTGGGTTTTGGATCAAAACAGTGCTCATAAAGGCTACGGAGATAGCTCAGTCAGCATGAGAACCAGAGTTCCTTTCCTTAAAATTCACATAAAAGATCTGGTTTCAAGGGAGTGAACTTGTAATTCCAGCACAGGAGAGGCAGACAGGAGGATTGCTAGAGTCATGAAGCCTAGGTGACTTGGTGAGCTTCGGTCTCAGTGACAGAGCCTGTCTGCAAAAGGAAGATAAGAAACAAGTGAGGAGGACACCTGACATCAACATCTAGCCTACACATACACACACACACACACACA
>NW_026596125.1:19030983-19052771 GCF_907164565.1 Psammomys obesus
GGGGGGGAGCTCCGAGAAAGAAGGCTGCTGCTGATCCACCTCCCCTCCCCCTGCTGCTTCTGGTTGCTGTTGACGAAATGTGATGAGAATTTGGAGACATCCTGAAAGGAGGATTGGAATTGCCTCAAGGAATACAACAACCCTTTCCAGCAGGAAGTAGCTAAGGAAAACTCTGCCCCTTCTCCCCACTAACCTTCTTCCTCTCCTAGTTGGAGTGTTGTAAGGGATTGAGGTGGAGAAGGAAGAGGCATAAGAAACCAAAATAAAATAGTTTAAAAGGCACAACACTGTGTCAAATGTTAGACATAAATAGATAGATACATATATACATAGATACATACATAGATACATAGATACATGGATCTGATGAGAACATGGGTTAGCCCAATGGTTGATACTCCTATGAGATTAGACTCACCTGAGACCATAGGTTAGCCCAATGGCTGATATTCCTATCATATTAGAGACACCTGGTTGTTATTCAAAATTTGGCAAACAGCCTAGCTTCCTTCAACATGACTTTACTGAGAGACAGGGGACAGAGGGGAAAAAAGGTCCCAGAGGAGATCAGTGAAAAAGCCTTGGTTGTCACAGATGTGAAACAGAAAGGAATGAGCCTTGGTGTCTCATAGACATCGACCCACAGTTTGCTCCCTAGAAAAATCCCTCAACATCTCTTGGCTCATTCACTTAAGTTGTATCAGCCATCTTTGTGGATGTTACACAAAATGGATGAGAGTGTGTGGGAATGGCCTCGCAGGAAGCACTTAGACTCTCAGGCCTTCCGTCCTCCTTCCCTCAACTTCACACCAGGACCTGACCACAATGCCATACTGTGATACTTAACTGAATAAAACCAGCAGCCATTCATCAAGATGTGTGGAGATTTTCTGTGACTCAGGAACATTATTAAGACTTAGAATGTCCTAAGGAAACGCCAACATTCTCAGAGTATATTTCAAACCATTATATACTATGTCACTTTCAGGAAAACAAATGTTGGGCTCAATATTTATCACATGACCTACTCCACAAAGGAGTAAATGCTGGTTGTTTCTATCAGCTGTTCTTGCTTTTGTTAATCTATCATGAGTCACTGTAATATGAATGACCTTTGACACAGGAATAAAACCTGGGTGTAAATTCTAATATTTCATGGACCTGGAGTTTGTTTCTTTCTATCTCTCTTTTTCTCCTCAGTCTGATGTTTAATAAAAGGTATATAAGTTTCTGGTTTTTTCTTAGTTGAGAGACCAGGATAAGACTAAACCTAACATGTCTCTTTAATCCACTGTGTCATATGTGATAGCTTGCAAACATAAACAGCAATGTTTTTCACTGCTCTGTTACAGTTTGGATCTAAAATGCCCCCATTGGCTCATGTTCTTGAATGTTTGAGTCTCAGCTCGTGGTATTATTTGGGAGGGAGGTGGCTGTGGAAACTTTAGGGCCTGGGAGCCTAACTGGAAGAAATACTTCACTAGAGGTAGGCTTTGAGAGTTGTAGCAAACCTTGTTCTTGCCTTGTTCTCTGTGTCCTAATCTGCAGATGTGAGTATTCTTTGTCACACACCCTAATAATAGCCTTGCCTTCCCTACCACAGTAGAGCAAAAACCCTTAACTTCCCTCAACTTTTTTCCATCAGGTATGAGGTCACATGATGAGGAAGTACCTAATATACCTTGGGACCTAGGATGCATTCCTCCCAGGAATTATTTATATTATACATTCAAGTTCAACCAGGCTGAGAGGATCCCTCAGGTGGTGAGGTGGTTGCTGCCCAGATAAGGTTAGATAACAATGTGTAAACAAAGCCACAGAGGAATCTGGTGGAAGAACTGACATTTTGTCAAATGGGCCTGGAGCAAGTAGGGACCTAGGCTAAAAAAAAGCTACAAAGGGAACCTCAACTAAAGGTCATGCTTTTCACAAAGAACTAAGTCACAATGAAACACAGATCTAAAACTAAACAACTTTCAAAGGAAAATGTTTTGATTTAGGATTGGGTAAAATGCTTTCTGTCACATTCTTCAGTGTGTTATTCAGAAAAAGATAAGTTGAACTTGAGAAAGTTAAGTTAAGAAAGTTTCATATGAAAAATACCACCTGAGATGAAACACGAAATGCAGCCTGGGACAAGATGTTAGAAGATTTGTGTTCAGACTCTCCTGAGATCACTCTGTCTACTAAGCAAACCACCAGCTAGAAGCCTAACAAGAATCTTCTGTGAGAGAGAGACAGAGACAGAGACAGAGACAGACAGGCAGATAGAGAGATAGAGAGAGACACACAGAGAGAGGCAGGCAGTCAGGCAGAGAGAGAGAGGCAGGCAGAGAGATGTGGGTGGAAAGTCTGAGAACAATTTTGTAGAACTAGTTCTCTCGTTCCACCCTTCATGAATTCCTGGAAAGGAATTGAGCTTGCTGGAGTTATGGAGCAAACACCATTACCCACTGGCTCATCTCGTTAGCCTCAGAAAGCTCACAAGATTTGAGCAGACACTTTGCCAAAAAAGAAAAGAAACTTGTCAAGTAAGATCATGGAAAATGGTGCAGCATTGTTGGCGTTAGCACAAATCAAAGGTGTGGATACTGTGCTCTTCCAGAAACAACTCACAGGACAAAGTGCCAGGTCTCCCCCATGCTGCTGCTGAAAGCACAGAGCAACACAGGCGTGCCACAAAGCACTTGGGGGTTTCTTCTAAGTACACACTGCATAACCCAATGTTTATCTAAGAAAAAAATGTTCATGTAAAACCTGTCTGTGGATCGGTGCAGGACTGCATGTGTAGTAGTCCCAAGCCAGAAAGAAGAAAAACCTCTAACAAACGAACAAGCATCCAGGGTCCATCCAGACAGACAAGACTGCTGAGATGGTGTTCTCAGTTGTTTGATTCCCACAAACAACTTGGGTGATCCCCAAGAAAGTGAGAATGAGCTCAGGAGCTACTGGCCGAGGATGGCGCTTTCTGATTCTTCTTGCACAGAACTCCCAAGATCACCATGCTATAGTGACTGAGAGCACAGCAGTGGTTGCCAAGAGTAAGGGCTGAGGAGGGAAGCCCCTTTTGGGGAGGAATGGTTCTGTACCCCACTTATGATAGTTACCAGACTCTAAATCTCATAAAACGATATACACATGCATGTACATAAACTTTTAGTATTTTTATGTGAATGGAAAGTAATATAACAGTATTTGCGTGAAGGTCATTGTATCCCTGTAGATGTTCATATTGGCACATCTATGTTCATGTACACATGCAGACCAGAAGGACTTAGGTGTCATTCATCAGGACATATTCACCACAGAATGCTTTTGAGATGGAGTATCTCACTGACCTGGAACTCAGCAGGCTAGATGGCCAGCGGTCCCCGTGGATAGACCCACCTCTCCAGTGCTGGAATTACAAGCCCTCAGCTTTTTTTTTTTTTTTTTTTTTGCTTGCATGGAAACACTTTCTAGATTGAACTATCTCCCTGACACATGTACCAGGGTTTTGACATCATACTGTGGTTAAGTCCAATGAGACTGTTGTAGGAAACTGATTGAGGACAACACAAGCTTGTGGGTTCTAATGGTCTTGTGAGTCTTAACTACTTTAAAATAAAAGGTTGCATTAGAAATAGGACATGATGGGGAAGAGCCTTGAATACATTGGTACAGGAGACCAATTCCTGAACTGAACACCAATAGCTCAGGCACTAAGATCAATAATTAATAATCAGGACCTCATGAAACTGAGAAGCTTCTGTAAGGCAAATGGCACTGTCAATGAGTCAAAACGGCAACCAACAGAATGGGAAAAGATCTTCATCAAGCCTGCAGAGGGATAATACCTAAAATATATAAAGAATTCAAGAAATTGAACAAACCAAATAACCCAATTAAAAAGTGGGGTACAGAAGATTATCAACAGAGGAATCTCTGACGGCCAAATGCTTAAAGAAATGCTCGATGTTCTTAGTCATCAGGGAAACACAAATCAAAACAACTCTGAGATTCCATTTTACACCCATCAGAATGGCTAAGACCAAAAGCCCAAGAGACAACACATGCTGGAGGGTATGTGGAGAAAGGGAAACCCTCCTCCATTGCTGGTGGGAGTGCAAACTTATACAACTAATTTGGAAATCAATCTGGTGCTTTCTCAGAAATAGTTTTACCTCAAGACCCAGCTATATCACTCCTGGACATACACTTAAAAGATGTTCCACCATTCAGCACGGACACTTGCTCAACTATGTTCATAGCAGATTTGTTTGCAATAGCCAGAAACTGTCAACAACCTAGATGTCCCTCAACCAAAGTATGGATTTAAAAAAGTGGTACATTTACACAGTGGAACACCACTCAGCTATTAAAAATAAAAACATCATGAAATTTGCAGACAAATGGATGGAACTAGAAAATACTGTTCTGAATGAAGACCCAGACCCAGAAAGCACACACGATATGTGCTCACTTATGAGTGGATGTTAGCCATAAAGTACAAGATAACTATGCCACAATCCACAGACCCAAAGATGCCAAGTAAGAAGGAGGCCAATGCTCGAGGATGCTCGGATGTCACTCAGAAGGGAAATAGAATAGACCTCTGAAATAGATGGAGGAAAGGAACTTATGGGAAAGGGGGTGGGAACTGACGGGGGAGGCTCCAGGGAGTCTTCGGGGTGACCCCAGCTGAGACCCCTAGCAGCAGTAGATATTGAGCCTGCAGTGGCCACCTCCTGTAGCCAGGTGGGACTTCCAATGGAAGAAGGGGGACACCAACCCACCCATTAAAAAAAAAAATAGTACATGAGCATATGTAAGATTACAGTTCTGTTTGATTCCATGGGAGATGGGAGACTTCCAAAGCTATGGAGCAGGGATTGACCTCAGCTATTTGTCAACCAAGGTTTGAAAAGGAACTAAGATCTGAGGGAACAGGTGGGTGAGCTGACAGGAGCAAGAGGTGAACAGCAATCCACAGAGTCAGAAAAAGTTCAATAAAGCAGTAAAACAAACCCTTAAGCCTTCGGAGCTGAACACACACGAGGACACAAACAAGCCAGGGTGCCCTCATTTAAGGTGGGATTCAACGGAAAGATGCCAGGGTCTCAACCCCTCAACTGCTGAGTGGCTAGGATGAAACTTCCCTTTGTGTAGTGGTCCTTGACTTGTGAGTTGCAACCCCGTTGGGGTCTAATGATCCTTTTACAGGGGTCATCGAAGCCCATTGAAAAACATAGATGATTCATAGAGTAGCAAGTTTACAGTATGAAGTAGCAACAAAAATAACTTTACGGTTGGGGTCACAACAACAGGAGGAACTGTATTAAAGAGTCGCAGCATTCAGAAGGCTGAAGACCACTGCTTTAGTGCAGTCATACGCTTGATCAGTCCCAGTGACGATTTGGAACTATGTTTCAAGGCCCCAAAATGACCTTCTTAGGTCAAGTACAAAAAGTGGTTTCATTCACTAACTTGCATGGAAATGAAGAATTATCTACCAAGATCAGCCTTCCAAATGAGAAGATCTTAAATTTTCTCTTAGCCATGGTTTGACTGAGCTATTTCTACATTTAATGCAAATTTTAACATTTTAAAGTGTTCTTTTTAGAATAAATAGTTCTCTGATGAAAAAGATTGAAATTATTAACATGTTCAACAACTATTAAAACGCTAAAGTATATCCAACTGATAAGCCAAAATATATTTGCTTTTTTTTAAAAAAAAGAGCATAGAAACAAATACAGACAAGAATAGAAAGGCTTCCTTCCCTCCTCCTTCTCTTGCCCCTTCCATTTCTTTTTCTTTTCTTTCTTTCTCTTCCTCTTTCTCATTTCCTTTCTTTCTTAAGACTCTCGTGTCTCCACTGACCTTCCTTTCAATGTTATCACTTTTGTGTTTCCACCCTGTATCATAAAATAATCACCAATATTTTGAATGCCTGCATCGAAAGATGGATGTAGAGCATTTCATGCTCACAATGGCCAGGTCTAGGAGCGTAGGCAGTGTTGTATGCTCCCATTTTTAACTCTCAACCAACCAAAACATGAGTGTTTATCTTGAAGTCTTAGAAGCGGGAACACCTGATTCATCCCACTTAGGAGACAGACTGAATAATGGGCCATTTTGTTTGGACTGAGACACAATTGCCTTGAACCTGTGAGGAGTTCAGTGTGGGGATCCAGCTACCTGGGGCAGCTGCTGGAATGTGATGGTCTGTGCCCTCCTGATCATGCATCTGCCAGGCCACAGCCCTTGTAGAGCCCAGCTCCATTTCACGGGAATAACTCACCTATTCATGAACAATGAGGGCCAGACTGTACTTTTCCTTAACACAACATTAACTCTCAAAGAGCTGGAAATCCAGTCCCAGTCCTGTGAGCTTAGACTCCAAATCAGTCACTGAGAACATTATACGAGCAGTAATCCCATTAAATATATCGTCTTGCAAATATCTAAATCCAGTTAATTAACTTGTATTGCAAAAACGCTCAGATAGAGTGAGCAGAGAACAGCCATACATTTTAGGGCCCTAATTATACGTAAAAACAAATTTTGAGCTTTCCTTTTTTTTTTTTTTTTTTTAACACAAAGCAGGAGGGAAACTGCCTTCTTGGAGAAAAAATGATTGTGTGAGGCTTAGTTTATGAGAATTGAACAGAAGACAAAGATCTCAAAAATAAACTGCTTTCTTACATAAACTTTTTTAACTTGCAATGTCGGGAGATTTTTTTTTTAATAAAAGGATTAAACAAAGTCTGCTATTTTAATTAAAATTCATAGCAATACAATGTCATCTTTACAATGGTCACAGAAATTAACCAGCTCCTGGATTTAGCTACCTTCAGAGTTCAGAATCAAGTGATCCACAGCCCCTCCATGTGTGGATTGTAAATTAATCATAGGAAGGGTTTAAAAATAAAAATAATTAGTCTACTTAATAAAAATCCCCATTACTTGATTAGAAATGTTGTAAATGGTTGTAGGTGGGGGTGGGACAGCTGTACAGCCTTATCTTTGTCTAGGAAATGGGCATGTGTGTATTTTGGAGAGATAGACACGCATCTCTCTCTGTCTCTCTCTCTCTCTCTCTCACACACACACACACACACACACACACACACACACACACACACACGGGGAGGCCCGGACTGCGGCAGACAATGTTCCTGCTGTGCCTGCTGTTCTCAACATCCCACAACCACACTGGCACTGGCTCCCCATCCCTATTTGTCAGCAATATCAATATGATCTTTTTGTTATGCTTCGTGAAAAATCCATACCCTTGAAGTGTGAAATTCAAGACCGATTTATTTTACAATAGTTGAAATTGTGGTCTCTAAGGACTATTGTTCAACACAGACAAGGAAAGAATCACCATAAAGTATAAGAATAGTTTAAATATAAATAGTGCTATTCTTTCAAATAGTTCACATTCTTCTCTCACATGTAAATCCATTTATATGTATGAAGAATATGTGGAATCGAATATTTCTTGAAATCTCAGTGCCAACTGAAATCTGGGGCAGATACAGTTTTTAAAAGATGTCAACAGGATTAGATTTATTCTCAGTGAAATCCATGACCCCATTTGAGGCATCATGGTTTATTGAAGAATAAAGTCCTGAAAATATTTAGAGATTTTTTTTTTACTAACATTATTATTCTCGCTCTCCACACGTCACCAACACAAAACATACCACTGTTATCAGGAAAATGTGTCTTATTGGGCATTTATACCAAAACAGTTTTGAGGAGCTTGTACTCAGAGGCAAACAGTCAGGCTTAGAGAATAAAGAATTCTGTAGATAGCCAACCTTCTTCAGATACGTTTTATCTAGAGTCCACAGAAATTATGACTATCTGGCCCCAGATGTCCAGCCTTGGCCAGGAGGTTCTGCATGACACAGGCAGAAACTGCTGCATGTCTAGCAATTTCAGGAACGTGTACACTCACTTAATGACACTTCAGCCTTACTATGCAAGCTCAGGGGCTGAGTTCAGAATCCGCAGCCCCCACGCTGCACAGCATGTTTTACCTGGGCAGGAGGTGGAGGGCAGCTCCGAGTTCCAGTGAAAGGCCTTGTTTTGGTGCTCAAGGTGGACTGGGATGAGGGACACTCTCAGTCACCCTCAAGCCTCCCTATGCAAATGCCCACATAGGTGTATGGTGCACATGCTCCCAAGAGACTCAGCCAGCAGCTTCAGGTGTTTGACAAAGCTGTGTGCTGTGTGCTATTTAGAATTAAGGATGTATCAGCAAACACCTGCTTTGCCTGTAACAGCTCTGCAAACACAGACACAACTCCTTTTCCCTTTATTGGTGGTGGGGGAGCAATTGTTTGAAGCAGCATCTTTCTAGGTAGCCCTGGATGTCCTGGAGCTCACTATATAGACCAGGATGGCCTCAAACTCACAGAGACCCATCTACTCCCAAGTGCTGGGGTCAAAGCCCTGTACCACCATGCCCAGCCATAAAGGCCTGTGCCACCATGCCCTGACAATCATTTTTTCTATGTAACAGATAAGGAATCCAAAGCTTATAAATGTTCACTCAAATTCACACATATAATGAGTTATGAGGCTAGGGTTCAAATCGAAGCCAGCATTCTCGAAAACCCAGGCTTCTGGTCAAGAACCTTCACTGGACTGTAAACACATTGCCCTATACCCTATGTCTTAGCAGGTCCCATTATTACTCTTCTATGCTCACACTGAAATTAGGAATACTGAAGAAAAGTCCTGGTGGTTGGGCACAGGTGTCCTAGAGGCTGACATCCCCTAGGAAACAGCATGCACATTGGTGCTGAACTGGAACTCAGCTCCAAACAGGAAAGCTACAAATGGCTGTCCTGGGGATGGAGGATCAGCATCTTGCCAGTGGCAAGTGTTTAAGCTAAGCTCCAGGCACTTAGGGTGAGCTGAATCTGGTGAAAGGGTTAACTGTCTCCCAGGCCTCTTTTCTTCTGTATCCTGGGCCATGTTGTCCAAAAGCGAGGCTCTCTGCACCACTGCTAACCCAGGATGTATCCTAATGACAGTATAATTAGAAGTATCATTGTGGTAATGATTCTTTTCATCTGGAACACAGACTCACAAAAAGGGGCTCTCATTCAGCTAATCCCCCCTTCCCTCTCACCCATCCTCAGCTTTCCCACTGAAGGTCAGCAGCACAGGGTTAATGCCAGGTGTTTGACAAGTCCTCAGACTCCGGGCTCATCAAACTAATTAAAGAGAAACACATCCAAATTCTAGAGAATTATTTTACTTTTAAAATGCTTCCCATTCACCAGGCTTGGTGGGTTTGCTTAATGAAGATGACAATGGGCCTTCTTGTTCCCGCAACCTATAGCCACTTGGTTCAGGTTCAGTGGGCCCAGGGAGAGGCATCCAGGCCTTAATCTGGTCTTTCTTTCCTACTTAAAAATCCAAAGGGTAGAGAAGTTTCTGGTTTTTATCAGGCCTGCCAAGGCAGGAAAGGGAAGACAAAAACCAACTCCCTACACTGACTTGATGTAGCCAGAACTTATTTGTTTGACTTAATGCCCTCGGTAGACGTCTATTGTTCATTTGCCATACATAGACTAGACATAGGAAGGCTTTAGAGACACCAATACACTATGCAATCTCTGAAACCCAGAAACCCCAGGAACCTTCAGAGAAACCTGTGAAGCACCCTGCGGCACAGGACTTCCCTAGGGTGTCCCTCACTCAGTCTCTGCCCCAACAGCCCCCCTTGGAAATGAAGGAGGATGTTGAGAATATCTGGAGCTGGATTGAAAGAGAAAATGGATTCTTAGCAGGATTGACTATTCTCTTAAGTCAAAGGATTTCTCCTTCTCATAGTCATCAGGCACATCTCAGATGGAGTTGCCCTCTGCATGAGCAAAATAACACCTAGGTATAATTAACTAGGTAGAACATTTGGAGGGAAATGTGAGTATTTAGAACAAATTTAGAGTAAGATGCATGTACCCCTGCTGTGTTAAAAAACAAATCCAACAAACAACTGTACTAACAAATTTAATGTATTTAACAAAGCACAGATATTTAAGATGAGGCTTTTAATAATCTTAACCAAGTTCATCACGAGATTATGGTTTTAAAGCTCATAAGTCATAAATAAATACTACCTCCAAGACGTAAAACCTTAAAATCCAAATTATTTAACATAATATCTTCTCATTTGGTACAGAGATATTAAATGACATCTTAGTCCTACCACCCAAATAACTATCTAAGTAGCTGAACATTACGCTGAAAAGCCACCACTATTTATTAGAAACTAAAACTACTTTCTTTCAGCAAGTTCCTCTTACATTTCCAAATTTATGTTTATGAGTTAAATGTGTTGCTGCTTTAAACTTTCATGGAAAACACCTTTTCCCTTCTCTCGACAGGCTGAATGCTGATCAGGTCAATACCACCTCACCGACTCCGGCTAATCGTGAATATTATTTCATGTCTGAGAAACGAATTCACACCTGTGACAGTTCGTTGTTTTCAGGTTGAAAGTTATTAGAATTTATGAGAAAGTCCATATTCAAATGACTCTCCCGTTTATCTGATAGAAGAGAAGCTGAAAGGGGTCACTTTAAGTATTGCTTCCTTTGGTGATTTGAAACATGCCAACTCCATAAAACATTAACAGGGATTATGAAAAAAGGTGAGATTGTTGGCTTTAACCCGTTATTATAAACATTTAAGAAGCATACATTATAAAAGTGAAAGACAAAACAGCTTTCAGCAAACTCACTAACCTCCAGGTAAGTTAGGCAGGCGCAGTTTTTATGCTGCAGACTTTGCCATGTCAACCTGGCCCACCTGTCTAAGAAAATCGAACGTGCACTCTGTTTCAAACTAATTTCTATCCTTCCTGTTGAGGGTCCCTTGAACATGTTTTTGAAAAGCAGGTTTATGACAAGCTTAGGGATCTTCTTTCTATGTGAATTCTGTCCACCCCTCACCTGCGTCTAACAAGAAAGATGTTCTGGAAAATCATGATTTTCAGATTGATCAGTATGTGAAAAGCTCATAGGATAAAATGGACAGTGAAAGCATCCTCTTACAGCTGACTTAGCTTCCTTAACCAGTGTACAGGGGCTATTCTGAAAACCAGGTCAATTTAAAACTGGGAAGAAAATAATCCAAATAAATAAATGTCTGTTTTTTTCTTTAAATGCTGCTGCTGCCTTAGAAAATCCACTAAAGAAGGTGAAATGTAGTCGGTAGACGCTTCCAATTTAACATGAATACTGAGGCAGAGCCGACCTGAGTGGCCCCAGGTTCACCTGGGGTTACTCTGAAACTTTTGCTTATTTCTTGCTCAACGGGATGGATCCAATTCATGCGAAATGTCAATTCCTGGGTGGCTGATCTTTGTGCATGTTATTTAAGGTCAAGAATTGATTTAATGCATAGGCTTTTACACAGTAATACTGAAATCAAATTCATTTGTAAGCAGAGTTTAATACACAATAGGAAAACCATTCTCAAAAAGTAGCCATTTCTTTTTTAATGGCTTCTTTTGTTTCTCTTTTTCCTATACTGCCAAAAATGCACAAATTTTTCAGCTCTGGTAGCTCTTAAAGAAATTACTAATAAATTAAAATTTAAACTCTTATCTTTCTCTCTCATTTCCATCCCAAAACAGCCCACATACATCCTTTTTCAGGGTTTCTTCTTCTTCTTCTTCTTCTTCTTCTTCTTCTTCTTCTTCTTCTTCGTCTTCTATTTAACCACCTAGGGAATTAAATCCCAGCTATGGATTCAAAATGACAGATTTTGTGGGTTTTACTTCTCAGCGATGATGTCATTTGCGGGGAATTGTTGGGTAAACCATACACTCTTTTCAGAAACCTGCAATTACCTCTCTGAATAAAGAGATCAATGTCATGTTTCTAGAAATAATGGCTAATGATACGTCTCCCAAAAGGAAGTGGCGTTATTAATTACCTCATTGTGAACACACAGTTTATAGACAGCTCAGAGGGCCACTCGCCCAATTAAGTATAATGACTAGAGCTTCAGTTAGTCCAACTGCATCTAGATTAACAAGCTCGCAGCTTTACAGGCAAGGGAGGCAGGCATGCGTGGTTGGGAGTGCTCGCAGGCCGCAGGCCGTACCTGCACATTGAGAGGATGTGGAGGCGGCAAGCAAGAGCTCCCAGCTATTTTACAACCGACCTCTTTGTTGCTGTGCCGGCTGCCTTAATGTTGACCACACCTGCAATGTCACTTACGCCATATAATTTACATTATATGTTTAACTACATACTTCTATTTGAAAATATTTTAAATGACCTTAGAGATATAAAATTTTAATAATGCACTTAAATTATATTTGAAGTGTATTCATTTCTGTATATACTCATAAAATGTATAGGATTTATATATGATAATTTATGTGTAAATATACTCATGCAAAAATGTATGGGTAATTACAGAACTATATATTTATATAAAATACAGTATTTAAAGATATATTATAATAACTTAACACAAAAAAAATGACTCAAGGGACTACAAATACCAATTAGAATTTTCCTTTGTCAAGAATAAAGCCCTGATGTTGGGTGTGGTGATATATGCTGTAATCCCAGCATTCTGGGATTCTGGGCATATGTTCAAGGCCAGCACAGGTTCAAAAACTGAAAGAAAAAGAATGAAGATAGACAGTCTCTCTGTTTCTCTCCTTCTCTCTCTCTTTCTCTTACATGCACATACACACACACACACACACACACACACTTGTACTGTGATTAAATGTTAATATTATTATAAGCAGAAGAGTCTGATGGGAAGCCTTGCCAAAGCCTCACATGTTGCCATCAGTTGTCTTTCTGATGACATCATCCTGTTCTCCATCTGGGCAGCCCAGCAGCCCTGGGCTGCTTGTTTCACTTAACTTTCTAGTTGTTATGAAGGTTACATATTGAGCATCGTAACAGTCAAAGCACTGTGGCTCAGAGGAAAGACTTGTTTGTCTTCCCAGTTCTGATCACACTGGGCTCTCCTTGGCTCCAGCATGGACCAGAAGACACTTCTCTCTTTTGAGTGGAGTTACTAGGGAATGCACAGAAGTCTCCCATACTGTGGCTACCAGGCCATACAGTGAAGAATTGACACGTTTGAGTGTATATGGCAAGTATGCCTGATTTAACTCCTAGCAAAGCACTGACGTATGTTCACCATCAGCACAAACAAGATGTTCACAACAGTGGCACTGGAGGTAAAAATCATCAACAATGGACATCTGGACAGAGTACTATGCATCAAGGAAGATCAGTGATGTGTATGTATTTATGGTTGGTTAGGATATGAGTAAAGAGATTCAGGGAGATTCCAGGAGAGTAAAATTAGTCTGGAGTGTGAGGCCAAGGTCTGGAGTCACAAAGGTCAGGAAGACACAGGAGTGCTCTAAAGAACTGTCAGGTAATGTGTTAAGTGCCACCCTCACACCCATCCTTTATCCACACAGATATTTAACTTATACGTATGAATATTCTATATCTTATATAAGATGTTTTAATGTTTTCTATTATGTCTGCATTCTGGAACCCGGAAGATCTGGGAGACTAATAACTATAAGACGTTCCCAACAATGTCACTTATAGCGGGCAAGAGGATGAGCAGTAGCCAGATATCGCAATATGACCACGATTAAGTCCACAATGCATGGCCATTGTCCAGCAGTGTCCCCACTACTGGTTTATAAGAGGCCATCTAGGAGGCCGCAGAGGCTGAACGCAAGCGCTGGAGTCCTTCTGCTCTCTGTGCTAGTTCCTGATCAGAAGTAACCACGCAGCTTGAATTTCCCCCGGGCTTCTAGACACATGAGTGCAAGGCAAGTACGATACTGTCATATTTTCTGTAACTATGACTTATAATTCAGAAAGAGCACAAAGGGCTTCGTGTGACTGTGTGTGCACTTGCAAATGTTGGTGCTCATGTGTGAACACGCATGTAGGCCAGAGGTCGGCGCTGTGTGTTCTCCTCAGTACTTCCTCCACCTTAGATGTACAGTTTTGCTACAAAGTCTGTCGGCGAACCTGGAACCCCTGAACTCAGCTGTGGCTGGGCAGAGCTCCCACCCAGCACTGGACCCAGGCACGCTCTGTTGCATGTGTTCAGACGTGTTCACACTGACTACTTTGCTAACGGAGATGCCTCACCAGGGACTGAAAGAGATCTTTCTTAAAAGGCTTTCTTGGAAAATGTAGGAAAGAGCTATCAGGTTTGAATCAAGTATCTTTATCAAGAAAGATGGCAGTTACTATGCCCACCAGGATGAGGTAGCTAGGAAACCCGATAGGGGAGGACCACATCTGTGAAGCGTAGGTCCCTTTCCCCTACCCCAGTACCTCCTTGGGGGAATAGGCCATACAATGTAGCTGTTGAGCCTGGTCCCCTCTCAGCCCTTGGAATCAGGTGTTCGTGGAGGCTGTGCTGGGGCCCTGGTGCAGGCTCTGTCACCCTCACACCCTGGTTCAGCCATGGTCACCAGTGCTTTCCTGTCTTCTACTGCCCATCTAGTTTTTAAATTTCTCTCCCCCCCCCCCCTGGAAGGGATACTAGAATAAATTTCGTCCGATGGTTATTTATAGCCAGCAAGCCTGAGTGAGCAATCCCCCTGTCCCAAGCATACCCTTCTCTGCAGAGGACTAGGGAGCAGCCCTTCAAAGGCACTCTGCAGATCTTGGTCAGAAAACATTAAGGCTGATCCCAAGCCATAGCAGTAGCTGTGAGCAGCAGAAAGCACACTCTGCACAAAGGTGTGGCCAGGCAGAGCTCTCCTGAGAAAGCACAGTAGAGGCTGACTTTCCATCCCCAACTCATTCACACACACGTTCTTTCTTGATCCCTCACAATGTGCCACATACTGCTCTGATACACAGGAGTGAAAAGGCCCTGCAGCTGCCATAGACAGACGAAAAGTACATGAGCCAGAGAATAAAAACTACACGCTCTGGGCTGGGGAGATGGTTCAGTCAGTAAAGCAAAGCAGTTACCTTGCAAGCACAAGGAATTGAGATGAACCTCCAAAGCCAAAAACAGTTGGTGTCCGGTGGCTCCAAGCACACAGTGTGGCACCCTGTGTAATCACAGTACCGCCGAGGCAGGAACAGAAGGGTCCCTGGGTTCCCCAATCAGCCAACCACCCAAACCTATTTCTAAATGCCAAGCCAGTGACAAATCCTAACTCCAAAGAGAAGGGTGGACCTGATCAGAGCAGCCGTGCCAAGGCTGTTCTCCGGCTTCCACATACTCGAGTGCACACACACACACACCCATTATCGGCCAGACTGTGTCTGGATCCTTCTCTTCAGCTGGGGATGGGATAAGTCCGGGAAAGCTGAGCTGTGAACAGAGGGAAATGAAGGGACCTGTCTGGCCCTGGGGGAAGATGGAGAAGTGAGGGTTTTGCAGTCACACTCACTGTTCCGGTGTCTGGGCCCTAGCTACACCCCAGCAGCCACCTGTGAGGACCGGGTTACAAGTGGGCACTTCCGATGGTGACATGAGCACAAACGCGCACGAAGTCCCATCCTCTATGCGGTCATTCCGCTTTATATGCACACGTAGAACATGCTGTGAGATAAAACGCAAGAAAACTCCTCAGCCAGCTGTAATTCACCACCCAGTGTATTTCTTGTGTGTGCAATTCTTCTGCTTTCTTCCTGTAAGTGGTTTTACATGGTTCTTGCCACATATGTGCACATTCGCTTCTTTGTAAATTTTGTATCTTACACATCTTTCCCTATTCTTCCTAGCCAAATGGCCAATACTTTAATCTTGACATTATTATACCACCAATCTAATGTGCTGTGTTTTATCTAGGCAGTTCCTGTCTTTGGGGGCATCAGATGATTCTACTATTTTACTACTACGGAGAAGCCTATAATGGATAGTGATACGCAGACCCCTTTGCCTTAACGTTTTCTCGTGAGTTTGGTGTTGGTCGTTGTGTTTGTTAGCAGTCTGTTGCTAGGACAGGAAGGAAAGTTTCCACTCTGCTTAGCTACGATCCACCGTGGAAGAGGAACGGTGCTTGACTGACAGGCAGATGGCACGTTACAGCCACTATCAGGAGCAGAGAGAGATGAATGCTCAGCTCAGTCTCTCTTTTACTTAGTCTGGGCAGCCCATGGGACTGTATCGCCCACATTCAGGCTGCATCTTCCTTCATGGGCTAAAGAGTTCTGGATAACATTTATATGCATTTCCAGACACGTGCTTCCTGGGGGATTCTCAAGCCAGTCGATCCACAGAGAAATTTCCCACCACAGCCACTTTAACACATTTGCTCAAGGCTATGACTCCATTTGTCCCTTTCATTTACCCAGTACTTTTCCAGTTCACTTCTGAACATCTTCGATGCCCTCTGCTTTCCCCCTAGGGAAGACACCCTATGGCAAAGGTCCCAGCCATGCTCAGCTCTTGAAACAATCTCTCTCTCCTCCTTCCTCCCTTCCTCCCCCCTGTGAGTATGTGTGTGTGTGTGTGTGTGTGTGTGTGTGGTTGTGAATATGGCTGGGGGGGGGGTACCTTAGTTAGGGTCTTGCTGCTGTGAGGAGACACCATGACCAAGGCAACTCTTTGTCTTGTTGACCAAGGTCATGGGCAAGAAGACATTTAATTGGGGCTGGCTTACAGTGTCAGAGGTTTAGGCCATAACCACTGTGGCAGGAAGCATGGCTGCAGGCAGGCAGACATGGGCTGGAGACAGGGCAAAACTGTCTTCTGGCAGCCAAGAAGAGGCTCTCATTCCACTCTGGGCAGAGCATGAGCATAGGAAACCCTAAAGCCCACCCTCACAGTGACACACTTACCCCAAGAAGGGCATAGCTACTCCAGCAGGACCACACCTCCTAATAGTCCACTCCCTGTGGGCCAAGCGTCCAAACAGGTGAGTTTATGGGGGCCAAACCTATTCAAACTACCAGTGCACGTGTCTATATGTATGTGTGTATATATATTAATGTGTGTATGTGTACATTTGTGTATGTGTGTGTACGTCTCTGTGTGTGTCTCTTTCCTACCACTTGTTCATATGAAGTCTTATAGACGGAAAACATAAGGCAGCACTCTTTGGAGGAAAGTTCTTTCCTTAAGTAATAGCCTGACATCCAGAGAGGCCCAGTGAGGAGTGATCTCGACATGTGCGGGCTGGAAGTCCCTTCAGCAAGCCTTGTGTAGTCTTGTGTCTCAGTCCGATTTGGGTGGGAATGACAAAAATACCATTAACTAGATGGCTTAGAATCAAGAGAAATTTTCTTCTTATGGTTATGGAGGTTGAAATTCAAAACCAAGGTCAAGGCATAGCATCTGGCAGAGTTACACTTTCTGGCTCAGAAATGGTGCCTTCTTGCTGTGTCTGCACACAGCGGAGCGACAAGGACGCTCACACCACCTCTTTCTGAGACGCTTATGCCGTCCAGGAAGGTTCTGCCCTCATCACTTCCCCAAAGCCCTGGAGGCCAAGCTCTCAAAATATCAGTTTGGGAGGAGACCAAACACGCAGACCACATATTTTCTCCATCTTGCTTTGTTGGATGGGTCCCCCAATGTGGGATTAGATGATAAAATAAAAATTTAAATCTGCATTTAACTAATCGTGAGCCAACAAGGAATCAAAGAATCTCCTCAGGAGATCCAGATAAGAATTCAAGAAGAATCTTCTCTTTTCATATTGCTTGTTTGTTTGTTTGGTTGCTTTTTGGAAAGAAACTTTTTTTTTTATTTTTTAAGGAAAAAGGGGTTTTATTTTGTCTTCCAATTTGAGGTCATATGTACCATCCTAACAAAGAGAAAACACGGGGACAGGAGTGGCAGGTTGCTGAGAACATCATATCTATACTCAGGAAGGACAGAGATGAGTTAAAAGGCATGAGGTAATACTTGAGGGACAGAAAGTCCTGTCCTTAAAAGCCTCACCTTTGACAAGTGCATTAAGATTGCCGATAACTGTTTCTAGCTCTGCTAAGCACAATGCCCTGAGACTTTCCAGCTGTGCTTACTGACCAATCTGAAGAATGACTTTTCTGAGAACGACTTTTATCAATCCAGTCATTGCCGTCAATGGAGAGTTCATGTGACTATGAAATAAGAAATGCCAAGGAATTTAATTCTTTGCTATTGGATTGAGATTTGATGGAAGAAACAGCCAGGCAATTAATTCTATTTAGGAACCATGCATCTCAGCTTTGAAGTGAAATGGATTTCCCTGTGGCTTTATATTGGTTACAGCTTTTATTAAATTCAATTACTTTTCCCTCTGGTCTGCTCCATAAAGGTACATTCATGGGGTAGGATGGCTCTTAACAGAACTATTTCCATTGGAAAAGATGGTAACTGAGTGAAGCTGGCCACTAAAAAGGTTGGTTTTTTATAAGCAAAATAACAGAGGAGAGGTTGTGTTTGTTGCTGGTGGTCTTCAAGCCTCGCCGCATTCTCATCAGCTAGCAAAACAAAGAAGAAGCAAGAATAATTCTCATATTCCATTTACCTATTTCTTGCCTGTATTCTTCTTCAACGCCTTCGTTCCTTAACTGTCCCCAAAGAGACCAGTTAAACTGTGGGACTAAGGGACCCTTCTCTGAAGACTTTTTGCAGTTCTGATTGTTGGCATGGGGAAAGCCCAGAATACATTTTCTGGAAAAATCACTGGGAAGCAGGGTCACCAGTGCTAACCCTGCTACTGTCTCCAGTCCTGGGAGGTTGGTCATATCTATTCATGAAACTTGTCGTCATGTGACCAACAGGCAGGCCTGATGACTCCGAGTCTCCCTGTCATGTCTGGCTGTCATGAGACTCAAACAGGACAGTGAGATAATAAACAGGTTATCATAGAAAGGCATTGGGAGGGTTGTTCATGGTAATTTACAAACTAGAAAATTGCTGTTTCAATGTCATTTCATGAAAACCATGGCTTTTCCAAATGTGCTAGGATCTATCTTACCATGTGGAAAGAATGATCTTCTCTCCCTTAAAATGCATACTCAGAGATATTTCTAAAATCTAATATTTGGCTAGAAAGTGACTGCAAACATGGACTGCCCCTTCAGCCAATCAGGCGGCAGCTCCCAATGAGGGTATTTTCTGACTGAAAGTCCAATGTATTTCTCTAATAAAATGAACAATTTTACAAGTCCCAGGCATTGCTTAAAAAATGGTTGTATTAGGATCAAAAACTCTGCTACCACCTGGGACCAATAAGTGGTCTCTTTCTTCCAGAAACATCACCTACTTCAGCTCCAGTCCTGGCTGGGTGAAATTAAGAAGCATGAAAAACATCAGGCAAGCTCAAAGAACTTGTTGAAGAATTATGTAGGTAAAATTCAATATTATAAGCTGGTACTTTTCCTCCAGGCTTGTCACTGAAAGGAGCCAAATCTAAACTGTAATCAGCATGCCTTCCACCAGTAAAACACTTCCTAAATGAGACGCGAACTCAGCTGCAAATTCTGCAAGAAGTGGCCTAAGAGCAGCAGAACCTGACTGTTTAATACCTATGTGGTCTTCCCTCAGTCCTCACGTCGCAGCTGTAATGGACATGTGTTCCAGGCAGAGTTGAGTTCAGCTCATGCTGCCATCAAAATTGACCTTAGAGCGAGCATCCTTGACACGAAAGGCCATTCGTAGCCACATATGCACTTCACATTGGAAAGATCCTCCTATGTTCTGGTACTTTGGGCATACTGTGTTTAAAGATTCAATCGGCTTACAATAAATGAATATGTTAAAATCCTGATGTGTTGATATCACATCACTGAAGTTCTCTACACTGATTTAGACAATGGGGTTAATGTATGGCACTGAATGTGGTTCTGAGATTAGTGGGCTCTGAATGTAATTTGAACATGTGAAGACTGGCATAGATTCAATGTTATTAGCAAGTGACACATGGATTGTCTAATTTGTGAGATGTGTTTGTCTCTCTTGGACAAGTTGATGAAATTCCTAGACAGCCACATGTTTAAAACAATCCACTTACCTGAGACCTTTTAACAAATTTTAGGCTTTTCACAAAAAGTAATCCAAAATGGATCATAAACTAAAAGTTGCAGCATAAACTTTTAACTTCTTAAATAAAAGAGGAAAAATTAGATGACATGACTATGGTGATGACTTACAAATCATAGCAGAGGTGCTGTCTATGAGAGAAAACTGATATGCTGAATTTCACAAAAATTAAAATTTTATGTTTTGCAAAAGACAGTATAAACAAAATATTGTGTGTTATCAAAACAACAAACAAAGGCAGCAAAGACGTGAAGTTGGGAGGATCTGTGGAGAGTTGTATGGTGTGGAGGGGATATGAGCATATTTCACTGCATACATGCCTTGAAATTCTTAAAGAATAAATAAAAAGAATAAGATTAGAAAAAGTTTACTAAAGATACATTTTGCAAATAAAGAAATATTTTTCCCCAATTATACAAAACACTCTTTAAAGTCATTAGTAAAAAAAAAAAAAAAAACAACTAATTTAATTTAATTTAATTTAACCTTAATTTAAAAACAGCTGTTTGAAAATGGCAAAAGAGGGCTAGGGAGATGGCTCAGTGAGTAAAGGGCCTGTTTTGCAAACACAGGTACCTGAATTCAGATCCCCAACACTCAAGTAAAGAGTCAGGCATAATAGGGGGAGTTTGTAATTGAAGCACTGGGGAGGTAGGGACTAGCCGATCCATGGAATTCATTAGCCAACTACTCCAGGTTTGATGGGAGACCCCATCTCAAAAAATAAAATGGAGAGTAATCATATATAACCTCCATAAATAGATCTACCTGTGTAGAAAGCACTGTTTGAATGCCCCCATCTGCTGCTCATCTCTTCTCAGGAGGGAGAGTCCTTCTGCCTTAACTGACACTCAACCTCCACCTTGACAAGCACATGTGTGGGAGAAGACTGGCGCCCTTCCCCACGGACCATGCTGATGGGCAGGCGGTGGCGTCTCTGCCTTTCTTAATATGGTACTTCTTGCTTTCTACCGATGTCATTCTTTAAAGTCCTTCTGAATTACATACCAGATTGAGGTCACATAGCACCAGTGACTGTTTATTATGCTCAGTCACCAGTAATTTTCTGTGAGAACATGAAATCTTTAATAATTCTTCATTTTGGAATGTGTGCAAAATCATTCAAAGAGAGTTGGTCAGCTAACATCATTGCACTTCAGAGCAATAATTTTTCAATGTTTAGAAGAAATAGGGGTGGTGATAAAAAATTTGATAGCACAGTTTTAGACAGGGAAAGAGCCAAATGATGTAATTGATCACAGTCTCATGCTTCAAGAATTTGGAAGATTATATTAGTATATGTAATGGGGAGTCAGATCAGAGATATGAACGTCATCTAACAAGGCTTCGTAAGTCTGTATTATTGGGTTGCAACCTAAGTCAATCTATTGATGCTCATGAATTATGAGTCAAAACAAACTGGGGAGTAAAAACAACAGGGCCAAAGCCCAAAGCAAAAGTCTTTAGGTCTTCATGGAATGTTTCTGGCTTTTTTCTCTCAGGCACACGGTAAGGTTGCATTTTCTAACCCTCTTCCTTTGCTATAGAGCTGTTTCGTTAGTACTACTCAGTAATTTGTGATCAGAGATAATTTGCCATTCCTCACCGTAGGATTTAACGAGGTTCTCCTCAAAGATCACGTTCATTCATTCATTGACTTTACATACTAATCATAGCCCCTCCCTCCTCTCCTTCTTTCTTTCTTTCTTTCTTTATTCATTCATTCATTCATTGACTTTACATACTAATCATAGCCCCTCCCTCCTCTCCTT